>NC_068914.1:111576640-111879671 GCF_023091745.1 Budorcas taxicolor
TAAAGTCTTTTTAGAATTCCAAATATATAGGTTTATTTCTCTTTGCACTTTGAAGATGTGCTGGGTCTTCATTGCTGCACTCGTGCCTTCTCTAGTTGTGGTGATCAGGAGCTAGCGGTGCTTGGGCTTCTCTTACTGCAGAACACAGACTCTGCTGCAGCACTAGGGATCAGTAGCTGTGGCGCACCAGTGTAGTTGTGGCATGTGGAATCTTCCCAGACCAGGTCTGAACCTGTGTCCCCTGCACTGGCAGGCGGATTCTTAACCACTGGACCACTAGGGAAGTCCCCAGCTAATGTAATGTTAATATACCAAAAGCCCAAGTTCTGGCCAATGAAACCTAACGGCAGGTGTGCTGGATGGTTTCTGAGTAAGATGCTTTTCCTCCTTGTAAAATGAGAGTTCTAGTTCCTTGTCCTGGATGTCTTCCTATTTCATGCCTTTGGGCATTGGTTGTGTGGGGACCCAATGTCCAAAGCTACAACAACCTTCTTTTATCCACAAAGGAAAGGTTGAGAGAAATTCAGTGCTGCTACCTGGAACTGTAACACTGTTGAACTGCTAAAATAACCTTAGACTTATCTACCCCAGATTTCTTCTGCAAGATAATAGTCATATCATTTAGCCACACTGCGTTGGATATTATGCTACTTGTAAGAGAGAGCATTTCCAAATGACATACTCCTTTGCTATGAGTTAAACACTTGTGTTTAAAAGGCTCCAAGTTCACTGCAGCTGGTGACTGTTAGCCATAATATTAAAAGATGCTTGCTTCTTGGAAGAAAAGCTATTACAAACCTAGACAGCATGTTAAGAAGCAGAGACATTACTTTGCCAACAAAGGTCCATGTAGTCAAAGCTATCATTTTTCCAGGGAACATTTCACACAAAGATGGGCTCAATAAAGGACAGAAATGGTATGGACCTAACAGAAGCAGAAGATATTAAGAAGAGGTGGCAAGAAGAATATACAGAAGAACTATGCAAAAAAAGATCTTCAAGACCCAGATAATCACGATGGTACTATCACTCACCCAGAGCCAGACATCCTGGAATATGAACTCAAGTACACCTTAGAAAGCATCACCACAAATTCTATCACTCCACTAGTGGAGGTGATAGAATTCTAGCTGAGCTATTTCAGATCCTAAAAGATGATGCTGTGAAAGTGCTGCACTCAATATACAAGCAAATTTGGAAAACTCAGCAGTGGCCACAGGACTGGAAAAGGTCAGTTTTCATTCCAATCCCAAAGAAAGGCAATGCCAAAAAATGTTCAAACTACTGCACAATTGCACTCATCTCACATGCTAATAAAGTAATGCTCAAAATTCTCCAAGCCAGGCTTCAACTGTACATGAACTGCAAATTTCCAGATATTCAAGCTGGTTTTAGAAAAGGCAGAGGAACCAGAGATCAAATTGCCAACATCTGTTGGATTATCAAAAAAGCAAGAGAGCTCCAGAAAAACATCTATTTCTGCTTTACTGACTATGCCAAAACCTTTGACTGTGGTGGATCAGCACAAACTGGAAAATTCTTCAAGCAATGGAAATACCGGACCACCTGATCTACCTCTTGAGAAATCTGTATGCAGGTCAGGAAGCAAAGTTAGAACTGGACATGGAACAACAGACTGGTTCCAAATAAGGAAAGGAGTATGTCAAGGCTGTAATGCTGGGCTGGATGAAGCACAAGCTGGAATCAAGATTGCCGGGGGAAATATCAATAACCTCAGATATGCAGAACCACCCCCCTTATGGCAGAAAGTGAAGAAGAACTGAAGAGCCTCATGATGAAAGTGAAAGAGGAGAGTAAAAAAGTTGGCTTAAAGCTCAACATTCAGAAAACTAAGATCATGGCATCTGGTCCCATCAGTCCAGTTCAGTTCAGTTCAGTCGCTCAGTTGTGTCTAACTCTTTGCGACCCCATGAATTGCAGCACGCCAGGCCTCCCTGTCCATCACCAACTCCTGGAGTTCACTCAGACTCATGTCCATCGATTCAGTGATGCCATCCAGCCATTTCATCCTCTGTCATCCCCTTCTCCTCCTGCCCCCAATCCCTCCCAGCATCAGAGTCTTTTCCAATAAGCCAGCTCTTCTCATGAGGTGGCCAAAGTACTGGAGTTTCAGCTTTAGCGTCATTCCTTCCAAAGAATACCCAAGACTGATCTCCTTCAGAATGGACTGGTTGGATCTCCTTGCAGTCCAAGGGACTCTCAAGAGTCTTCTCCAACACCACAGTTCAAAAGCATCAATTCTTCGGCGCTCAGCTTTCTTCACAGTCACTTCATGGCAAATAGATAGATAGGGAAACAGTGGAAACAGTGACAGACTACTTTTTTGGACTCCAAAATCACTGCAGATGGTGACTGCAGCCATGAAATTAAAAGATGCTTACTCCTTGGAAGAAAAGTTATGACCAACCTAGACAGCAGAGAGATTACTTTGCCAACAAAGGTCTACCTAGTCAAGGCTATGGTTTTTCCAGTAGTCATGTATGGATGTGAGAGTTGGACTATAAAGAAAGTTGAGCACCGAAGAATTGATGCTTTTGAACTGTGGTGTTGGAGAAGACTCTTGAGAGTCCCTTGGACTCCAAGGAGATCCAACCAATCCATCCTAAAGGAAATCAGTCATGAATATTCATTGGAAGGACCTATGTTAAAGCTGAAACTCCAATATTTTGGCCACCTGATGTGAAGAACTGACTCATTTGAAAAGACCCTGATGCTGGGAAAGATTGAAGGCAGGAGGAGAAGGGGATGACAGAGGATGAGATGGCTGGATGGCATCACTGATTCAACGAACACGAGTCTGCGTAAACTCTGGGAGTTGGTGATGGACAGGGAGGCCTGTTGTGCTGCAGTCCATGGGGCTGCAAAGAGTTGGACACGACTGAGCAACTGAACTGAACTGAACTGATGTTCAGACCCTCAAGACTCTTGAGGGTCCCTTGGACAGCAAGGAGATCAAACCAGTCCATCCTAAAGGAAATCAGTCCTGAATATTCACTGGAAGGATAGGCGTTGAAGCTGAAGCTCCAATACTTTAGCCACCTGATGCAAAGAACTGACTTACTGGAAAAGACCCTGATGCTGGAAAAGATTGAAGGCAGAAGGAGAAGGGGGAAATAAAGGATGAGATGGTTGGATGACATCACCAGCTCGATGGACATGAGTTTGAGCAAGCTCTGGGAGTCGGTGATGGACAGGGAAGCCTGGGATGCTGCAGTCCACGGGGTCGCAAAGAGTTGGACACAACTGAGGGAATGAACTGAACAGAAATGTTTGTATCCCCATCCAAATTCAAATGTTGAAATCCTCACACCCCAAAGTGATGGTGTTAGGATGTAGAACCTCTGCTCTTGATCTAAGGTCATGAAAGTGGGGCCTTCATGAATGGAATTAATGCCCTTATAAGAGATCCCAGAGAGCTCCCTCATACTTTTCACCAGATAGGAAAGAGTGAGAGGTCAACAGTGTGAAACTTGCAAGAGAGTCTTCATCAGAATCTGACCATGCTGGCACCCAGATCTTCCAGCCTCAAGAACTGAGAAATAAATGTGGGTTGTTTAGAAACCATCCAGCCTGTAGTGCTATAGTAGCCTAAACTGTCTAAGACATCTCTAACCTTTTCATCTGGATTCTTCCTCAGGACCCAATCATGTTCAAGTTTCATCCCTGGAAAAGAATAAGAACAGCTTGCTCTGTACGCAGCCATTCCTCCCCTCCAGCCACTGTTTTTTCTTTCCTTTCAGGGGCAAGTCTGTGTAAGAAGTAAAGTATACATGTTATCTGTGCAGCCTCACTTGTTATTCATTCTTCGATCTTCTGTGGCTTCCCTCCTCCCACTCCACTAAGTATTTTAATCTAGGCCATTAATAACCTCCTGGTCTGCAAATTCAGCAGATGCTGCTTCTTGGATGCTTTTTCTTATCTGACCTCTGTATGGCTCTTGGCTTTGATAACCACTTCCGCTCTGTGAAAGCCCCTTTGCCTGCGGCTTCTTTGACATCGCCCTCACCCAGTTCCCTTTTGACTTCTCCGGCTATTTGTTCCCCATTTCGTTCATGAGAGCCTCCTTCTGTCTTTATCACTTAGAAGTTGGTTTCTTTAGGGTGCTATTCTGCCTCACTCTTCCCTTTCTACACTCTTCTCCTAGATGGCAACTTGCATTCATAAAGTTTCAAAGATTGAAGGTAGCTTTCTTGAAAACTGGGGACCTATTCTAGACTTCTCACTTAAGCAGAGCTGAGCTGAGTCATAGGTACTCTGTTAAAATATCTTTCATAGTGGATTAAGCATCTTGTCACATATTGAAATGTGTCCCCCAAAAAGGTATGTGAAGTTCTAACGCCCAATAAGCTGTGATTATGACATTTGAACACAAGGTCTTTGCAGCTGTAAACAGGTTAAGATGAGGTCAGCAGGTGGGCCCTAATGTGATATGACTAATGAACTTCTAAGAAAAGGAAAAGAGACACAGACCAGGGAGGACACCATATGAGGATGGAGGCAGAAGTTGGAGTGATGTGGCTACAAACCAAGGAAGGTCTATGATTGAGAGTCACCACCAGAAGTTAGAAAAGCAAGGAAGAATCCTTCCCTACAGGTTTCAGAGGGATCATGTCCCTGCTGATACCTTAATTTTAGATTTCTAGACCCTAGAAGTGTGAGACAGCACCTTTCTGTGGTTTTAATCCACATGGTTTGTGGTACTTCATTACAGCAATCTTAGGAAACTAATACAGACCTGTCCCACCATCCTGAAGCTCCTTATCTAAGCAAGCAGTTATCACTTGTAATCTCTTTTGTCTTAACATTTTGACTTCATCTTTCTCTTAGTTCAGAGGTTTTCAGACTCTCAAATATCATACACCAGTTTGGATTTTTTAAAATCTGAGTATCAACATTGGGTTTGCAACTTTTAATTTTACCCTTAGTCTTTTGCTATAAGGACATTAAAACAAAAGCAAAACAAACTACCATTCACTTACAAGCATCATTTATAAAAGCTAGGACATTTTAACACTAAACTCTCAGAATAAAGTACAGTTCTTTAAACGAAATATTTAATGTTTTATGAAAAACTCATTGCTCTATCCCAACTTTTCCAGTATTGTTTCAGATAAAAAATATATAACCAAAACAGTTAAAAGCCCATGGTATGTATGTAACAACAACAACAACAAATCAGTACATAAATATTCATAGCTTGCTTTATTTGTTTCCAGCCATCTTCCTATTCCAAGGTCTCTTTGACCATATTATGAGGTTCAGGCATTAATCAGCGAGAGTAAAAACTTGAGAAACAGGAGCTGTAAAGAATAGTAAGAATTCCTTCTTAAAAGGAAGAGAATGACCTCTCAAAAGGAAGTTTAGATGAATGAGAAGGTGGGAGAGGCATGGTTAGGTTTGAGAGAGTTGGGAACAGGAGATGAGCTAGGCATATCAAAGAAACTTAAAATAAGATGAGGAAAACGAAATCTTAGGAAATTTGGTCTACACTATGTGTATTCCCTCTTTGATATCTTAAGAATGTGAGGTAGGGATTTAAATTGCTTTAATTCCCCACCCCCACCCCCACCCCCCCAGCTCCCCCTCCCCCCCAGGGTTCCCCCTCCCCGGCCCAAGACTTTGAGTGTGATTCTTTATAGGACCAGATCACAAGGCAGCCCAGACTTAAAAGGGTTACTTATGACTGCATTCCGGAGAAGGCAATGGCACCCCACTCCAGTACTCTTGCCTGGAAAATCCCATGGACGGAGGAGCCTGGTAGGTTGCAGTCCACGGGGTCGCTAAGAGTCGGACACGACTGAGCGACTTCACTATGACTTTTCACTTTCATGCACTGGAGAAGGAAATGGCAACCCACTCTGATGTTCTTGCCTGGAGAATCCCAGGGACGGAGGAGCCTGGTGGGCTGCCGTCTATGGGGTCGCACAGAGTCGGACACGACTGAAGTGACTTAGCAGCATGAGTGCATTCAGAGGAAATATGGTATAGTGGTTAGGGGTTGGGGCTCTGGAATCAGAAGTTGTGCCTTTGAATCCTGGCCCTTCTCTGCTGTGAGCCCACGAGAAAATTATTTTTCTGTGCCTCATTTCTCCATTCACTAAAAGGAGAAAACAGCACCCACTTCACTGGATTGTTGGGAGAATCATGAGTTAACACATATAAGGCAAGGAGGACAGTGCTTGTCAATGAAATACCCTCAAACGTCTGACAACAATAAAACAGAAATCTATACATAACCTCCCACCTGCTTAAACAAAACAACTTCCGCGGCTCACCGTTCCTAAACTTCTTGGCATGGCACCCTCCAAATCTGCTCTGCCCTATTTGTCTTGGCAAGCTTAGCTCCGGTCTTCCCTCCAGAGTTAGCTGCAGGCGGCACGCGGCGCTCGCAGACCCTCGGTCGTGGTCCAGATTCCCTCCCTCCCTCATACCGGCTCCCCCTATCCCCAACGCCCGATCACCCCCGCCCCCCTCTCCCTACCCCTCATCACCCCCGCCCGGGTCCCCCCATGCCCCCGCCTTCGTGGGCATCCTCGCCGCCCTCGCGGCGCCTGGGCACGCATGTCACGCCCTCTGCGGAGACCAACTCCCCTCTCCTCTCGCCCCGCTCCCGGCACTTCAAAACCTCTAAGCGAGCTTTTCTCTTGCTGTGCTGTCATTGTTTAAAGGATCTGACTCGCCTGCACATCCTAGATGCTCAATTAAAGTGATCGTAAAGGGAAACGCTCTATCTTCTCCTGCAAACACAAAACTGGAGGTACTGGGTGGGGAGGGGAGACTGGTCAGCAGGAAATTTCTTTCCATCCTAAATCCGCTGCCCCGGGTGCCAAGACCAGCCACGTCGCCCGGGGGTAGGGGCGGTACTCCCTTCCAGTACCTCGCCCCCCACCCTGCCCCGCCCCGCTCCGTTCCGCTCCTCACAGCCTTCCAGCCTTGCCCTGGACCCCCGCGGTCACGTGACCATCATCCCCACCTTGGGGTACCGTCCCCCGCCCCAAGCGCACAGCTGGAGGCCGGTCCCCGCCCTCCCCCGGGAGTAGCGGCGCCGGAGCGGGCGCGGTGCATTGTGGGCAGAGGGGCGGGGGTTGGGAAGATGGCGGCTCCCAGCCTCCTCAACTGGAGGCGGGTTTCCTCCTTCACGGGGCCGGTCCCCCGCGCCCGGCACGGACACCGAGCGGTGGCCATCCGGGAGCTGATGATCATCTTTGGAGGGGGCAACGAGGGCATCGCGGATGAGCTGCACGTCTACAACACCGGTAGGCGCGGCGGCGGTTCTTCGGCCCCTCCTGCGGGAGCCGCGGAGGGGGAGGGGAGGCGAGGCGGCGGCCGCGGCCCTGACAGCTGTCACCGCCGGGTCACTGCCTTCTCCGACCGGCGGCGAAGAGTGCGGCTCGGCTGGGTGGCCCCGCTCCCGCAGCGTCTCGGGCCGTAGCGCCGTTTCCCCGGGTTGCGCTGGGGCGGAACCGGCCCCGGAGCGGGGCGCGCCGGCCCTCAGGCAGACGGTCGTGGACGCCCCCATCCCGGCCCGCGCCGACGCTGCTGGCGGACGTAGGCGAGAAAGACTGTTTCCACCCGCCTGGGCCTCTTCCCGAAGTCTCGCCCGCTCCGGTGCCCCGAGATCCCTCCCTGTCAAAACCCAACTCCAAACGAGCGCTCCTCGGGGCCTTTCGTGTCTTTGCTTTCCTTCCTTCGTAGGAAGAGAATATAGGGGAAATGAAGAGGGAAAAGGAAAGGCCTTCTGGTACTTTCACCCCCAGTTGAGCCCCGTATCTGGCAGGTGGCAGTCAAGATATTTACCCCGTTCTCAGCGCTCTTAACTGGCGGGGAAGTGGTTCGTGGGTGAGACCGGCGCCCGGGTCTGCGCAGTTCGGTGTGCGTGCCCAAGCTCAGCCGTTCGGCGCTCGGCGATCTGGGAGGGCCGTCGGCTTCAGCACCGCTGCGGATGAGAAATGCCTCGGGCCGCGGAGGCCCTTGCCCTTGAGTACCTCTGTGGAATATAAGGGAGGTTGGAATTTCATTTTTTTCCCACTTGTAAATACGCCAACTGTCATAAGAAAGCTGTTTTCTTGGTGTAACGTTAATTAATGAGTTTCAGATCAGCGTCGCGGTCCTTAACTTTTCTCTGGCCGAATAGCTTAATTGTGGCTGTCATTTAGAAATGAATAAAATGGTGGAGTAGGAGAAATTTTTTATTTTCTCACCTTCTCCTCCTTCTGGCACCCCAACTTAAAAAGTTAGAAAGTTAATCGGTACTTCGGTAGGATGTGAAAATCTTGGCTTTGAAGTTAAGTTAGACCGAGTTTGAATTTTGCCCTGCCAGTTGCTTAGGATCCGCGCTAAAGTTAACCTAAGTGTCAGATTTTTCACTTGTAAAATGGAGAGGATGATACTCCCCAGGTAGGGTTTTTGTTGAGAAATGAAATGATATATAGATCAAGGTTTTTCAGCAGCATGTCTATTGACATTTGAACCGGATGATTTTTGGTTTTAGGGGGCTTTACTGTGCATTGGGCTTCCCTGGTGGCTCAGACGGTAAAGAATTGGCCTGAAATGCGGAGACGTGGGTTCGGTCACTGGGTTGAGAAGGTCCCCTGGAGGAGGGCATGGCAACCCACTCCAGTATTCTTGCCTGAAGAATCCCCATGCAAGAGGAGCCTGGCGGGCTACAGCCCATGGTGTAGCAGAGTCAGACACGACTGAGCGACTAAGCACACGGATACTGTGTATTGTAAGATGTTTGGCAGCCCTAGTCCTCTACCCACTAGCTGCTAGTAGTACTCTCGCCCTTCCACTATGACAGCTAAAAATTTTTTATTTGTCCCTGACCGGGCAAAATCATTTACAGTTAAAAACCACTGATATAAACGATCCTTATAAAAGTACATACTCATAGTTTATAACTTTATTATAATTGGTTTTCATTTTATTTTGGCTACTAGTTACAAATCAGTGGTTCCTACCAGCTGTTAGAGGAGACATCCCTCCAGGTTGCGCTGCCCATGGATTTGTCTGTGATGGTACCAGAATATTAGTATTTGGGGGAATGGTTGAATATGGAAGATACAGCAATGAGTTATATGAGTTACAAGTAAGTGTATTTCAAATTTATTATCTCAGACTGAAATGGTAATAATGATATTGCTCTTAATTCTTTGAAAGATTGCAAAATATTTCATTAACATGCTGAAGATAAGTGTGAGCTCCACATTTTATAGCTTCAAGGAAAACATTTCTACTCACTAAAAAGCCAAAGTTTCTAATGTAATTCTTTTTCCAATACCCAGTGCAACATTTGTAACATTAAGATATCTGTTACTTAGCATCAGTTGTACAAGTTATATTTGGGCTTTTGTATCTTAGTACAGTCTTTCTTAAGCTTTAGCCTGCAACAGAAGCAGGGGGCGGGTTTGTGAAAACAGATTGCTGAGCCCCGCCCTCAGAGTTTCTGAATCAGTATTGTCTACAGAGATTTTGCATTCCTACTAAATTCACACCTGCTGCTGATCCCCTGGACCATACCTTTTGGAAAACTTCTGCCTTAGTTATAAAAATTGTTCCTCTAACACTAATAATCCCCATCCCCCACCCCCCGCCCTCCCACACACCTCGGCAATGCATACAGAAGAGGTAACAGTTTCAGATAGCCTTCCAATTTGACTCTCCAATGAACCGGGCTCAGAGCCCACTGTGACAGCCCTGACTAATTTTTATTCCTAAACTGTGCTTATATTCCCAAGGCTGTGATCATGAGGGTGTTTGGTAGTTGGCAGATGTAGATGGATTATGCCTGTTAATAAGAAGTTCATTTCAAAAAATTTCAATCCATGACTAGAGAGTAAGTTTTGGAGTTTGGTTTGTTACATTGGAGTTTGGTTTGATTTTTACATTGGACTTCCGTAGCAGGCCAGTGGTTAAGACTCTGCATTTCCACTGCAGGGAGCACAGGTTCTATCCCTGGTTGGGGAACTAAGATCCCACATGCCCTGTGGTGTGGCCAAGAAAAAAAAATTGTTTTTTATGATCTTTATGTTTATTTAAAGATTAAAATATATACCATTCATGGATTAACTAATTTCAAAAGGTGAGAGTGCATAAATTACATGTAATCTTAAAGTTGTAAATAATTTTGAATTCCTCATTTGGAAAATATTGGATTGGCCAAAAGTTTGTTTGAGTTTCCCCATGATATGTTCCTGAAAAACTCTAACAAACTTTTTGGCTAACCCAATATTTTATGATTACTAGTGTTAATGATTATTAGCTTAGTTTGCCATTGTGGAAAGCTGTGAATATGGAAGACTAGACTGATTTTCTGTTGGAACACTCATTTTAATTTCAGAATTTATTTAGTTATTTGTCATTTGTCCCCAAAGTAGTTTATTGAAGCCTTCTGATTGGATTCAGATTAAAATGTATTGGTATGATATTTTAGTATTTTAACAGGAATGTTTCGTGATTTTGTCTGAGTGTATTTATGTTCTTTTTTTAGGCAAGTCGTTGGTTATGGAAAAAAGTGAAACCCCATCCCCCTTCTTCTGGTTTACCTCCTTGTCCTCGACTGGGACATAGCTTCTCTTTATATGGTAACAAATGCTATTTGTTTGGTGGCTTGGCAAATGAAAGTGAAGATTCAAACAATAATGTTCCCAGGTATGCCAACACTTTTTCAGATCAAATGTTTATTTTATGGTTTAGATTAAGAGCATGTAATTTCTTCCATCTTTAATTATTAAAAGCAATGAAGCTTATCCCTTTGCATTTGAACCTAACAGTGAACAAATTTGTGTCCTTTTGTGATTTTTCCTTAGTCCCTGGAGTATATCAATTTTCAAAACTGTGCCTTTTTTAACCAAATTATCTTACTAAATTGGTATTAATATAACTGCTTGTGGCAGTTATATTGTATATGTTGAGCCATAATGTGTTTTAGTTGTTGTAAGTGATAATGAAAGGTAAGAAATGGTTATTTACAAATTATATTTCTCTGGGAATTTGGTGACAAAAATCTGAATAGCAAATGAAGGCCGTCATTTCCATTTTTCACATAGGAAGCTGTTAAGAGTGGTTCACACAAGCAAATACCTTTAGAACCAATCCTCTTCTTTTTTCAAACAGAATTAATCACTGCCTCTTTTCTTTTTGCATAATGTTTTGATCACATGGTCATTATAGCATTCAGGATTTGGAGGTTTAGAGTCCACAAGACTGTTTTCTGATTCACTGCTTACCATGTATGTGTCCTTTGGTGGAAGTAATCTAAGCCTGTTTTCTGGGAGTGATTAAATACATACCTTCCAGTGTCATTGTGATTGCTAAATAAGATCATTGGCATAATTTTCAAAGCACTTTCAAGTTGCCATCAGCAATGTCAGTAGTTGTCATCACCATTATAATGTGTCTTTTTACCTACATGAGATTAATCTTAGAGCCTTACCTTTTTTTTCCCTACAAACTTGAAAAAAATAACATATGCTAAAACACGTAGAAAATTTGGAAACTAGAGAAAAAGAGGAAAATTATGTATTCCCCATACTAATCCAGATACTTTTAGTACATGTCTTTTTTCATTTTTCCATTAAACAGATTTGTTTTGAGATAATGACTTGTGAAATTCAAGGAATCAGACAATGTACAAAGTTCTTTTTCACAGGGTCCCTGTTCCCCAACATAGGAAGGCACACATAATTCAATTTGATGTGTATGTTTGGGACCTTTTTCATATAACACATTGTATTAGTCAGTTTTTGTTGTGTTAAGGGTAAGCTTCTCAAGTTTATGCTGCTTGAGATAATAACTAGATACATGTGATGCTTTTTAAAGCCTTGATTAAAGCCAGCACATTCATTTCTGTTGACATTCCATTGTTCAAAGCAAGCTGTAAGGCCAAGAATGAGTGGGTGATGCAAGGATACATGTTTTGCTTTCTGGGAGAAGGGACTTGGGAATGTTAATCTGATTCTACTCTTTTTTTTTTTTTTATATAAGTGAGAGCTTTCCTTTTGCTTTATGACTTTGGGTGTTTACTTGAGTTTTTTTGTTTGTTTGTTTACCTTTAATAATATATCTTTACATGGCAGTAGATATGGATTGCCCTGTTATTAACAGTGGAAAAGTAGTCTGAGTTATGCAAATTATCTAACCATTCCCCTACAGATGGACACTTAAATATTTCCATTTTGCTATTACAGTTTTTGCATAATATGAATTTTTTTCTGGGATTGATACTTATAAATGGAATTGGGAAGGAGATGGTGGTGATCAAGGATACATTTTAACTTTGTTCAGTTCAGTTCAGTCGCTCAGTCATGTCCGCCTCTTTGCGACCCCATGAACCACAGCACTCCAGGCCTCCTTGTCCATCACCAACTCTGGGAGTTTATCCAAACTCATGTCCATTGAGTTGGTGATGCCATCCAACCATCTCATCCTCTGTCATCCCCTTCTCCTCCCGCCTTCAAGCTTTTCCAACATCTGGGTCTTTTCAAATGAGTCAGCTCTTTGTATCAGGTGGTCAAAATATTGGAGTTTCAGCTTCAACATCATTCCTTCCAATAAACACCCAGGACTGATTTCCTTTAGGAAGGACTGGTTGGATCCCCTTGCAGTCCAAGGGACTCTCAAGCATCTTCTCCAACACCACAGTTCAAAAGCATCAGTTCTCTGTGCTCAGCTTTCTTCATAGTCCAACTCTCACATCCATACATGACCACTGGAAAAACCATAGCCTTGACTAGATGGACCTTTGTTGACAAAGTAATGTCTCTGCTTTTGAGTATGCTATCTAGGTTGGTCATAACTTTCCTTCCAAGGGGTAAGTGTCTTTTAATTTCATGGCTGTAGTCACCATCTGCGGTGATTTTGGAGCCCCCAAAAATAAAGTCAGCCACTGTTTCCCTATCTATTTCCCATGAATTGATGGGACCAAATGCCATGATCTTGGTTTTCTGAATGTTGAGCCAACTTTTTCACTTTCCTCTTTCACTTTCATCAAGAGGCTCTTTAGTTCTTCTTCACTTTCTGCCATAAGGGTGGTGTCATCTGCGTATCTGAGGTTATTGATATTTGTCCCGGCAATCTTGATTCCAGCTTGTGCTTCATCCAGCCCAGTGTTTCTCATGATGTACTCTCCATATAAGTTAAATAAGCAGGGTGACAATATACAGCCTTGACGTACTCCTTTTCCTATTTGGAACCAGTCTGTTGTTCCATGTCCAGTTCTAACTGTTTCTTCCTGACCTGCATATAGGTTTCTCAAGAGGCAGGTCAGGTGGCCTGGTATTTCCATCGCTTGAAGATTTTCCACAGTTTGTTGTGATCCACACAGTCAAAGGCTTTGGCATAGTCAATAAAGCAGAAATAGATGTTTTTCTGGAACTCTCTTGCTTTTTCCATGATCCAGCAGATGTTGGCAATTTGATCTCTGATTCTTCTGCCATTTCTAAAACCAGCTTGAACATCTGGAAGTTCATGGTTCACGTATTGTTGAAGCCTGGGTTGGAGAATTTTGAGCATTACTTTACTAGCGTATGAGATGAATACAGTTGCACAGTAGTTTGAGCATTCTTTGGCATTGCCTTTCTTTGGGATTGGAATGAAAACTGATCTTTTCCAGTCCTGTGGCCCCTGCTAAATTTTCCAAATTTGCTGACACATTGAGTGCAGCACTTTGACAGCATCATCTTTCAGAATTTGAAATAGCTCGACTGGAATTCTATCACCTCCACTAGCTTTGTTCATAGTGATGCTTTCTAAGGCCCACTTGACTTCACATTCCAGGATGTCTGGCTCTAGGTGAGTGATCACACCCTCGTGATTATCTGGGTCGTGAAGATCTTTTTTGTATAGTTCTTCTGTGTATTCTTGCCTCCTCTTCTTAATATCTTCTGCTTCTGTTAGGTCCATACGATTTCTGTCCTTTATTGATCCCATTTTTGCATGAAATTTTCCCTTGGTATCTCTAATTTTCTTGAAGAGATCTCTAGTCTTTCCCATTTTATTGTTTTCCTCTATTTCTTTGTACTGATCACTGAGGAAGGAAGGCTTTCTTATCTCTGCTTGCTATTTTTTGGAACTCTGCATTCAAATAGGTATCCTTTTTTCCTTTGCGTTTTGCTTCTCTTCTTTTCACAGCTATTTGTAAGGCCTCCTCAGACAGCCATTTTGCTTTTTTGCATTTCTTTTCCATGGGGATGGTCTTGATCCCTGTCTCCTGTACAATGTCACGAACCTCCATCCATAGTTCATCAGGCACTCTATCTATCAGATCTAGTCCTTTATATCTGTTTCTCACCTCCACTGTATAATCATAAAGGATTTGATTTAGGTCATACCTGAATGGTCTAGTGGTTTTTCCCACTTCAATTTAACTATGAATTTGGCAGTAAGGAGTTCATGATCTGAGCCACAGTCAGCTCCTGGTCTCATTTTTGCTGACTACAGAGCTTCTCCATCTTTGGCTGCAAATAATAGTCAGTGTGATTTTGGTGTTGACCATCTGGTGATGCCCATGTGTTGAGTCTTCTCTCGTGTTGTTGGAAGAGGGTGTTTGCTATGACCAGTATATTCTTTTGGCAAAGTTCTATTAGCCTTTGGCCTGCTTTATTCTGTACTCCAAGGCCAAATTTATCTGTTACTGATATTTCTTGACTTCCTACTTTTGTATTCCAGTCCCCGATAATGAAAAGGACATCTCTTTTGGGTTTTAGTTCTAGTTAGGTACTCCTGAATCAACCTCCAAAGAGATGGAACAATTTTATACTCCTAATGGCAGCATACAAGAGTGCCTTACACCCCTGGCAATACTGAATCATCTCACTCTTCTTAGTTCTTGCCAACATAATTGGTGAAATATATTTCATAGGTTTATTTTGATTTATTTTTAAACTATAAATGAGCTTAATTAACAGTGCTTATTGAATAGTTACAATTCCTACTCTGAAATTGTTTAGGTCCACATTTATTTTTGTTTAAAAATTGATAATATACCATAACATTCATCTTTTTTATATGTACAATTCATAGATTTTTAGTAATTTATAGTGTTGTGTAACCATCACCACCATCCAATTCTAGAATATTTCCATCATTCCAAAAAGAAACTTTTTTTATTGGAGGATAATTGCTTTACAGTGTTGTGATAGTCTCTATGAGCTTCCCTGGTGGTTCAGACAATGATTTCTGCTGTATATCAGCTCGAATCAGTCATAATTATATATATATATATATATATATATATATATATATATATATATATATATATATTTCCCCTCTCTCTGTAGCCTCCCTTGCTCCACATTCCACTCATCTAGGTCATCGCAGAGCGCCTGCTGGGCTCTCTCTGCGTTACATAGCAGTTTCCCACCTATGTCAGTGCTACTCTCGCAGTTTCTCCTAGCCTCTCCTCCCCTCTCTGTGTCCACAAGTCCATTCTCTATATCTGTGTTTCCATTTCTTCTCTGTAAATAGGTTCACCAGTACTGCTTTCCTAGATTCCATATATATGAGTTACTATAAGAAACTTCTTATTCGTTTGCAGTCAGTCCTCATTCCCATACCAATACCCACGTAACTACCAGACTATTTTCTGTCTCTTAGATTAGCTTTTTCTGAACATTTCATATACATGTGATTTTGTGCATTTATCTTCTTTCACTTAGCGTAATATTGAGGTTCAACCATACTGTAGCATGTAGCAAATGTTTTTTCCTTTTTATTGTTGAACAATACTCCATTGTACTGGTATGTCACATTTTATTTATCTGTCATCAGTTGATGATTTGGATTGTTTCCAATTTGGGGCTCTTACAAGTCTTTCTATGGATATGTATTCATTGCTCTTGATTAGATACCTAGTAATAGAACTGATGAGTCATGTGGGAAATTTATATTTAACTTTTAAGCACTACTGGACTGTTTTCCAGTGACTACCATTTTACCTTCCCACCAGCAATGTATAAGGGTTCCAAATTTTCCACATCAAATGCTAACATTTGTTATTGTCTGTCTTTTTGACTGTAGCCAACCTAGTGGGTATAAGGTCATGTCTTATTATGGTTTTGGTTTGCATTTCCCTATTGACCAATGATGCTGAGTTTCTTTTCATGAGCTTTTTAGCCATTTATATATCTTCTTTGGTGAAATTTCTTTTCAAATCTTTGTTCATTTTAAAATTATATTGTTTGATATAGATGGCCAATAGGCACAAGAAAAGGTGCTGAACCTTGCTAATTATTAGAGAAATGCAAATTAGGATAACAATCAGGTACCACCTCACACTGGTCAGAATGACCATCATTAAAAAGTCTACAAATAACAAATGCTCGAGAGGGTATGGAGAAAAGGAAACTCTCCTACACTGTTGATGGGAATATGAATTGGTATAGCCACTATGGAAAACAGTATGGAAGTTTCTAAAAAAACTAAAAGTTGTCATATGATCCAACAATCCCACTCCTGGGCATTTTTCCAGAAAAAACTATAATTCAAAAAGATACATTGCACACCTATGTTCATAGCAGCACAGTTCACAATACCCAAGGCATGGAAACAACCTAAATGTCCATAGACAGATGGATGGATAAAGAAGATGTGGTACGTATATACAATGGAATATCACTTGGCCATAAAAAAGAAGGAAATACTGCTATTTGCAATAACATGGATAGACCTAGAGATGATCATACTCAGTGAAGTAAGTCAAAAAGAGAAAGACAAATACCATATAATATCATTTAATATGTGGAATCTAATATATGATACAAATAAACTTGTTTATGAAACAGAAATCGACTCACAGACATAGAGAACAGGCTTGTGGTTGCCATGGGGGAGGGATGGATTGAGAGTTTCAGATTAGCAGGTGCAAACTGTCATATAGAGCTGGGTAAACAATAAGGTTCTGCTGTGTAGCACAGGGAGCTATATTCAGTATCCTGTGATAAACCATCATAGAAAGCAGTATAAAAAAGAATGTATATAGATATGTGTAACTGAGTCACTTTGCTGTACAACAGAAATTAATGTAACATTGTAAATCAACTATACTTCAATACAGTAAATTTTAAAAATAAAATTTAGTTGCTTGTATTCTTATTATTGACTTGTAAGACTTCTTTATATATTCTAGATACAAGTTTGTTTTTTAAAAAATCAAATAAATGATTTGCAAATATGGATTATGCTTTTAGCATCCTTTTTAAGAACTGTTTGCCTATCTCAAGGTCATAAAGATTTGTTCCTCTATTTTGTTCTAAAAGTTCTATAGTTTTGTCCTTTACATTTATATCTATGGTTCTTTTTGAGGTAATTTTTATGCCTAAAGTAACTGAGTAAATTCATCCTTTTACATACGGATATTCAATTTTCCCAACACTATTCATTGTAAAGATTATCCTTTTCTCATTATATTGTTCTGGCATCTTTGTTGACTGTCAATTGACCATAACTGTAAGAGTTTGTTTCTAGACTTCTAATTCTGTCCGACTGATCTATATTTCTGGTCTTATGCTCATACCACATTGTCTTAGTTACTGTAGCTTTGTAGTAAGTTTCGAAATAGGAAGATCTCAGTTTTGAAATTTTACTCTTTTTTCAAGAATGTTTTCGCTATTCTGAATCCTTTACATTTCTGTGTAAATTTTAGGATCATCTTGCCAGTTTCCACAGAAAGTTCTCCTAAGATTTTGATAGGGAATGTGATGACTGGATATATCAATATTTGGAGAGTTTCTGTCTTATTAGTATTGAGTCTTCTAGTCTATAAACATGGAATGGCTCTACATTTATTTAGATCTTCTTTAGGTTGTTGGTCAGCAATGTTTTCAGATTTCCAGTGTACTAATTTTGCTCTTGTTTTGTTAAATTTATTTTTAATCTTTTATTCTTTTTGATGACATTGTGACTAGACCTGGCTTCTTAATTTCATTTTTGGATTGTTCATTGCTAGCATATAGAAATAAAGTTAGTCTCTCTCTATTGATCCTGACCAGTATATTGATCTTGTATCCAGTGACAAGATTTTATTATTCTAATCATATTTTCATGGATTACAGTTTTTCTTTTTATTGCTGTTTTTTGTATGTTCTATATATTTATATATTCTAAATAATATTTTCCAAGTCTTTTGTTTGCTTCCCCCCTTTTAAGAGTTTTCCTTTTTCCTTTATCAAGTATGATGATTTATATATTTTAATGGCTTTCTGGCTCTGTGTGTTGGTTATTAAGAAGACTTTCCTATCCCAAAACTATAAAAATAATTTTTCTATCATGTATTCTAGTACATTCACAGTTTTGCTTTTTATGTTTAAAATGTTAATGCACTTGCAATATATTTTTGTAGGTTTTTACTTTTTCTTCTGAATGAATTTTCTGTTCTCCCACAACCATTTGTTAAATAAGCCAGTCTTCTTCCACCTCCCCACTGTTTTGAAGTCCCATGTCTGTCATATCTTAATTCTCTTAGAAATGGGTCTTTTTCTAGTCTCTCCACCCCAGGGGTTACAAACTACTCTTTGTATGGAAAATTTGGCTTACTGCATGTTTTTGCTAGTAAGTTTCATTGGAACATAGCCATTCCTGTTTATATACATGTTGTCTCTGGCTGCTTATTAAAAGAACAGAGTAGAATTGAACTTATGACATATAAAGTCTAAAATATTTACTATCTAGCTCTTTATAGAAAAATATTATCAGCTTTTATTCTAAACTCTATTCATTTTCATTAATATACTTAATATTTACCTAACATTAAGTGATGTTTGCTTTAAGTTTCCATTATATGCCTTTGGTCAGATTAAGGAAGCTTTTTTTAAAAAAATTATATATATATATATATATATATATATATATATATATATATATATATATATGAAGTATTGAAGAAGGCAATGGCACCCACTCTAGTACTCTTGCCTGGCAAATCCCATGGACGGAGGAGCCTGGTGGATTGCAGTCCATGGGGTCGCTAACAGTCGGACACGACTGAGCGACTTCCCTTTCACTTTTCACTTTCATGCATTGGAGAAGGAAATGGTAACCCACTCCAGTACTCTTGCCTGGAAAATCCCAGGGATGGGGGAGCCTGGTGGGCTGCCGTCCATGGGGTCACACAGAGTCGGACACGACTGAAGCGACTTAGCAGCAGCATATAAAGTATGTTGTTGTTCAGTCACTGAATCATGTCCCATTCCATACTTGTTTATGAAATATCATGTCACGTGCCTTGTGCTCAGTTGTGTCCAACTCTTTGACCCCACAGACTGTAACCTGCCAGACTCCTCTGTGGATGGGATTATGAAGTATAGTTGTATCATATCATATAAGTTTTAGGTGTACAATATAGTGATTCACTATTTTTTGAGGTTATACTCCATTTATAGTTGTTACAAAATATTGGCTATATTCTCTGTGTTGTACAATATGTTCTTGTAGTTTATTTTATACCTAATAATTTGTACCTCTTCATCCCCTCCCTCTCTGCCTCCTCCCTTCCCTCTCGCCACTGGTAACCATTACTTTGTCCTTTATATCTGTGAGTCTGATTCTTTTTTGTTATACTTAGTAATTTGTTGTATTTTTTTAAGTTCCTGTATATAAGGAAGTTTTCTTAAATCTGTAGTTTGATAATTCAGTTTTTTTTCTTTTTAACCAAAAGTGTATGTTGAGCATAATTTAAAATTTTTTTCAAATGGAAAATTTTGTTATTATCACTAATATCTAGTTTTATTATGCTCAATTAAAAAATATGGTCTATGAAGTTTCTTCTTTTTAGTGATTATTTTTGTGGTCTATTTCACAGTCATTTTTTGTAACTATTCCATAGTTGTTCATAGGATCATGAATTCTTGACTGTTTGGGTAAAAGGTTCTTTATTAAATCAGTGTCTTTCTTAAATTATTATTCAAAACTGTTTTATGCTGTAGATCTTGGTCATATCAACTTCTGAATGACATGTTAAAATCTCCCAGTGTGATTGTGAATTTGTGTTTTATTCCTGATACATAATTTCAACCTGTATATATTATTTTGTTACAGACTTACCTTTCGTAAATAGAACTAACAGTTAATTAGTATGAACTGTTTACAGCATACTGGCTGGCATTCATTCTGACCTGTTTAAGTCTATGCCATATCAGTTGTTAAATAGTTTTATTATCATCCTTGCTATGCTTCCCTTGTGGCTCAGCTGGTAAAGAATCCACCTGCAATGTGGGAGACCTGGGTTTGATCCCTGGGTTGGGAAGATCCCTAGGAGAAGGGAAAGGCTACCCACTACAGTATTCTGGCCTGGAGAATTTCATCGACTGTATAGTCCTTGGGGTCACAAAGAGTTGGACATGTCTGAGCAGCTTTCACTTTCACTTGTTAATTGCTTATAGTTGGATTTGGGGTTCTTTTGATTCCCCTACACATTCCCTACGTTGAAGAGACTTTGTCTTATAATAGGGAAGTTTTTTCCCTGCCCATGGAATTTTATGTCTTCTATAAACTCTGTTTGTTGTTGCTTCTCCATACCCCTTTCTCTTCCTTTGTAGATTTGTAAAAGTTGTGATGAGGGTGAATATTTGTGTAAGTGTATTCATGTAATTTTTATTTCCTGTTCTGTGAACTGCCTATTTATACCTTTTACCTATGTCTATTGTGTGATTGGTCATTATCTTGATTTCTTGATTTTATAGGTCTTTATATTAAGAAAATTTGATCTCTCTTCTGTGATGTATACTAATTGTTTTCAGTTTTTCTTTTCTCTTGACACTGTTTATAGTTGGTTTTTTCCTATCCTATCTCTATAGATTATGCTTTTTTTTTTCCCATTTTCCTTTTTTTTTTCCTGATTCATTCTTTCCTTCTAATGATTTGAAAATTATACATGCTATTTCTGTGCTTCCTTTTGTTGCTTGGAAATTATCACACACATTTAAACCAAAGATACCTTTTCATCTTTAGAAATAGATTATCTTTATCTGTAGCCTTTTTCTGCTTACTCCCTTTTTTCTGTTTTGTAGCATTGTGAATCTTATTCCAAATGAAAATAATGTTAAGAAATTAATTTTTTGATTAGTCTTTCTCAGTGATTATTCAGACCTCACAACCACAGTTATCAACATCAATTTGAATTTAATTATAAATTACTAGTTTATTTGTACAACCATTTCTTTTATTCCATGTATTCTTTCTTGATTTCTTTTTATTTTTCATGGATGATCTAGAATCATTTTTTCACAAAACAAATTATATGGCTAAACTTTGAAGTTTTATATGTTCTGAAATGTTTAATTTTGCCTTCATACTTGAGTAATAATTTGATTACTCAATTTATTGAGAAACAGATTCCTATGAAAATCATTTTGCTGAAAACATAGAAAACATCCATGTCACAGATGAGAAGTCTGATGCCAATTTCTAGAGTAAAAAAACTATGTAGAACATTGCTATGACATTATAGAGTGAAAATTTATAAAGAAAAAAAGTTGCAAAGCAACGTTTTTAGTATACCTTGCTTATACGTATGTAGCTATCCATAGACGGAGAGGTCTTAAAGGGTATTTACTCTTGTCAGTAGTGATTGTTTCAGTTATCTAGTACCGTATAATAAATTGCCGGAAAAGTTAGTAATGGAAACTAGCAACCATTGTATTGTGTCCATGGATTCTGCCCTTTGAAAATTCATATGGGAGACAGCAGTGATGGCTAGGCCCTCAGATGGGAAGGCTTGAATGGTTACTCCCATGTCTGATGCCTCAGCTGGGATGGCTGAAGGATGGACTCAGCAAGGACTGTCATCCTGTGTGCCTGCGTGTGTCCTGTTCAGATGGTGGTTTTCTGACAGTTGAACTTTCATGGAGGTTCAGGATTCCGAATGCAAGTGGTCACTAGTGAAGCTGCATTGGCCTTCTGTGACTCAGCCCCAGAAATCACATAGTGTCATTTCACTGTACTCTATTAGTTAAAGCAGTCACAACCTACCCAGCACCTAGGGGAGTGGACATAAACCCTACTTGCTGTAGGGAAAAAGGTCAGGGAATTTGAGGCTATGTTTTGAAACCATCACAGTATTGTCATGGACACGAGTGTTGGCTGTATGGTGGCAGGTTTTTAAAATCTCTTCTGTTCACTGATGATCCCCACCAGAGTGCCTGGTACACAGTAATGTTTGATAAATAGCATTGAAGGAATGAGTTATGGGGTTTCTGCTCTCCTAATATTTTTCTGTACTGTATGACTTTTTCACAGTAAGCATATATAATTTTTATAAATAGAAATAAAAAGCAAATGAAAGGTATATATTATATTAATGTTTTAATTTATTTCATTATATCCTAGATATTTAAATGACTTCTATGAGTTGGAGCTACAGCATGGTTCTGGTGTTGTGGGTTGGAGCATTCCGGTGACTAAAGGGATTGTGCCTTCTCCAAGAGAATCCCACACAGCTGTTATATATTGCAAAAGAGATTCTGGAAGCCCTAAAATGTATGTTTTTGGTGGAATGTGTGGTGCTCGCCTGGATGATCTATGGCAACTTGACTTAGGTGAGCTTAAGTTGATTCAGGCTTAGAAATTCAGTATGATTGATAAAGGCAAACGTAAAAATTGCCTTGAAAAATATTTTTATTGCAGTATTGAGTTGTACTTAGATTTAATATGAATGATTGCTGATGAGTCAAGTTGAACAAATGAATGTTTGATTTATGATAGTGACACTCCTGGGCTCCCTATAAGTAGGATCACCATATTTTCTGGTTTGCCTTTAATGGTCCTGTTTTATGCTTATTGTCCCATGTAATTATCAGTAGTACCTCCTTTCACTCTGTAAAGTGTCCCAGTTGAGGATGATTGAATTTATGTGGTTACCCTGTCTATAGTAAATGTGGCATTAGTAATGTTACAGCTGGTCGATAAAAAAAACCCTTGCATAGCTATTTTAAGGTGCTGTAGGAATGAATATTTGGAAGATACATGTGCTGTCACTTCTGAGTGTCTTCTGCACAATATGCTCTTACTTAAAATGTTAAAAACCTTAATCTAGTCTTAATTCAAAATTGTTTGCACCCTAAATACACCTCTCCATTGCAAATACTAACATTCAAGTGTAAATAGATTGCTGTGATTGACAATTTGTGTCAGCTGAAAATGTTTATTTTAAGATAAAATTCAAATAATGGTTTTGAAACATTTTAGCTAAATTTTGGTAGGTCCCTTTTTTAAAAAATTTCTGGAAGTTGAGGTAATTCTCTATTATTAGATTGAGTTGCTAATATACTTGTTTTTATTTTTAGAAACTATGTCATGGTCAAAACCAGAAACTAAAGGGACAGTGCCACTTCCACGAAGCCTTCATACAGCCAGTGTTATAGGAAATAAGTATGGTGTTATTTTGTATTTTGGTCTTTTTTTCTTTTTAACAAACTTAAGAAAGATACATACAAAGAAGAGTGATGCTGCTAGTTTCTTGAAGATGATTTGATAATGCTTGATTGTACTTACTGAAACCAAAATAGTATGTGCACAGGAGTCAAAATATCATGCATTTTCTTCTCATACTCCTTCTTCTGCTTCTTTGCATTCCTTACATCATGCACAGAGTAGGTATTACATAAGGGTAAGGCAGGGTGATGTCAAACTTATCTGTCCTCCATCAATAGATTTGACACACGTAACTCATTGTTTCTTCTTACACATTTTCGTACACTTTTTTGGTAGTGCTTGATTCATACTCAGGTGTATATTTAGCTTCTGTGTTCAATGATTATACTTTGGATGGCATTATGGATAGAAGGTGGACTCTGTAACCAGATTACCTGAATTCAGGTCTCAGCTTGGATACTTGTACTGTCTGTTCAGGGGCAAAGAAAGTTAATCTCTCTGTACTTCAGATTACTCGATTATCAGTCAGTTCAGTTCAGTCGCTTAGTCGTGTCCGACTCTTTGTGACCCCGTGGACTGCAGCACGCCAGGCCTCCCTGTCCATCACCAGCTTCCGGAGTTTACTCAAACTCATGTCCATTGAGTCAGTAATGGCATCCAACCATCTCATCCTCTGTCATCCCCTTCTCCTCCCGCCTTCAATCTTTCCCAGCATCAGGGTCTTTTCAAATGAGTCAGCTCTTTGCATCAGGTGGCCGAAGTATTGGAATTTAAGCTTTAGCATCAGTCCTTCCAATGAATATTCAGGACTGATTTCCTTTAGGATGGACGGGTTGGATCTCCTTGCAGTCCAAGGGACTCTCAAGAGTCTTCTCCAACACCACAGTTTAAAGCATCAATTCTTTGGTGCTCAGCTTTCTTTATAGTCCAACTCTCACATCCATACATGACTACTGGAAAAGCCATAGCCTTGACTAGACAGACCTTTGTTGGCAAAGTAATGTCTCTGCTTTTTAATATGCTGTCTATGTTGGTCATAACTTTCCTTCCAAGGAGTAAGTGTCTTTTAATTTCATGGCTGCATTCACCATCTGCAGTGATTTTGGAGCCCCCCAAAATAAAGTCTGCCACTGTTTCCACTGTTTCCTCATCTGTTTGCCATGAAGTGATGGGACTGGATGCCATGATCTTTGTTTTCTGAATATTGAGCTTTAAACCAACTCGAGTATAAAATGGGGATAACAGTAAAACCTCCTTCACAAGGCTCCCATGAGGACTGAATGAATCAGTACATGGAAAATGCTTCCAACAGTGCCTGGTGCATAAAGAGCACTCCTTCAAGGTTAACTGTCATCAACAAGTTCCCTTTTTTATGCAACACTGAGCCAGGATTAGGAATATTGTTTTAAGTAGAATTGAAGTAAGTACTTATCTCTGTAGAGACTTAATCTTAACGGTAATCTTTTAGGAGACAACAGTTAAAATTTAGAACCTCATTAGTTCTTCTCAAAAATAACCATAAGCAAAATCTAATAAGATATTCATTTTTTTAAACAGCAGAACTCTTTTATAAAATGTGGTTTTCTACTGGAACTATAATATAGAAAACAGATTTTAAAAAACAGAGCTTCTCTGGTTGGCGTGAGGCTACATGGCCTAAGCTCTGCCTGATGAGCCTTACCTTTTCAGTTACCACTGGGCATGTCTCAAGAATCTTTAGGGCTCTGAGGAACATATTTAATGTTTTTCATTTGATGATATCAGTGACCAAAGTTATATGAAACTGAATTCTCTTTGGTTGCTATATACATCAATTCTAAATTTGACTTTGAATGTCATGCTTCTGGCTGAGGTACCCCTTAGTATATTGCATACAATATTGATTTTTAAATGTGTTATAATTGAAATATTTCCTACTTTAAATAACTGGCCAGAGAGAAATAATTTTGATTCTGTATGGCTTCATAAAATTATAAACTCTAGAATGAAGACCACTTTATTCATTATCGTATTTGCATTTCCTTGACAGTGATAAGTGATTTTAAAAAGAAAACCAGCTCCTTTATGTTTTCCTTTCGTTGTTGTTCAGGATGTACATCTTTGGTGGATGGGTTCCACATAAAGGGGAGAATATTGAGACTTCACCTCATGATTGTGAATGGAGGTGTACCAGTTCATTTTCTTACCTGAATCTTGGTAAGTCTTTTAAGAATTATTTACTAAAATAAAATTTATTAATAAAATAATTTTTATTATTTTGTCATTTAAGAGAAGTTGATCAGTCATGGATATTTCTATGTTTAGATACAGCAGAATGGACCACCCTAGTATCAGATTCTCAGGAAGATAAAAAAAATTCAAGACCAAGACCAAGAGCTGGACACTGTGCTGTTGCAATTGGCACTCGATTATATTTTTGGAGTGGAAGAGACGGCTACAAAAAAGCACTGAATAGTCAAGTTTGCTGCAAGGATCTTTGGTATCTTGATACTGGTAGGTAAGAGTATTTAACAAACAAAGTTTTTCTTTAGATAAATAATCAAGTAATGTCTGTCTTTTGAGCTTGCTGTCATGTCACTACCTCTCTTTTTCATAATTAAAAATGAATGGAAGACATGATATGTATAGGTATTTTCCATTCTAGAGGAGTTTCTTAATTTCCCTCTCCATGAGTTTAGAGTGAATTTAGTGACTCCCTTCCCAAGAGTAGAGTATGGAAAGGGAAAACTAGTAGCTTTGCAGTGTAGAAACCTGGCAAGCATCACCTTAAGTAATCAAGGTCAGTATCACTAGAGATAAGTTGTGTTGGTTTCACTTAGTCCCTGCCTCCCATATCATGTGATAAGAAGATACTTCACCTCTGTGGTACTTTTCCCCAAAATGCGTAATACCATTCTAAATATGAGAACATATCAGACAAATCCAAACTGAGGGACATTCTAGACGTTTTACAGGATATGTGAACAGTATTCTTCAAAAGTTTAAAGTGATGAAAAACAAGGAAAGACTAAGAAATAGTCACAGATTAGAGTAGACTAAGGAGATATGATGACTAAATATAAGGTGATATCCTGGAACAAAAACCATTTATTAAAAAAGTGGTAAAACCTGAATAGTCTGTAGTTTGGTTAATAAATAATGTTGTTGTTTAGTTGCTCAGTTGTGTCCAGCTCTTTTGCAACCGCATGGACTGTGTCGCCTGCCAGGCTCCTCTGTCCATGGGATTTCCCAGGCAACAATACTGGAGTGGGATGCCGTTTCCTTCTCTAGGGGATCTTCCTGACCCAGGGATTGAACCCATGTCTTCTGCATTGGCATGTAGATTCTTTACCACTGAACCACAAGGGAAGCCTTGATAAATACTGTTATTCCAGAGTTCATTTCTTAGTTTTAAGTGTATTAGCATTAGAAAATACTGAGTAAAAGGTATATGGGAACTCTGCAGTTCTTCTATAAATCTAAAATTATTCCAAAATAAAAAAGTTTTTTAAGAAGTATTATAATAAAAAACAATTTTTAGTATAGAACTCAGGTCCATTTTTCCATAAATATTTATTGATTTATTTGTTGACAGCTGTGAATAGGAACTGTTCTAAATGCTGAGAATAAATCAGTGAATAAGACTGATAACGTCTGTCCTGTCAAAGAACTTATATTCTATAAGAGAGTGTGAGGACAGAAGGTTGATGGGCAGTAATCAGACAAATAAACAAAATAAATTTAGTTTTGGGTGAGTATCTGAAGACAGTAAAATAGAACAATAAGATAGTATTGGGAGGTACTAGGAATGGAGTGAAGTGGGGTGGCTACTGGAGAATGGGTAGTCGGGAAAGGGTGAACTGGCATTTGAGATGTAATCCAAATGAAGAGGGCATGACAACCCATTCCAGTATTCTTGCCTGGAGAATCCTATGGACAGAGGAGCCTGGCGGTCTACAGTCCCTAGGGTTGCAAAGAGTCGGATACAACTAAAGCGACTTAGCACAGCACAGCACCAAATGATGAGAGAGTGCTATCCATGTAAAAAGCCAGGTGGTGGGGCAGGGAGGGGACACTATAGGAAGAATGAAAAGCAAGTATGAGGGCCCTGAGATGGGAATACTTGGCATGTTTGTCAACAGATCTGAGCTGAGTAAAAGAGTGTAGGCATGGAGATTAGAGCGATGACCACAGGACAGATCATATAGGACCTGGAACATCATGGTAAAGATTACATTGTTTTTAAAATACAATGGTAGAGAGATTTATTAGTTTGGAGGAGAGATGTGTCATGATCTGATCTGTATTTTGGAATCATCAATGAACTTGAGTGGAAAATAAATTGTAGGGGGCAAAAGTAGACACAGAGAGACAAAAAGGCTTTTGCAGTCGTCAAAGAAATCTTCGACTCTAGAGGTGGAAAGAGTGGATAAGTTTGAAATGTATTTTACAGTTCTTGTTAACAGAACTGACTGATGAGTTGGGTGTGGCAGTTGACAGAAAGAGAAAAAAAGGATGAAGTTTTTACCTTGAATAATATGGTGCTATTTCCATTTACTGAGATGGGAAAGATTGTGGAGAAAACAGGCTTGTGGAGAAAATGAAAAGTTCCATTTAAACCTTGCTAAGTTTGAAATAAGGAGATCAGTTAAGCAGTTGAGGGAATAAAGAAATCTGGAAGGCAGTAGAAAAATCAGATCTGGAGACATAATATGTGTTGTTTTATGAGAAAAGCAATTATAAAACATACCTATGATTCCAGTTTTTCTTTAAGTGTATAAACAGGAAAATCTGGAAGGATATACTGTGCCAAAGTAATAATAGCTAAGAGGTGAGATTATACATTTTTTAAAAAGGTTTTCTTTCTTATCTGTATTTTCTACAGTAGCATGTGTTGCTTTTATAATATAGAAAGTTTAATTTTAAAATTAAGATTAAAAAATTTTTCAAGATACTTGAAAAAGTAATAAATGGAACAATTAAGTTAGAGACTAAATGCTTTCTGTGCAAAAAGTAGAAAAATGAGCATATTAGGTTAGGAGTTAGGAAAAAAATACAGAAAACTGAACTTATGATTCATCTTTGAAGTTGGGAATTATGAGCTGAAGTCTAAGGATAAGATTCTAATCAGTCTCTGAGATTAAAAGAAAAATATGCACATATAAATTTTTTCCAGTAGCAACTATGTTACTTTAACAAGATTATCTAAGAGATCTGAGACTTCTAAAAGATTAAAAATCACTGTCTCTGAATGGCCAGTTTTTCATAAACTTTTCCATAAAAGGCTATAGACAGGAATATCTGTCTAAAAGTAATCATGGCCACTATCATGAAGATAAAATTTAGATTTTGCTTTTTCTCTTGCTAACTTGGCATCAGTGTGGGTGGGGGAAGGATATAAAGGTTCTTCATCTTGCCTTTTTTTTAAACTTTTAGTTAAGTTTTGTGCACTTGAGAACATGTAAAGATTAGGATTCTTCCATAAGGTGTTTTAAAAAATGAAAAACAGCAGTCTTGCTCCCACTTTCCTCCCATCTTACTTGCTTCACAAGCATGTGCTTTCAGCTCTGTTAAACAGTTCCTATGGCATTTAGCTTCCTATCTCCGTATAACATGAATATGTTACTCTTTTTTCAGTTTAGTCATAATATGCTCATTTTTCAAACTGTGGAAATCATGGAAGTCAAGGATTTCTCACTTCTTCCCACTACTCCTTATCTCTCTCCTATGCGCCTTCTCTAACCCCTACTCGCTCAGTCTGACTGAGTATGATTACACCATCATTTTGTTAGATGAGAGTTCAGTGTTTTACATTCAGTTCAGTTCAGTTCAGTTGCTCAGTTGTGTCTGACTCTTTGAGACTCATGAACTGCAGCATGCCAGGCCTCCCTGTCCATCACCAACTCCCAGAGTCCACCCAAACCCATGTCCATTGAGTTGATGATGCCATCCAACCATCTCATCCTCTGTTGTCCCCTTCTCCTCCTGCCCTCAATCTTTCCCAGCATCAGGGTCTTTTCAAATGAGTCACCTCCTCCCATCAGGTGGCCAAAGTATTGGAGTTTCAGCTTCAACATCAGTCCTTCCAGTGAACACCCAGGACTGATCTCCTTTAGGATGGACTGGTTGGATCTCCTTGCAGTCCAAGGGACTCTCAAGAGTCTTCTCCAACACCACAGTTCAAAAGCGTCAATTCTTGGGCACTCAGCTCTGTTTATAGTCCAACTCTCACATACATACATGACCACTGGAAAAACCATAGCCTTGACTAGACAGACCTTTAACCATATAAACATATTCACAGGTAAGCTATGTAGAATACCTAGAGAGGTGATTGTACAACTTCTTCATTTGCTTTGGATTAGTAATGGTCACCTTGTTTTAGATTTGTATATATTTACCACTAATTCAGTCTATGCTCTCTTGTTTAAATCTTCTCTCATTATGGTTAGAAGCATCAGATATTCTATCAGACTTCCTCATCTTGGAGAAATTTCTCCTCCAATCTGGGATGTAAAGAGTATATTGGAACTCTGCCTTCTACAGATTGAGCACATCTATCCTCTTAGAGTCTCCCTTCATCATCTTCCTGAGGATGTCTTTGGCCTCTCACCTGTGCTGGTTTCCCTGCTTCCTGGATCTCTTATTTTCCCTTTTCTTAGTTTACTTCCTCATTTTTTGTAGAACACATCCCAGGGAAAGGGTGCATAGGTGATATATTTATTTTGAGATTTTGCATTGTTTGAAAATACATTCAGTATTCCTTCCCATCAAATTGGCAGTTTGAGTGGAAATAGAATTGTATATTGGAAGTCATTATCCTTCAGAATTTTGGAAGCTGGGGAAAATGTTTTTTGAAAGGTGTTATATTGTATTCAAACTTCTGGCATTTTTGTTGAGAAATCTAAACCACTTCTGATTTTGGTCCTTTAAATGTGAGCTTCCCCCTGATGCTTAATAGCTTTTAGGGTTTTTTCCTTGTCTCTACTGTTCTTAAATTTTATGATGTGTGTTGTGTGTCTTTTTTAAATTCCTTATGTTGAGTACTCAGTGAGTCCATTCAGTCTGGAAGCTCATGTTCTTCAGTTGTGGGAATTTTCTTGATTTATTTCACTGATTTACACCCTGCTGTTTTCTCTATTTTTCTTCATGTAACTTCTGTTGTGTGGGTGGTGTATCTTCTGGACTTGTCTATTTGTCTGCTTTTTCTCAGGTATGGGTTGCCCTACTTTGAGAAACATAAATAAACTGAGTTGTGAATAGGATCATGGAGGAATTTACATGGGAGTAGTTGAAAGAACTTGGCTTAATTATCCTCTAAAATAGGGTCATAAAACTTGTTTTGGTAAAGACACAGTGTAGATATTTTAAGTTTTGTGGACCATATGATCTGTATTACAACTACTCAACTCTACTGGTGTAATATAAAAGGAGTCATGTTATTTAGTTGTTTAATCCTGTCTGACTCTTTTGCAACCTCATGGACTGTAGCCCTCCAGTCTCCTCTGTCCTTGGGATTTCCTAGGCAAGAATACTGGAGTGAACTGTCATTTCCTTCTCTAGGGGATCTTCCCTACCAAGGGATAGAGATCTTCCCTACCCTTTCCTGTACCTTCCGTTCAAACCCACAGGGAAGCCCAAAAGCTGGACTCATAGACAATGCATAAACAAATGAACATAGGTGTATTTCAGTAAAACTTTATTTACAAAAGTAGGCACAAACTGGATCTGGCCCATGAGCCATAGTTTGCTTTTGCTGACCCTTATTCTAAAAGATACAAATAAATAGATATTAGACTTGTTATATAAAGATTAAATTATAACTTACAGATTTCAGCTCACTGAACTGAAACTGTTAGGCGTTCAGTTGTGTCCAACTCTTTGTGACTGCATGAACTGTGGCCCACCAGGCTTCTCTGTCCATGGAATTCTCCAGGCAAGAATACTGGAGTCGGTTACCATTTACTTTCCCAGGGGAATCTTCCCAACCCAGGAATCAAACCTGGATCTTCTGCTGCAGGAATAATCTGTAGGCAGATTCTTTGCCCTCTGAGCCACCAGGGAATTTCAACTCACTAGAAGAATAGATTTTCCTTATGTAACTGTCTAGAGATGGAATATACTGCTCTGGGATTTGTGAGTTCCCTAATTTTGTAGGTAAGCAAAAAGAAAACTGGGATATTGTAGAAATAATTTTAGGTACTTTTCTCCAGTTCTAAGAGTCCATGATTGTAACTTGTTTTAGAAATGTTGGTAATATTTTATGCCAAAATAATTACCTGTTTTGAGTGGTACAAGTTTTGATAAGAAGGTATTAACTTAAAAGAAGTTATGTTTTTCTAAAATATCAGCTCTAAATCATATTTGCTAACATTAACAGTATTTCTAACATGTATTCTCTTGGCTTAAAATTGGTTCATAAAATTAAAAGCTCCTGAAGAGGTAAAATAGTATAGCTGTAACTGTCAAGTACTTGGTTTCCCCCCCTCCTCTAGGATTAATTTTTTTTTTTTAATTTGGTGACTCAGCTTAGACCTGGATTATTTTGTTTGTAGTTTTATTTGCATAAGTAATTAGATAAATACATTGAATCAGAACTCTAAATTATTTTCATTTGACCTGCTATAGCTTTGCTTATCTGAGTAAATTTTTTCCCTCTTAGTAAACAGATGAAATATTCATTGCTGATATTTTCAGAATTCCAGGTCTGTACAAACTATATAGAGAAACTGTTGATACATTTGAAACTTAAATACTTAATACCAATTTTGTTCTTTAGAGAAACCACCAGCACCATCACAAGTACAACTGATCAAAGCCACTACCAATTCTTTTCACGTCAAATGGGATGAAGTGCCTACAGTTGAGGGCTATCTTTTGCAGTTGAATACAGACTTGCCATACCAAGCTGCCTCATCAGATTCTTCAGCATCACCAAATATGCAAGGTAGTATAATTTTTACACTTAGAGCATGTATGCTCATATGCTTTATGAAAAAAAGATAACTATAGAAAAGCCTGTGATTAGATCTGGTTTAAGAAATGTTATGCTATGATGTTTCCTACCTGGTAAATCAAATATGTTTCAACTCTGGAACTTGACTGTATTACCATTGTGATATAGTAGAATACATAGATGTGTAGGGTAGGATGTTTTTTTTGTGGTTCATTTTGATGTGCTTTCTTAATTTGACATGATACTTGTTTAATTATTTTTTATAAATATTTCAGCTTTCAAAAATATTTTGAACTAACAGGCACTTGGAAAGTAAAAGCAAATTTAATTTTACATGTTCTTCCAAAAAGATTCAAATCAGCTATTAAGCAGACTATTAAGAAAACAGATAAACTTTGATAGTTACTACTTTTTAAACCTTTCATATGTAACTTTTAAAAATATTTGACTGTGACATATTTTCTTGGAAATTTATTTATAGCATATCAGTCTGAACTTTCCTATTCCTACAGGAGTCAGGATGGACCCTCACAGACAAGGCAGTAATAGCATCATTCCTAACAGTGTAAGTTGAAAAAATGTATAATGGTAAATGAATGTTTATGGTTATAGTGCCAGTTTTTATTAATATTTTATATTACCTTAGGATAGGGAGTCTCAACCATGGCTATACATCACATTCACCTCTGAGATTAAAAACAAATAAACACAGGTTCCCATGTCTTTCCCCAGATCCAGTGAAACAGAATCTTTAAGATGATGACCAGGTAACTGTTTTTTAAGGAAAGCTCTGCATATCATTGTGACAGTAGCCTGAATTAAGAACCCTTGGCTAGGAGATTGAAGTCTCATTGTACATAGTATCAGAGGCTAGTATACACACAAGCATACACACCATATATATTTTAAAAAATAAATTTAGGTGGTACTACAAGGTTTATAATAAAGAGCAACGGTTCCCTACTCTGTTCCTGTTTGCTGTTGATCCTGCCTCTCTAGAAACTACTACTTTCAAATATTTTATCTTTCTTCTGTATCTACCTTTGTGCATATAAATAAAATCCTTGTGCTGCCACTTCCTGACTTTCTAGTTTTAGATCAATTGTTTTCAATAATGGAAGATGAAGATTTTTTTGGTCTCTTAAAATATTGCCATTTCCTCCCCTTTCTCTTCCCATGCACTTATAATATTTTTAGTTGAATCATTATGTGATATTTACATTGTGATGATGACATACTCAGAGCTGAGCCCTGTAATGTGCTATGAACATTGTTCCTTTTTCATGTAATTTTTTGTTTTTCTTGGCATTGTTAACTGCGTTACTTTTTCATTTGCTTGATTTTCTTCTTGCCTATCGTTAATTCATACTCTGATTTTCCAATAAAATAATAAAACTCAAAATATTCGAACATATAGTTTCTTTTTTCTTTCTTTACCACCCCTCTGCCCCAGTAACCATCCCTACTGAAACCTCTGTCTTGATGCTCTAGTTTGTGCTAATTCTTCTCTGTCTGCTACTCAGCTGTAATCTTAAAACTTCCATTTGTTTCTTTTTTAAAAAACAAGTTTTATTTATTTTTTAATTTTTTTTTGCCTGTGCTGGGTCTTTTCTGCTGCATGTAGCCTTTCTCTAGTTGTGGCTAGTAAGGGCTGCTCTCTAATTGTTGTGCATGGGCTCTTTTTGCTCTCCCCTTTTTTCTTATTTTATTGGAGGAAAATTTCTTTACAATGTGTTGGTTTCTGCTGTACAACAGTGTGAATTAGTCATAAAGAATTTGCCTGCCGATGTAGGGGACTTGGGTTCAATCCCTGGTCTGGGAAGATTCCACATGCTACAAGGCAGTTAAGCCTGTGCAGCACAGCTGCCAAAGCCTGTGCTCCGCAGAGCCAGTGCTCCTCAACAAGAGAAGCCGCCGCAGTCGCTGTGGCACATGGGCTTGGTTACTCCACAGCATGTGGAGTCTGCCCAGACCAGAGGCTGAATCCATGGCGCCTGCAGACAACTTCCTAACCACTGGGCCACCAGGGAAGTCCCCATTTGTTTTTTATTGTAAGCTTCTTTTATCTCTTTTCTGTGTTAGGGCCTGTTTCTTGATCTCATATCATTCTCTTTTTTTGATATTCTCCAATAGTTTCCTGAGAAAGGGAGTATGAAAGGTAAACTTTTTAAGATCTTCCATATCTGAAAATGCCTCTCACTCTGTTTACATTTGGTTGGTAGTTTGCCTGGGTTATGGAATTCTATATTGGAAATCTTTTCCTGAGAAACTGAAAGGCATTTTCCTACTGTCTTGTAGCATTCAGTGATGCTGTTAAGAAGTTGGATGCCACTTGGATTCCTGATCATTTACATGAGACCTAATTGTTTCGTTTTAATCCCTAGTTCTCAGAAATTTCAACAAGCATGTACCTCAGAGTGTATGTCTTTGCTTTATTCACTGTGCTGTCCATTCAGTGGATTGTGTCATTCTGGGAACTCAGGGCTTTCACTACTGATTATTTCTTCTTTCCACATCCTCTTTTTTTTGTTACTCCTGTTATTGAATGGTGGTACTCCTGAACTAATCCTCTGATTTAACTTTTTATTTTCTATCTTTTCTTCTGGTTGGTCTGCTTTCTGAAAAGTTTCTTCATTTGTATTATAAATTTCTTATTCAGTTTTTAAATATATTCAGCCACATAGTTACTCTCTAAAAGCCTGATCCTACTCTTTCTTTCTTTTATGGCATTTTATTTTTGCTTCAAAAATATAATATTTCTCTTATCTCTTCAAGAATTATGTTTTTTTTAAAAAAAGGTGAGTTATATTCTTCTCTCAGCATCATTTCTTTTTTTCAAGCTCCTTTTAAAAAAATTTGGTCTTGGACTTCCAATTCTTGCCTGTCAACAAATGTCTGGTGATGCTTGGTATCCTTTCATGTTTAAAGTGAGACATTAAAAAGGAGCTTGGAGGCTTTCTTAGTCCATTTGGCCTGCTCTAGCAAAATACCATAGCCTAGATGGCTTATAAACAAGAAAAATTTATTTCCTGCATTTCTGGAGTCTGGAAGTCCAAGATCAGGGTGCCTGTATGGTCGAGTTCTGGTAAGGAACCTCTGAAGGGTTGCAGACTGCTAACTTATCATTGTATCCTCACATGGTGGAAGGAACAACTGATCTTTCTTGGCCACGTTTATAAGGGCACTATTCACAGCCCAAACATGCTGCTTTCTGATACCATTACCTTGGGGGTTAGATTTCAACATGTAATTGTGGAGAACACAAATACTCAGACCATAGTGGCTCTATGCATATAGCATGTTTGATTAGTAGACCTTAATGAGGGTTTCTGGGTGAGAATCCACAAATACTAGTATCTTTTCTCTTGGACCAATGGGTTTCCTCTGAGACTTCTCCGGCCTCTTGCTTATGGGTTTTAAGCCTGGAGCTTAATGCAGGGTAAGCGGTATCTCTCTGTTTAGTATACAGACTTTCACTTAATCCCCATTTTCAGTAGGTTGCCTATTCTCCAACCTCACCAGAGAGATACTGTACCACAGTCCAGAGCCTCCCATTTCAATCTTTGTGCCTACCTTCCTTCTTCAGTTGGAATGGAGGTGTGGAATTTGTTTGCCTTTGTATACTGGAAGAGCAGAGCTGGGGCTACAACCACTTTTTTTTTAGTTTTAAATTTATTTTTTAATTGAAGGATAATTGCTTTATAGAATTGTGTTGGTTTTTCCCAAACATCAATGTGAATCAGTCATAGGTATGCATATGTCACCTCCCTCTTGAATCTTCTTCCCACCTCCCTCCCCATACAACCGCCGTTTATATAGTCTTCTATATGATGGTCCTCTGGTGTTTATTTGCATTCTGTACTTCAGCCTCCAAAGAACCTGATGCCTCCAATTTCTAAGCCTTTCTGAGCTCTTTAGCAAAAATGGTTCACCTGTCCATGACTTTCCACCTACAAGCTCTTAGCTTCAGCCTTTTCTGCTTTATAAAGGCATGCCTCATTTTTTGTACTTCACTGTACTATGCTCGCAGATAGTATGACATGGGGAGTTCATAGTGAAATAAACTTGAGGTCAAATTCTTGCTTTGCTGCTTGCTGGCTGCTTGATCATGGGTATGGTATCTAAGATCTCTGAGTCTCATTATTTTCCATCTATAAGCTAGGGTGATATTATCCAATTTATAGAATTCTTGTGAAAATTAAGTGAGATTCAGACTTTATAAATATGTATCATGGAGCCTATCAGGTAGTATAATGGTCCCTAATGGTTGTGGATTTCATCATCATCATTTATTAACACCAGCATAATCACCATCAATTAGAATGGAGGCTGAGTGTGTACTGGGCTTCCCTGGTAGCTCAGCTGGTAAAGAATCTGCCTGCAAAGCAGGAGACCCTGGTTCAATTTGTGAGTCGGGAAGACCCCCTGGAGAAAGGAATGGCTACTCCAGTGTTCTGCCTGGAGAAGCCCCAAAGCCAGAGGGGCCTGGTGGGCTACAGTCCATGTAGTTGCAAAGAGTCAGACATGACTGAGCACAGCACAGAGGGCATATTATGAACAAGTATCCTTTGAGCCATGAGAAATTATAATTGACTATGGTTATAATTGACATTAAAGATGGAGACAGAAAAGTAACAAAAAACAGGTAACTAAAAAGAGGCAGGCAATATTGGGGTATTTGAATGAAGCCAGATCACCTTTATGGTTCAGCAGACCTATAGTTATTGCTATATAATAACTGATATTTACATTGGTGATTTGAATTACCAAAAGGTTTAAATGTGTTTATTATAGGATCTTTAAGAAAATAAACAGGTGATTAGGAAGATTGCTATCTAAAATGTTTAATGGTGAAGAATATTGATATGTGTATGTATTAAATCTTGATGCCTATATGGAAAACTCAGTCATACAAAATAATTCGTATGCTTGAAGGTTTCATGTAACAGATTTTTCTTTTAGGATTCAAAAGATCTTTAGTAAGGGCTTCCCCGGTGGTGCTATAGTTGTGAAGAATCTGCTTGTCAGTGCAGGAGACATAAGAGACACTGATCCCCAGGTGGGGAAGATCCCCTGGAGGAGGGGATGGCAACCCACTCCAGTATTCTTGCCTGGAGAATCCCATGGACAAGGGAGCCAGGCAGGCTACAGTCCATGGGGTTGCAAGAGTTGGCAATGACTAGAGTGACTTAGCACACACAAAATCTTTAGTATACATGTCTAATCTTATTAAGAAAATTTGACCAGAATGTTAAACTCAGTACCTTGGGTATTGTCACCTATTCAATTCAGTTCAGTTGCTCAGTCATGTCCGACTCTTTGAGACCCCATTGACTGCAGCATGCCAGGCCTCCCTGTCCATCACCAACTCCCGGAGCTTACTCAAACTCATGTCCATCGAGTCGGTGATGCCATCCAACCGTCTCATCCTCTGTCGTCCTTCTACTCCTACTTTCAGTCTTTCCCAGCATCAGCATCTTTTCCAAGGAGTCAGTGCTTTGCATCAGGTGGCCAAAGTATTAGAGTTTCAGCTTCAGCATCAGTCCTTCCAATGAATATTCAGCACTGATCTCCTTTTGGATTGACTGGTTTGATCTCCTTGCAGTCCAAGGGACTCTCAAGAGTCTTCTCCAACACCACAGTTCAAAAGCATCAATTCTTTGGCGCTCAGCCTTCTTTATGGTCCAACTCTCACAACCATACATGACTACTGGAAAAAACATAGCTTTGACTAGAGGAACCTTTGTCGGCAAAGTAATGTCTCTGCTTTTTAATATGCTGACTAGGTTGGTCTAGCTTGTCCATATTTACTTGAATACTAGCTACCACTTGTAAAATATAAATTTTATTCCCTCAAAATTTACTGTTCCTTTTCCCTTCAGAACTGATCTTTTGAGAATGGATATTAAGTGAAAAGAAATTGTTTTCTTAAGCTATTATAAAATTTAAAGAATAATATAAGGCTATAAGTTATGCTGTTTTATATTTTGGATAATTTATTTTCAAAAGCATTTAAGTTGGTAAATTATTTTGCTTGTTTTTACATATATTTCTATTTAATTGAACATTACTTGCTGCAATAAATTATTTTCTTTCTTGTAGATCAGTGATATAGTGAACAGTGTAAAATCTGAACATACAGCCATGAAAGGAACTTCAGTGAAAAACAAACCAGATCTCAAAGCATCAAATGATTCTAATGCCTCTTTGCATTCATCTTTGTCAGCTAATGCTTCTAATCATAACAGTTGTGTGGTGGATATGCTAAGGAAAAATGAAGGTATAAAGATGGCATTTTACATAAAGCTAAAGTTTTTTATAATAATGATAGAGAATTTTAGAGTCTTTGAAAAAGTAAATGTTACATAGTTTGGATCCAGTTTCAAGAGATGATATATACTTACTACATTAACCCTAATTAAAATGATGTCATGATACCAAGCAAGAACTTACCTAAATAGTGAAGATTAGTTATTGACTACAGAATTTAAATGAGGCAAGCTCTCGTATGCCATTTGAGGTTGGCCAGTGTGTTCAATGTCACTGTTCCATTATTCTATTGTCCTAGTGCTTATAACTATCTGTAATTATTTATTTTGGGTCAGGATTTTGTCTGTCTTGCTCACATATATTTCCTCAGCACCCAGATCCATGCTTGGCAAATTGTAGTCACTTAATAAATAAATGAATAAATAAATATTTGTTTAGCAAATAACTGTATTATCCTCAGAAAGATAGTTCATTTATGAGAACTGTTGATTAGCCTGTTGAATGCATGGAACAGCTTATAATTTGATGGCTTGTATTTAAAAGATTTTAATTTTAATATTCTGGTATCATTTGTGATAAATTAAATGTTACCTCTGATTTCAGTATCTAAACTTTTATAAATCTTATTCTGATATATCCCTGGCATAGTAATATGTGGCCTCATTTTTAATTTGAAAAAATTGTGACAGTTAATAAAAAGCTAATCCCTCTTCAGTAAATAACAAGACAAATATTCTTTTTATTTCCATTTTTCTTTAAGAATCCATGGTAGATAAAAATATTCAAGAAAAATAGTTTCCTATAGTTTTTCTGATTTCATTACTTGTGGAAGAGGAGAGACTTTGTTTTGTTGATTTGCTGATGTAAATGAATCATTTGGTCAGAATTATAAAAGCTTGGTACTAGACATCAATTTAAATTTTTATAGTGATTTTCTATGTCCATCATGTAAAGAAGTTTACACTCTTGAAAACAAATATGAGCTTTGAGATTTTAGGATCCTAATGTACTCTAAATCCTACTTATAAGGCAGTTTGGATAAAATTAATATTAGGCAAATGGGGAAACGAGTGGTTATACAATGACAGCATCTGGCACATCGTGGATATTCAAATATGTAAATGAATGGCTAGCTAATCTCAGGTTAACAAGAGGAGATTGGGCTTTTCCTCTGTAGGTTGGAGTAACTGGTATTTTTCAAAAGTGAAAGAGTGGCACGATTAGTTTTTGTTTTTTATTTTGGAAAGGACATTCTAGCCTCACCATCAGGAAGAGCTATTATAGGAGATGACTGGGAGACTTGTTAGAAGGTTCTTTTAGGACTTAAAGAGATGCATAGAGACTAAAGCAGTGGGTGAGATGGAGAGGAGAGAATACATTAGTTCAGAGACTCTTAGAAAGTAGCACCTATTAGACTAGGAAACTGGTTGTATATGAGAAATGAAAACGAGTTGAACATGACTCCCAGTTTTCTGGGTTGGATATTCAGTGGATGATGATACTCTTCATCAGGATAAGAAATACAGAAGCAAGAACAGATTTGGGAATAAGATAGGTTCAACCTTGAACTTGCTGTTTTTGAGACACTTGAGGAACATGTTGGTAAAGATTTCTACTGGGCAGTTGGATACCATAGGTCTGGAGTCTAGAAGGCAGTTCTTGGCTGGAAATATTAATTTCAAAGTTAAGAATGTCTAATATCCACAAGAACAAGGACCTTCTCTGACTTGTTCACTGCTGGATTCTCAGGACCTGACACTGTGCCTAGGACATACATAGTTGAGAGATGTATGATTTGTAAATGGTAGCTAAAGCAGCAGGGAAATATGCAATGGGAGACAAGATAGGGCTTGGAAAATACCTGCATTTAGAGTCATCTGAACAAGAGAAGTCAGCTAAAGAGACTGAAAAGGCTTCCCAAGAAGGTTAGGCAAAGAACCAAAAAAAATGGTATCATATTTTTTACCTCTGTAGTGGGTATTACCATTTATAACTATACATTTATAATGGTATCATATTTTTTACCTCTGTAGTGGGTATTACCATTTATAACTATACATTTATAATGGTATCATATTTTTTACCTCTGTAGTGGGTATTACCATTTATAACTATACATTTATGATGCATACATGAGTGAATACAAGTCATAGACAGAAACAACTTCAAAAAAAAGTATGTGGTCAGCATTGTTTATATTACACAGGGGTCAAGTAAATGAAAATTGATCAGTATCCCTTAGAGCTAACTATCCCTGGACATTTGTCAGAGCCATTTCCTTAGAGTGGTGTGCTCAATCAGATTGGGGTGGTCAAGAAAGTAGACTGCTCTGAAGGAAAGTAGCGAGGGAAGATGGTGACTGGAGAAGACTTGATAATGCGTATAGATTGAGGGCCAAAACTTGCACAGAAGAATTTGAAAACCTTGAAGAGAAAGGAATGAGTGATAAGCGAGGATCCCAAAATATAGGGGAAGGAATGGGACCAAGAGCACAAGAGACTAGATTAAACTTACCTTAGGGGAGAAGTCATCTTCTGAAATGGAAGAGAAGACAGAGGGGCTGGGCACAGTCATAAAAACATTTCTAGTTTAGGACAAGAGAAGGCAGAAAATGGGTGGCATTTATGCCTGATGACTATTTCTTCCCCTAAAATGGAAGGCAAAGCCATTTGATCTATGGTTGAGTAGAATTTAAGAACAGTGATTCAGGGTTTAGAATGGAGGAAGGAACTGAGAAGTTGGGCATCCATGGATATGATGCATTTTATTTTTCTAAATGTTGATATTTTATGCCTAATGGTTAAGTCATATGGCTGACATTTGTGGTGTTCACGTTTAATGATTTTAAAATTGAGAATGCTTAGAATTGGGTGACAAGAACTCTAAGATACAGCAGTTACTTGCAGATATTCATTTGTTAATAGTTAATCTTTTCCGTTTAATTTTAGGTCCTCACACTTCAGCAAATATAGGTGTTCTAAGTAGTTGCCTGGACTTAAGAACAGTAATCCCTGAAACTTCTGTATCCAGTACTGTTTCCAGCGCACAAACTATGGTAACCCAGCAGACCATTAAAACTGAATCATCCAGTACAAATGGGGCAGTTGTTAAAGATGAAACTTCACTAACAGCATTCAGTACCAAAGCTGAAGGTTTGAAATGTGTTTCACATACTGTATTTTGAGCCATTTTTGTGTAGAAATTCAGCAAACGTATTTGTTTTAGATGGAATTGCATTTCATCTCGGATTGAATTGAATATAAGATAAAGGCATTTCATTTAAAATCATTATATAGTATATTCTCTGCTGCACTGTAATACAATCAGACTTTATCTTTCCTACCATGAGTTTATTCAGCAAAACTTTTTTTCCTTAGAAAAGATTAGTTCTCTGCTATGGAGTAACAGTTCTTATAGCTTGATCAATTTCTGATTTTGTAAATTCTTATTTTATGATTTTGCAATAGAAATTGTATTTCATGTTTGACAAACATTCTCTGAAGTTCCAGCTAGTCAGCAAATCCTTGAAAAATGAGCTTTGTGAATTAGTTCAAGTTAGAGGGTCCATATTTCTAATTGTTGTGATTTTTTTTCTCCCTCTGGCTATTTTTGCATATTTATAAGTTATATTTTAATGTGTCTGTTTGCTCAGTGATTATATAAGTCTTATCTGATGAATTGTTTAATTTTTAGTTGATGAAACATGTGCACTGCCTGCAACTAAGATAAGCCGTGTGGAGGCACATGCTGCCACGATGCCGTTTTCTGTAAGTATATGCCCTGGAAATGGATGTGCTTACAGATGGCTAAATACACTTTAAATGCTGAGCAACTTCAACCTAAATTCAGGAAAAGGCTCTTGGGTATCCTCTTAGTAATTACTTGACACAGATTGAAAAATGGAGGCTTAAAGAGAAACATGTTCACAGTGTAATCTTAAGTGGAAAAAGTTGGATAAAAAAATAATATATATAGTGCATTCCCAATTTTATTAAAAACACACAGTACATACATTCACACTCTCACATGAGTCCACACAAATCTACACTACCTTGCTAGATGATTTTCTTCAGGTTGTGGGGCCAAAGATAATTTTTACTTTTTCTTTATGTTTTCAGTCTTTTTCTATAATGTTAACTTTCATAATCAGAAATGTGTGTATATACATAGATATATGTACATATGTAAATTACTTAACAATTTAAAGAATAAAAAGACATGTTATAGAACATAAAACTTGAATGGTTTTATTGCTAGCTGCTTAATAGGAGAACAACAGAATATTGCAATCTTGAGTCAGACATACCTGTAGGATATCCTAATAATCTCTAACATTGGATTTTTTGGTGGAAGGCCAGAATTAGTCTGCCTGGTATCAAACTTAAATGCCAGGAATGTGCCTCACAAATATTATACTAAGATTGTCTCCAGTGGATGAATAGGAGGATAATACATATATGTGGTTTTGTATATTTTAAAATTATCAGTCATTTCAACTTTATTGCTATGAGCAAGAGTTTTTATTTAACCTAACATTTACCATTTAGAACCTTCAAGAATAGTTTGTAGTTTTAGTTTTCTTTCAGTGATGATTCTGTGGATTTTGATCATGTCTTTACCTTCATTAGCTTTCACCTTTCCAGAATGTTAAGCGCTAGTGTTCTAATAACTCTTCTCAAAGAAGAATTATTAAAATGATTTTTTTCTCTTGAATCTGTTTTACAGTGCATCAGTTGGAATGGTATCTATAGTTGCAATTGGAGCCAGTTGTTTTATAAAAGTTGTTGAAGAGCGTTTTAACAAGTTTAAAGCTATTTCTCTTAAAAACCTTTAAGACTCTCCTGGTTAGCTCACTTTATCATGTGTGATAGCCTCAATAACAAGTACTGTGAATTATAAGCATGTACCTCTGCTGTTATATATTTAAGACAGATTAAATAACTGAAGTACATATTTGTTTCGAGCTTCTGGAAACAGTGTCTCATTTATAAAGAAGATGGGCTTAAAAAGGACAAGTATAATTCACTTATCACTAAAAGTAGTTTAAGGTACAGGAAGTTTATTTGTTAAAGCAAGATAAAAATGTCAAACTGTTTAATCTGCTCCTCTTTAGTGTATGCTAAATTATATTCAAATTGCATTTTAGTTTTGAACATTTTTTCTCCTTTTAGGTTTGGAGAATCACAGGTATTTCAAGTGCAAAGATCACTGAATTTCTGCTAGTTGTTTTTGAATCTAGAAATAAGCCAGCTTGCAATGAATTTTTCCTTATTCGCTCCTTTTGGAGCGAGTTGTAATGTCACACTAAAGGGATTATTACATTTTCTGAGAGAGTCTCTGAAATGACAATGTTCTATAAAACAGCTGGCATTTTAACGTATCACTGATTAGAAAGCATGCTAACTCCAGTAGGTTGATAGCACAGAGCTACTGACTTGGAGAATGCCTGTCACTCCCTGTGTTTGAATTGGCATCCCTGTCTCACTTGTCAGTTGACCTAATCTGTTAAGAGTTTATTTACTTATGAGCTATTAATGTTGTGGCGTTTACCCATATACATACTTGTAGATCACTGCATGGAGTTATTAAATCTTGGCATTTCTTGTATGTTCAGTAAGAGTCTTCATAAATTTTTCTTTCTCTGAAATTAGAAAGAGACTCCTTCAAATCCGGTGGCCATGGTGAAAGCAGGAGAACGACAGTGGTGTGACGTAGGAATTTTTAAAAATAATACAGCTTTGGTGAGCCAGTTTTATTTGCTGCCAAAAGGGAAGCAAAGCATTTCAAAGGTAGCTATTGACGTGTTTTCTACACTGTTAGTATAAGCCTCAAACATGCAACTTTAAGAAGTAATCCTGATTCAGGACATTTGAATGAGTGAAATTGGGATCTGTTTACTACCTATAATTAAGAGTTTGTATTAGTTATTGTATTCTTTTTTAAGGCTCCGTTTATAGACTATATCACAAGCAGGTTATTTAAAAAAGTCTTATACACTCACTGGACTGGATTTTGAGTCATAAATGATACAGTCTGGCCAGTACAGATGAAGATTTCTTGAAGTATCTCTAATGTTGTTACCTGGAGTGTTTAGAATGGAACTTTTTTTTAACTTAGAACTTTTGTTAGTCCCAATTTCATAATTTAAGAAATGTAAAGTCCTTAACACTATTGAATACAGTGAGGACCTTATATAGAGAGAGACATTAACCTTCTAAGAATTATGAAATAGATAACAGCTCCAAAGCATACTGAACTAATTTTTTCTGGAATGGGAATTGCAGAGAGGGAATTGCCAACAAAATGGATATTCAGGTTTGAATCTCCCAAAGATCTTACAAATGGAGAATGTAACATTTATCATTATATTTTGGTTTCTCTAATACTACTTTCTGGTGTCCCACTTTTACATATTGAATCGTCCAATTCTTAACAAAAACAGACATCCTTATTAATATTGTGTTAGTATTATGCCTAACAAAATTTCTGGCTGTAGTTTGATTTCATATATATGGAACTACCTGTATCTAAGGGCCTGGTAGCTATCTGTCTTTCCCCAAAGAAGGAAACATATAGTAAACTTGAGTTTGAGTTATCAGTTTCAGCACTTGACAGTGTGACCTTGGACAAATCACTTGTTTAACCTCGCTGAGACTGTTTCCTCATCTGTGAAATGAAGTAACTCCCTTAAAAATGGGATGAAACGTTGGCACTGTCTCACAGTGATGTAGTGATGTAAAAACTGTTTGAAAGTTGTAGGTGTTACGAGCTTCCTACCTAGAGTATGCAATCCAGTTATTTAATTTAACATTTATTCAGTATCTGCTGAACGTTAATTTTTAAAATGCTCTGTGCTGGCATGCTAGTTGTTCCTTTTCTATCAAGCTTGCTTGCCTATGTCCAAAACGTATCGTTCCTGGCTAGACTGACAGTAAATCTTCTGAGATTTTTATTCCAAGTTAAATTTACATGGAGATAGTTGTTACTTTGTTAATACTGGTTAGTTTTTTTCTCTTTTCTCTGTATTCTTGATGTGCAGAATACCTTTATATTTCTTTTTATAACCAGTGACTCTCAACTGGAAAGGCACTTTTCCTCTGGATGAGAATCACCAATTTATGGGCTTATTTACTTTTGTTTTGGGGGTGTTCATTCCATATATGAAAGAGGAAAATAAATAATGTGCACTACAACCCTAAAACTTAATTCATTCTTTAAAAGTTTTGTTATTCAATGAAAAATAATTAATTGCATCTTTCCTTTGACTTTTGCATATATTACATTTTAGATAGGAAATGCAGACGTACCTGACTACAGTTTACTTAAGAAACAAGATCTTGTTCCAGGCACAGGATACAGATTCAGGGTTGCTGCCATCAATGGTTGTGGAATAGGCCCTTTCAGCAAAATCAGTGAATTTAAAACTTGTATTCCCGGTTTTCCTGGAGCTCCTTCTGCAGTCAGAATTTCAAAGGTGAGACATCAGGTCAAGACTTAATGATTTAAATTACTGAAACTTTGTACATGAAGTAAAACTATCAGTTTAAAGATTCCTTTTAGTGTCTGATGAAATGAGAGATATCTAAAAGGGGTGGATTAAATTTTTACAAAACATTTTTTGCTAATCACTCATAATATATATTTATTTAAAATATTTTAATTTATTTGGCTGTGCTGAGTCTTTTTTTTAAAATTATTTATTTATGTTTGGCTGTGTTAGGTCTTTGTTGCTGCATGGGCTTTTCTCTAGTTACAGTGAGTGGGGGCTACTCTCCCATTACGGTGAGCAGGCTTCTCATCATGATCACATCTCTTTTGGTGGAGCACGGGCTCTAGGGCCCAGGGTCTTCAGTAATTGTGGCACATGGGCTCAGTAGTTGTGGCTCGTGGGCTCTAGAGTGCTCAGTAGTTGTGTGTGCTGAGTCTTAGTTGCAACAGGTGGGATCTAGTTCCCTGACCAGGGTTCAACCTGGACCCCCTGCATTGGGAGTACAGAGTCTTAGCCACTGGACTACCAGAGAAGTCCTCATTCGTGATATTTTAAAAATTTATTTATTTTTAATTGGAGGGTAATTGCTTTACAATGTTGTGTTGGTATCTGCTATACATCATCATGAATCAGCCATAGGTATACACATGTCCTCTCCCTCCTGAACCTCTCTCCACTGCCCCCCACCCCCTTAGATTATCACAGAGCTCCAGGCTGATTTCCGTGTAACCTCCCATTAGCTATTGGTTTTACACATGGTAATGTATATATTTCAGTGCTGCTTTCTCAATTAGTCCCATACTCTCCTTCCCCTGCTCTATCCATAAGTCTGTTTTCTATGTCTGAGTCTCTCCTCCTGCCCTACAAATAGGTTCATCAGTACGATTTTTCTAGATTCCATCAGTTCAGTTCAGTCACTCAGTTATATCCGACTCTTTGTGACCCCACAGATTGTAGCACACCAGGCCTCCCTGTCCATCACGAACTCCTGGAGCCTACTCAAACTCATGTCCATCGAGTTGGTGATGCCATCCAACCATCTCATCCTCTGTTGTCCCCTTCTTCTCCCACCTTCAATCTTTCCCAGCATCAGGGTCTTTTCAAATGAGTCAGTTCTTCGCATCTGGTAGCCAAAGTATTGGAGTTTCAGCTTCAGCATCAGTCCTTCCAATGAATATTCAGGACTGATTTCTTTTAGATATGTGTTAATATATGATATTTGTTTTTCTGTTTCTGACTAACTTCACTCTGTATAACAGGTTCTAGGTTTATCTACCTTACTAGAACTGACTCAAATTCATTCCTTTTTATGGCTTAATAATATTCCATTGTACATATATATCATAACTTCCTTTATCCATTTATCTGTCAATGAACAACATCTAGGGTTCTTCCATGTCCTGGCTATTATCAGTAGTGCTGCAGTGAACATTAGGGTACATGTGTCTTTTTCAATTATGATTTTCTCAGGGTATTGCCCAGTAGTGGGATTAAAAAATGCTCAACATTGCATATTATTCAGTTCAGTTCAGTCGCTCAGTCGTGTCCGACTCTTTGCGACCCCATGAGTCACAGCACACCAGGCCTCCCTGTCCATCACCAACTCACAGAGTTCACTCAAACTCCTGTCCATTGAGTCGGTGATGCCATCCAGCCATCTCATCCTCTGTCATCCCCTTCTCCTCCTGTCCCCAATCCCTCCCAGCATCAAGGTCTTTTCCAAAGTCAACTCTTTGCATGAGGTGGCCAAAGTCTAGGAGTTTCAGCTTTAGCATCAGTCATTCCAATGAACACCCAGGACTGATCTCCTTTAGAATGGACTGGTTGGATCTCCTTGCAGTCCAAGGGACTCTCAAGGGTCTTCTCCAACACCACAGTTCAAAAGCATCAATTCTTCAGCTCTCAGCTTTCTTCACAGTCCAACTCTTCACATCCATACATGACCACTGGAAAAACCATAGCCTTGACTAGACGGACCTTTGTTGGCAAAGTAATGTCTCTGCTTTTGAATATGCTCTCTAGGTTGGTCATAACTTTTTTTTTAAGGAGTAAGCGTCTTTTAATTCCATGGCTGCAATTACCATCTGCAGTGATTTTGGAGCCCCCCAAAATAAAGTCTGACACTGTTTCCACTGTTTCCCCATCTATTTCCCATGAAGTGATGGGACCGGATGCCATGATCTTAGTTTTCTGAATGTTGAGCTTTAAGCCAACTTTTTCACTCTCCTCTTTCACTTTCATCAAGAGGCTCTTTATTTAGTTCCTCTTCACCTTCTGCCATAAGGGTGGTGTCATCTGCATATCTGAGGTTATTGATATTTGTCCCGGCAATCTTGATTCCAGCTTGTGCTTCATCCAGCCCAGTGTTTCTCATGATGTACTCTGCATAGAAGTTAAATAAGCAGGGTAACAATATACAGCCTTGACGTACTCCTTTTCCTATTTGCTTATTATTAGAGAAATACAAATCAAAACTACAATGATGTATCACCTCACACTGGTCAGAATGGCCATCATCAAAAAATCTACAAATAATAAATGCTGGAGAGAATGTGCAGAAAAGGGAGCCCTCTGCACTCTTGGTCAGAATGTAAATTTATACAGCCACTTGGAGAACAATATAGAGATTTCTTAAAAAAAAACTAGGAATAAAACTACTGTATGATCCAGCAATTCCACTACTGGGCATGATACTTTTAAGGACACAAATTTCAAGCAGAATTACAGCATCCAGATTTTGGAAAGTCAGGGAGATCTGTGTATGCTTCTTATATTAATTTTGTTCTTGTTATAGAAACGAAAAGTATTATGCTAGAGAATTTTAATGTGTGTGTTCAGTCGCTCATTCATGTCTGACTCTTTGCCACCCCATGGACTGTAGCCTGCCAGGCTCCCCTGTCCATGAACTTTCCCAGGCATGAATACTGGAGTGGGTTGCCATTTCCTACCCTTCCTAGTTGGGAAGGGGATCTTCCCAGCTCAAGGATCAATCTTGTGTGTCTTACGTCTCTGCTATTGGCAGGCAGATTTTCACCACTGTGCCACCTGACATTTAATTGGATTATATTTTATCCTAAGGTCATATCTCTGTTTAGAGAAGAAAAGTTCTGCTTTCAGATAAGAAAGATCTCGTCCTTTGGGTGTACAGGCAGACATTTAAGCCTAGTTATATTTTTTAAAAGGGCATAAATTAAACATTACGGATCCAGGTAAGGTAAATTTTTAAAAATCAACAACAAAAGTTGTAACATCTGATACAGTTACTTTAGTGAAAACATCTTGTGTTCTAAAGATAATATAGTAAGTGCTACTAGAGAAAACTTCAGAATCTTTATCTGTTTTTGTTTTTCTGCTCTCTTCAAGAATGTCGAGGGCATCCATCTTTCCTGGGAACCTCCAACTTCACCTTCTGGAAATATTTTGGAATATTCAGCCTACTTGGCTATCCGCACAGCACAAATACAGGATAATCCAAGTCAACTTGTGTTTATGAGGATTTATTGTGGTCTTAAGACATCATGTATAGTAACTGCTGGGCAGCTTGCAAATGCACATATTGATTATACATCCAGGCCTGCCATTGTGTTCAGGATATCAGCAAAGAATGAAAAGGGATATGGACCAGCTACACAAGTTCGATGGCTTCAAGGTAACAATAAAAAAGCACCTTTAAATTGATTTTCTTTTCTTTTCTTTTTTTTTTTTTTTTACTGAAGCTATTGTGATGATTATTTATTAGTAACTGGTTTTGGAGATTTGTCATTTAAGAGTATTCTCTGACTGTATTTCTAGCAGTTATGAATTTGAGTTTGTAAGTTGTTCTTAAAATGTATTTGCTCAATTCTAGATCCAAATAAAAATAGAAAAGAAGCAAAGCCTCTCTGAAAATCAGTATATGAATTCTTCCCTATAGTTATAGCTCCATTATAAAGAAAAATAGTAAAATTAAGATAAAAGCTAAAGGCTTTATTACCCCAATATCTTTTATAAAGGCCTTGTAACTCAGTCATCCTAGAGTTATTGAGATGATTCTAGTAACTGGCTGTTGTACACTGTGCTGTCTTATATGGTAAATGTTCCCTACACTGAAAAGGTCCAGTTTTTCAGTACTCCGTCTCACGTTATTCTATATGAGCAGTGGTCCTCTAGCAACTATCTTCTACTGGATAATATTTGTAATACTGATTTTAGGAGCCATTTGATTCATTTCTTTGTTTACCTACAGTTAGCACAGAGCTTAAGAAATTAAAAAAAAAGAAGCAAGTTCAGAAACTCTGCTTTGGAATTTTTATCATTTTCCAAGAATCATAGCAACATACAAAAAGATTAATGGGTTTTCTTGATTCATACCAGGTTGATATATTGGAATATATTTTTGGCCAAAGCACTTACCTGGCCCTCAGTTTCCTGATTAATAGATGAGGGAGTTAAAAAGAAGTTTACCTTTAAGGTCCCTTTCAGCACTTAAATTCAGTATGTTCATTAGAAGTGAAGTTTATCACTAAATATTTTAACATCTGTCTTAATGAATCTAATTTTGCTTTTGCTGAAATTAAAATGTTCATAATTTAAAATTCAGCGTTTTTTGTCCTCCTTATCACAGAAAGAAAGAAGCACCTTAACAGGACGTGAGTTTTGAAATAGTGTTTTAAACATTTGTAAGATTTTTGTAAATGCTCTAAATGTTTTATTTTTGCATTGTTTTTACCTTGAAATTGTATAAACTTTTTTACAACTGAAATATAAGCATTAGACAGCTTACTCAGGTTCCATTACAACCTTAAAGATACATATAGGCATTATGGAGAGTCTGCTACAGGTGACTTGTTTTAAACCTTTTAGGAATTTCATGGTTCCACTGCCCATTCGAATCCAGAATAAATATATAGAGCAATAATTGCAGAAAAGACATTTCAGACTAAGCTGCAGTAACTGCAGGAGCACAGGTCTGTCCTTTTTATACCATGTAACCTTTTGCCAGTTGAGGTTGACTGAGTAGCTATGTCCTCAAACTTCATGTATAATACTCCCAGCAAAGATGGATTTAATTGTGCAGAACTGATATGTATGTATGTTCCAGTTACTAATTTAAAGTGTATAGAATATTTTAATATATAATTTTTGTAAAGAACTGGGATTTTTATACTACAGTATTTGTAATTAATGTGTCTTCACTAATTAAGTTTCTCTTGAAGAAAATATGCAAACTGTTAGACACGTATTGAGAGATTTCCAAACTCTAAAGGTAAAATAAATGCACTACTGTGGTGTTGTTAGAATACCTTTTTTGTGGCTATATGAATCCTTGATCTCTAAATGTGTACTTTACAAACAGTGTTTACAAGGAGCTTCTCTGGTTTGTTAGCCCAGCACCTGCCTTGGTGAGAGCCTCATTCTGTATTTGTTTAACTCATATGCATTGCTTTTTGGCATATGCTTGCTTTTTGCACTAGTAGAATTTTAACTTACCTCATTATTATGTTTGTAATCATTTGTATAGCTTCCATAATATGTCTGATATAGGCTAAAGAAGTACTTAACCAAAGTTAAAATAAATGGTAAGCAATTTTGCACATATTAAATGCTAGGGTTTGTTGTATATGTGTGTATGTTTAGTTATAAAAAAAGTAACAATGGAAAGTTACAGTAAGTATATATTTCAAGCCCAGTCATTTTATAATCTACTTGCTTTATTAGGAAAAGGTCTGGCTTTTAACCCCTTATTCTCATTTAGGATTAACGGTTTGTTAATCAAACTGCATTAACAGTTTGCATCTTGAAGCACTTCTCTTAATGACAAAAAATAAGTTGACTTTAAACAAAGAATAGAATATTTGAGTGTTTCTAACTATTTAGTGTTTTGTTTTTTAGTTTACTTTGCTTAAATGCCTCTTCTGTTCCAGACTAGCAGGTGAATATGAACCTGTGGTTCTAAAATATGTCTTATTTTCTAGAGAGAAAGGCAGTCTTTGTATACCAAGGGATTTACTTTGAGAATTAGCCCAAATTCTTAACATTTTTTTACAATTGTACATTAACTTCTAGTCACATTTATCCCTTTGATAAATGGTTGGTGACTGAGAGATGCCATAGAGAAATCTCTGTGGCTTTGACATTAATAGCTAGTAAGAGATCATTGAGCTGTATGTTTACGAAGAGAATGGATGGAGATAAATAATAGGAGAAGTGCATTTAGCTTCTTATGATTTGCACATTTTCTAAGTGAAGATCCTCTGGTGTTGCAGTGACTGCAGTGACTGCAGTGATAACATGCAGATATCTTTCGTAAGAGGATTTACACTGAGTTAAATTACTTTCTTTACTCCTCCTAACTGAATAAGCAATTCAGATGTACAAGTCTTTGTGCCACAATCCTCCTGGACTCTGCAGCTTTGGTTCACATAGTAGTAAAAAGATTTTTCTGTTGCACGCTCTTAGAATTATGTTTTCTAAAATATTGTACTGACTTCATTTTAGTTTAGTAAACTTTGGCAACTTAACTAGAAGTAGGGTATTGTAAACTCACTTTTACTCGCATTAAAAAAAAACAAACAGAAATAACCTGATTGCATGTATGAGCCCCTGCTCGCTCTAACCCAGTCGCATAAATATAATCATCTGTAAGAAAGTCAAACTGTTGATCCATTATTTCAAAGACTTGTAGACTAGCAGAGTTTTGTTGCAGAGATATGGTCTATATAACTGGAGATGTTTTTTTAAATTGCAGCATTTGTAGCATAAAAATAACTTGTAACATTGGATATGAAGAGATTATTCGTATTTAAAAGTATTGTAGTCATCTGATCTTAAATGAAGTAGGTTACAAAATAGACTTGGTCCTTGACCATTGAGGGTGTAAGTAACTAACAGTTATGTTTTCCAAGGCTAATTTTAGGCAGTTTTATGGACTGTGTACCAGTGACATGTAAAATAAAGCACCTTCTCTACTGTAACCAGTTACAGGTGTTATTTATTTTGAATTACGTGGAAGAAAAATTAGTGATGGCGTAGTAAATCTGTAGAAATGTTGATTTTGTATAAATCACTTAAAATAATATAGGCAATCTTGTAAATAATGCTGCTGTTAGTTGTTTAGTCGCTAAGTCGTGTCCAACTCTTTGTGACCCCGTGGACTGCAGCACACCTTTTCCTGCACTATCTCCCAGAGTTTGCTCCAACTCATGTCCATTCTGATGATGATGCCAGCCAACCATGTTATCCTCTGTCGCCCCCTTCTCCTTCTGCCCTCAGTCTTTCCCAGCATCAGGGTCTTTTCCAGTGAGGCAGCTTTTTGCATCCAGGTGGTCAAAGTATTGGAACTTCAGCATCAGCATCCTTCCAGGGAATATTCAGGGTTGATTTCCTTTAGGATTGACTGGTTTGGTCTTGCTGTCCAAGGGACTCTCAAGAGTCTTCTCCAGCACCACAATTCAAAAGCATCAGTTTTTTGGCACATAAAGAATGAAATGTGTCTAAAAACTTGTTTATGAGTTAGTGGATTGTGTTTGGGAGTCATTTTCTGATAAAAATATAAAGCTTCTCTAACCTTTATTGTAGCTAAACTAGTATGCTTGAAAGTAAAAAAGCAAATGGCTCCAAGAAACAGATTAACCTAGTTGTCCCATTTCTTTTTTTTTTCCTTTGGTCTTGTTTACTTTTAATATTTTTTTCTTCATACTTTTCCTTTTAATTCATAGCAGCCTGTCTTCTGTCCTAGCTGCTCCATCAAAATGGCTGTAGCAGAGGTCAGGGATAACATCTCATTTCCCAAATCCAGTGAATTGTTTCATTGTACTTAATCTTATCATTGAAACTTTAACTACTTTAAACTTGACACTTTCACCTTTTTTTAGCTTCTGTCAAACTGTGCCCTCTGTCTTCTTACGTATCTCCTCTGTCTGCAGTCCTGTTTTCCACTCCCACCTGTCTCCAGAGATTCACGTAAATGTTGCCAATCTGATGAAGGCTTTCCTGACATAATTTATTTCTAGGGAGACTTGCCTCCTTTCTCCTGTGCCCCCACTGCCCTTTGTTCAGTCTTGTCATAGCAGCCTAAAAGCCGTTATGCCCTTAACTTGTCAGCATTGTTCCTCGCCCTCTGCCAGGTGGTAGGTCTCTAGGGCGGAGACTGGCTCTTTATCTCTCTTCCGTATCAGCCATTTAGCTGGTACTTAAATATTTTAACAAATGATTAAGGAAAATTGTCACCTTTATGTCTCTTTCCATACTTCCCCTCCTCTTCTCAAATTGCATCAAAGTGCAAGGGAGGCTTTCAAAGGGAAAGAGATTTTAGCAGATTTAATAAGCTTTTGGAGGAAATACAAGGTCCACCTTTGTCTTACTCTACCCTGCTGTTACTTAGGTTCCTAAGAGAAGTTCTGAGATAAGTAAGAGATATGTTACTATGTATTTATTAGGCTAAAAAGGATTTAATAGGGGTGTGTATAGATATCAAGAGGGATTCTTTGATCTAAAAAGATATGAGCATTTAGTTGGCATTACTGGATAATGATTTTTAATGATCAGGATTTCTAATGATTTTGGATGATAAGGAAAATGAGCTAAAAATATTTCCAGAGTCAGTCTCTCTGATTTCCACACAGGAAAGCCATGGACAGTTGTCTAGAAGAAGCTACCTATTTAATACGTAAGCACAGGGAGCTGCTGAAGGATACAGAGCCCCAGCATTAGTACTGCACTGGAGTCTGTCAGGCCACTGTGGCCACCTCTAAGCTTACAGGACAGAGGATTTTTACTTGAAAATAAGATGACAGTGGCACACCTTCCTTCCAGGTTTCCCAGTTATCCTTGGGAGTTCTTATATAGTTATGCATTTCTATAAGTCCGAAAAGACTTTTTAAAAATCAAGCCTGGAAAAACATGAACTGCAGCATTCTGGGAGGAACAATTAATTCTAAAAACTGAACGATGAAAGAAAAAGCTATACCAGCCTCCTTATCCAAAATAGATTTTTGTATCTTCTGTTTCTATATCTGTACGGCGCAGCAGCTAATGTTTATTTTTTAACAAAGAGTAATCTGTCCACTAGCAATTCATGGTCCAGCAAATGTCCAGCTCTGACCAAGGGAATTATCCATTCCTCCTCCTCTCTGAGAAGACAGAGTGGAAGTTCCTTAAGAGCTTGAGGAAAGTCCCCTCCCTATTTCTCTGTTTCTTATTGAAGAAGGAGGGCAAAGCTACAGGTATAATAATTATATCTGGTTTAACAAAGGTGTGGGTGTGCCACTTAGGGCAGCATAGCATATAAGAGAGTAGGTGAGACCCTGTAGGTCTTGTCAACTGCTTGGTCCAAAATCATCCTGCAGCCCGCTGCAGTGTAGCACTTCCTGGTGGCAGTGTCCATTCCAGTTCACATATGGGTAAGATTTTGGGTCTTGCAGCAAGCAGCCTAGGATTTTAAAAATAGCATAGTGATGTCTGGAACTTTTTGAATGATTGGAACCCGGGTGGGGAGACAGGACCTAAAGGATACTCTCTGTCTGCTCTCCGTTTCCTGGGAGTGTGGTGCCAGCCATTAGTCCACCTCTTGTACCAACTCCCTAACCCAAGATAACTTTGGCCTGTGTTGCTGGGTACAAAGCATAGCTCCAGTGTTTCAAGATTTTTTTTCTTTCAGATTTCTAGATTGAATACCAAAATGTATAGTTAATCCCCTCAATAAGATTAAATTGCACTTTAACTGTGCCTTGTTTAATCTGCAGAATGTCACTGCTGGTGATGACCCTGGCAGAGATATGATTGCAAAATTGTTATGACAACTTGGGCACCTGTTATTGACCAGTGTGGAGAAACTAGCTGCCATGCACTTTATTTTTCAATTGCTTAATACATAAATGCACTGTTAAAAGAATGTGCCAAAGGGAATTTGTACTTTTGAAAGTCAACAGAATTCAGTAGAGTCAATGTCTTCTCAGTTTATTTTGGGATTTGCATCACTTATCATTTTATTCTCCACTTATACAAATAATTATACCCAGTGAACGAAGTAACCGGTTAACCAGAATCATGCCAGTGGCTGAACCAACTTGGCAGAGCAGCACTGTAATACTGCCATCTCATTAGATCCCAGCTTTCTGGGAACGTAATTAACTTCTGTGAAGAATAGCTCGTATTTATTCCTTTCTTCCTATTACTATGTAGTTCTTCCCCACCCGTTACAATAATTGGCTGATTTGCAATGCAGAACAGTGGCTGAAATATCAGATATTCCCTCTCTTTGTTGGTGAAATTGTATCACATAACCTTTTATTTTTTTATTTTAAAATGCTTGTTGAGAATAAAATGATCACGTCTTCAGCTTAAGAACTAGAATACCCTGAGATGTATACAGCTCCCCCACTTTGCCTTCCTTCCACACATACCACGAGGTAAACATTATTCTGGATTATTTGCTAACAATTCTCTTGTTTTTATTTATGGCTTTGCATTCTATGTTATGTATCCCTAATAATATATTATTTAGATTTACTTGTTTCTGAACTTATATGTAAATGGTATCATGCTTTATATATTCTTCTGTGACTTTTTCTGACATTGTTTTTTGAGATTCCTATCCATGTTTATGCATTTAAGTGTATTTCATTTGTTTTCACTACTGTATAGTATTCCATTGTATGACTGTACCACAATTTACTTATCTGTTCCCCTGTTCATGGAGGTTTAGATTGTTTTCAGTTTTGGCTGTTCTGAATGACACTGCTATGAGCATTCTACCAATTACAGTGTAAGCTCTGTGTGGGCAGGGGTTTTGTCTTGCTTCATCTGATTTTTTCTAACACATTCACAGTGTCTGGAACAAGGCTGGTACGTGGTGGATGCTTAATAAATATCTGAGGAATGAGTGAATCCTTGTACATGTCACCTGGTGCACATGTGCAAGAGTTATGGTCCAGGGATTCTTGAGGACCCTGACACCCCTTCAGAGGGGAGTCTGTGAGGGCAAAATGATTTTCATAAGAGTGCTAAAATGTTATTTGTCCGCTTCACTCTCATTTTTCACATTTAAATGTTTTTCAGATATATGACGACATCACTCTGACAGCTTATCAAGGGTGTACCTGTGTATATTTGTTTTGAAAATGTCTGTTTTAACTTCTAATATGGTAAATTTTGATAAGTATAAGCCACATGAACAACAAGCTCTTTGAGGTCCTCAATAATTTTTAAGGCTGTATAGAGGTTCTGGAGTAAAAATTTGAGAACTGATGCTCCAAAAAGCAGGTTTCACTTCGTCATGCTGAACTGTTTTCTACAGCATTTGTACCAGTAGGCTCCCACTGGCAGTGGTTGAGTGGCATTGCAAATGTTTAGGTCTTAGCAAACACTTAATCTTGACTATCTTTTATATTTGCCAGTTGAGTGGCGATTATATAGTACCTTACTGTGCGTTTAATTTGCGTTTCCCTGATTACTAATGAAATTGAATGTTTTTTCATATATAAATGTGTTTCCTCTTTGTAAAATACCTGTTCATGTCTTTTACCCATTTTTCTGTTGATGTCTTTTATTTCATTGATTTATATAATTTCTTTATATATTCTGAATCCCAGTCCTTTGTCACTTAAATATGTTGTATGTATTTTCTCCCAGTTTATGTATTATCTTTTGTAATTGTATTGAACTTATTAGCTTGGAGAAAATTGGTATCTTTTCAATAATGAGTCTTCCCATCCAAAACCGTTGTGTATTTCTCCGTTTATTTAATATCTCAATAAACTTTTACTATTTTTCTCCATAAAGGCCTTCACGTCTTATATTAGTTTTTTTAAATATATTTTTTAATGCTGTGGTAAATTTCTTAAAATTACACTTTCTTATCTACGTGGTTCTTACTGATTGTAAGCTACATGTTGATTGTAGCTACATATTGTAGCTACATGTTGATTCTGCATCTAGCAACCATGCTAAAATTTTATTAGTTCTTATTTAGATGTCTTTTGAGTTTTTTTATATAATGACATCATGTGAAATGGTGGCAGTTTTCTTCCTTTTCCTGAACTTTCTCCCTTTAAAAAAATGTTACATTCTGTACTTGCTAGGACCTGTAGTACAATGTTGAAAAGGACTGATGATGAACATCCTGTCTCAGTCCCAGTTTAAAGGGAATGCTTTTAACATTTCAGTTTTCTAGGTTTTATGTTTTTTCCACAAATGGCCTGTCCTCAGATTAAGGAGATTCTTTTCTATTTCTACTTTGCTAATAGTTTTTTTTTTAATAGGTATTTACCTTCATCAAGTCTTTGTTGCAGTTTGCAGGATCTTTCTTGCCTCATGCAAGATCTTTTGCGGCACAGACTCTGTATTTGTGGTGTGTGGGCTTAATTGCCCTGTGGCATATGGGGTCGTAGTTCCCCAACCAGGGATCAAACTCGCATCCCCTGCATTGCAAGGTGGATTCTTAAACTAGGGAGGTCCCTGCTAATAGTTTAATATGAATGAATGTTGTATCTTATTGAATGCTTTTTTCTCATTTAAAGGGATGAATTGTTTTAATGTTACTGTATTAAATTGATAGTTGACTTTTTAATATTGAACCCATCTTTAATTCCTAGGATAAACCCAATTTGGTCCTGGTGTGTGTGTGTTAATACATTGTTGGACTCAACTTGCAAATGTTTTCTTTAGAATTTTTGTGTCTACATTCATGAGTGAAATCAGCTTATAATTTTCCTTTTATGTCCTGCATTGTCTGTTTTGGTGTCAAGGTTATACTAATCTTTTTTTTTTTGATGCTTTTTTTTTTAATTTTTATTTTTACTTTACTTTACAATACTGTATTGGTTTTGCCATACATTGACATGAATCCACCACGGGTGTACATGCGTTTCCAAACATGAACCCCCCTCCCACCTCCCTCCCCATAACATCTCAAAAATATGGAGCGCTTCACAAATTTGCGTGTCATCCTTGCGCAGAGGCCATGCTAATCTTCTCTGTATCGTTCCAATTTTAGTATATGTGCTGCCGAAGCGAGCACTATACTAATCTTACTAAATGAGTTTTTCAACAGTCTGGAAGAGTTTAAGATTGGAACTAGTCTTAAAGCCAGTGGTCATTAAGAGCGTGTAAACTGTTGATCCATTTCTTTGAGGATTATAGCATCATTAAGATATATTATTTTCGAGTCAGTTTTATTAAATTTAATAAGTTCTTCTAGTGATTTCTCCATTTCATCTTAGTTTAAAACTTCTTGATATTGTTATCCATATTATCTTTATACCATTTGTTTCCACAGCATATGTAGTTATGACTGTTCCTCATTCCTGTCATTTATGCCTTCTCATTTTTTCTTCATTAATCCTTCCAGAGGTTTGACTGGTTAACCCACTAGTCATTTAAAAAATGTATTTCCAAATGCTTGGGTGGATTACAGTTGTCTTAATTTTTTTATCTAATGACATTTTGCCAGAGAATATGAGCTATAAGATCTGAAATTTGAGACTAGCTTTATGACTTATCTTGTGATCAGTTTTCATACATGTCCCATGTGTACACTGATAAGTATATATTCCTCAGTTGAATATAGTGTCCATTAGATCAAATTTGTTAGTTGTGCTGTGCAGATCTTCTTTACTGATTTATCTTATACTTGGTTTCTTATTTACTGAAGAGCCTCAAGATTTCATTATTAGCAGATTTCTCAGTTTCTCTTGAAGTGGTGTTTGCTTTCTGTTTGGGCTTTATTTTTAGATGAATGCATGAGTGCTTAGTCACTCAGTCATATCTGACTCTTTGCAACCCCATAGACTATAGCCCACCAGGCTCCTCTGTCCATGGGGTTCTCCAGGCAAGAATACTGGAGTGGGTGCCAGTCCCTTCTCCAGGGGACCTTCCTCACCCAGGGACTGAACCCATGTCTCTTATGTCTCCTGCATTGGCAAGCAGTTTCTTTACCACTAGCACCACCTGGGAAGCCCAACTTAGAACTTTTCCATCTCCCTGGTGAATTGAATTTTTTATAATTATGTAGTGACTCTGTGAATGCTGTTTGCTTTTATCTGTTTGTTGTTACCTGTACTTTCTATAGCAATATTTTGGTTAGTGTTTATCTGAGTATCTTAGATATTTCTTTAGCCTCACATTTTGATACACAAGACCACAGAAAACTTCCAATAGTTTGATACATTTACATCTACTGTGATTACAAATATAATTTGGACTTATTCCTATGATTTCTATTTTTATGCTCATATCTTTTTAAAATTTTTGTCTCCTTCTCATCTTTCATTTTCATTTACTTTTTCTCCTCCTGTTTTCATTATTTTTTATGAGTTCTATTTGTTTTACAAATGTACTTGTTCTGTTTCTGTATAATCTTTTGCTCCTTATTCATATTTTTCATGCTTCTATTCCTTTACATCAATACATCATTAATTTTTCTTGTGTTGACACCAATATTCATTGTGGGTGAGTGTACTGTCTGTTGTATACATTTGTCTTGTTTTTCATTTATGGTGCCATTTCCCCTTGTTTTGTGATATACGAAACTTGTTTTCCTTGGAAAAAATGCGAATTACATGAAATAAGGACTGAAATTGAGATCTCCAGGAGAATTTGTCTGTTCTGCCAAACACCTAGGGGCCACTGAGACCAATTTCAATTATGATCTTGAAGGTTCTCTGATTTCAGATCACGAACCTTAAGGGCTCACCAGTAATGATGAATTGGAGGGTGGTAGTGATTTAGCCCCCTGCCACCCAGCACCAAACAGCCAGGTTCCTCCTGCCCACTTCTCAAGTGGTAGCTCAGCTAGATTCTGGCCTGAGTGAGCCTCAGGCTTTCCATCTAGTCCCCTAGCTACTGGCAGCTTCCAGTCTCCAGAGTTTGACAGAACTCTCGTGGCAAAGGCAGGCTTTTGTGCCAGCTTCCCTTACAGGCTTCCTGTTTGCACTTCAGTTTTGGCATTTTGCAGATGCCTTCTACTAATCAGTGATAAACATTTTTTTTTAATATATTACTTAATACTACTTTAGATTGTTTCTTATATTTTTTCAGCATTTGGTTTTTTAAAGCAGGGGTTACTGAAGGTATCTAGACTGCCTTACTCTCAGAAAGGAAGTAGAAATTAAAATTTGCTTTACTTTGCCCTAATATAAGTAGGAAATATAATAGGTTGTAGTCTATTCAGAATTACAGGATGCCTTGTTCTCTCCATTGTACTGTCCTGTGAGATAGCACTTTTATGGTATGGAATTGTACAGAAAACTATTTTTTTAGTCACACTCTTCCTCCACAGTAAAGAATGGCTCTGCCATTTCCTTAAATGGCTATTAGCCCCAATATTACTTGTGTTGATTAGTGACTGCTTTGGTCTAGAAAAAAGGATTTGTTTTCTTATAAACCTAATATTGGGCATTATATATGCATGAATGGGCCCTTTGACATACCTGTCCTGGCTGAAAGGCACTATTGTTTCAACCAATTTATTGTTTAGTAGCTAAGTTGTATCCAATTCTTTTTGCGACCCTCTGGACTATAGCCCATGAGGCTTCTCTGTACATGGGGTTTCCCAGGCAAGAATACTGGAATGGATTTCCATTTCCTTCTCCAGGGGATCTTCCCGACCCAGGGATCAAATCCGCATTTCCTGGCTGGCATGTGGATTCTTTACCACTGAGCCACCGATTACCCAATGCTTAAAGGTTCAGGACTGTCTTTTCAGGTGCTTTGAAATTGAGCCCTGGAAAACAGGTGTAAAAGTAAGACACAAAATTGTTACTGTTTGCCCTTAAGAGTACACTCAAGGAAGACCTAAATTATGCCTTTTTAAAAGAGGTAAAAACTTATGCTGTAATGTGAGAGTTTTTTTAACCTTTTATTTTTTTGGAAGATGGATCATTACCTATCAACTTGTAATTTCTGCCCCTAAAACCAATACATAGATAGCCATTAGGTCTCTATAGACACAGCCAGCACTTACTTTACTGACTTTATTTGGCATGCTTGGTGGCATTAAACTTGGCCAAGGAGTTCTTCCAGTACATTGCCTTGCACAGGTGTCTATTTGATATGCAGTACAAAAGGAAACTGTCTTTGGAGTAAGGTCAGGGAAAGCTGTAACTGTATTAATAGGCAAGCTTATATCTCAAAATGTGACACCCAGAAGCCAGCGATATGAATCTATCCCATTGCTGTCTATGGTCCATGATTTGAAAGGATTCTGCCTTCTGGTTTTAAAATTCTTAAAATCAGGTATATAAAGCAGCACAGTCTTGAACGAAACATCCAGGAGTCTAGAGCAGCCAGCATATCGGCTATTACAATCCAGTCTTAGGTGGCGCTATTTTCTGTGATTAGAACGGTTTTTACAAAAATTTTAAAGGCTTTCTTAATGAAGTTTAAACTAAGATCTGAAGGATGAGTAGGCCTTAGCCAGGCAGAGGAAGAGAAAGAATGTTCTAGACAGAGGGAAGTTTATGTGTTTACAGCCATGGCAGGGTGGTGGGAAGAATCAGGAATAGGGCACAAGGAGTCAGCAGGCCAGGATGGCAGAACAGAATGAAGCAAGAGGAAGCTCCGCTTGGTGAAATTAAACAAAATAACATTTTCAGCTCTAAAAGAAGCATAAATTAAAACTGAGTATTTTTTAGACAGTATAGTACAGCTCTTTGAAAGACAAAGTTAGTAGAGTTGTTTTTTACTCAAGAGCACATCGTATGACTTATAAGTTTAATGCTATGTATGTATATGTAAATTATTACATAAACTAATATATAAATAGTCAAATTCAGGGAGACCAAAAATATACATTTAAAATTGACTGGCTTTGGGAATTGACTGGCAGTGTTTAGGACTTGGTGCTTTCACTGTCAGGGGCCTGGGCCTTATCCCTGGTTGGGAAACTAAGATCCTGCAAGCCGTGTGTGTGGCCAAAAATATAATAAATTAAAAAAAAATTTTTTTTCAGTAAAATAGACTAGGCTTTTGGTAGAAATCTCATCCAATAACATTTAAGTGACTCAGAAGCATAATTTCAAATAATTGTCTTGTTTTAGACCGCTGATAACAAGTTTCCCTAAGAGAAAATATATTTTCCCAGAAAATTTTACACTGCAAGATTTCATTCTTGGTGAATGGTAGAAACTATTTAAAAAAACTTTCTTTAAATTTTTCATGCCTAATGGATACTGCTGTGAAATCCTTTTAGTTGGGCCTTCATAATAGCTGTGTTCAGTTAGCATTATTAAAGGTTAAGTGGTATTCCTGTGACCCAGTAAGGCAATCCAGAAAACTTGAAGAAAGGAAAATACTGCATAGGCAGTATACAGTAAGAAGAAAAGAAATAACCAAGCATATGACACTAGGAAGGTAGCATTAAAAAACACTCTAGAGCATCTCCATTATAATGAGGTAGTGAGGGTATATAGAAGCTACTAAGTCCTTTCTTCTATGACTTAGTCACTGATATCCATGTCTCTCTTCAGTTCAGTTCAGTTCAGTTGCTCAGTCGTGTCCGACTCTTTGCGACCCCATGAATCACAGCATAAAGCAGTATGTACACAATTATTTTAAAAACTCACTTGTAGGTTAATGTAAGAGCTTATGTGGGCTTCCCTGGTGGCTCAGACGGCAAAGAATCTGCCTACAGTGCAGGAGGATTCAACCCAGGTTCAATCGCTGGGTTGGGAAAATCCCCTGGAGAAGGAGCTTATATAGGTAAGAAGTTCCAGGGAGGGAGAAAACATGACATTCAATTACATGCGACATAGCCAGGTGAGAAGGCAACACTGTCTCTCACATGCATCAGAGGGGACTATGGACCTGACACCTGTAGGTGGCCAATGTTCTTTCAGAGTCTGAAGCCCGTATAACCCAAAGTTGACCAATTTTACCTTTTCAAGTTTCAGTACTAATAGCAAATTATTAAATTTAGAATTTCATTTTGGTATATATTGAAATAAAATTTAAAGTTGTTTAATTCCTTTTTTATCTTGATTCTTAAACAGCCCAATCTTTAAACTTTAGAGAAAGAAGCTGATAACCAAAGATCAAGTGCTTTTATCAGTTATATAATGACATACTGCCTGGATCAAATAGAAGATATTTCAAAAATACAATTATATATGCATCAAAAGCCTTAATTTTGCATATCTATTAAACCAACAATTCTGCTAATAGAATTAACTTGAAGAAAACAGTCATGGATGTACACAAGATTCAGTGAAGTGTTGTTTATAACTGAAAAGATGTATATAGTCAAAATGTCCAACAGAGATTTAAATAAATTATGTTTCAGCTATACAACAAAATAATAAAGAAATTAAAGTAGAAGACTTACGTAATGACCTGGGAAAGATGTTCACAATATATTGTTAAGTGAAAAAAGTATGTTACAAAACAGTATGCAAGTATGAGCCCATTTTATAAAAATATACATATTTAGCAAAGTAAAAGGACAAATATTTACCAAAATATTAACATTGGTTACCTTTAACATTGTAGGATGATGGTTGATTTTGCTTAACCACCCTTTTTTGCCTATTTGAATTTTCTGTAATGAAGATTATTCTTTAAATGGGAAGATAAAGAGGGAGTTATTAACGTCAGATTATCCCAGTTGTGCCCTCAAAAGCTCCTTCTGGCAAAGAAAATGTTTCTGTCCAGCCCATATCTGGGAAATTGCTTCTCCCTTGTAAATTTGAGTATTCTTCCAAGATGACAGTCATTCCAAGTGTCTTTTAGGCAAACTATACAAGAGCAATTGTTGATTAAAAAATTATTACCAAAAAGAACAGGTGAGAAAATACAAATCTCCTCACTTTAAAAAAGCAACAACCCAAGTGCAGTGCTATTAAATTATACAAAGTTACATTATCTAAATTTAGTTTATTGCAAAGATCAAGACAGCACACTACAAGTTGGCAGCTTCTCTTTCATACCATTCACAGCACTCACTCTGCTCTTCATTTCATTCACTCACTCATGCAAAAAAGGTCTGTACACACACAATGATGTCTGACATTTCCTGGTTCCCACAGTAAAATAGGAAACTCGACATTTCAATTAAAAAGGTAAAATGGGGACATTTACCATCAGACTAAAATTCCTCTTCTGGAAGAGGGTATTATGTAGTATTTGCAGATATGCTTTGGAAAAATCATATACAAAATGAAAGGGGCACCATTTCTAGAGCACTAGGACTACAATAAACTTATGAATTCCAACGCTCATAATAATATAACTCGAAAACAAATCTTGTCTTAACAAAAGCTCCAATAAACTAAAACTATCTTAACAGGCACAAGAAACAGTGTAAACACTGTTAACGGGCACCAAGTTGAATAGGGCAGACAATAGTTGCTTCCGCATTCACACTTAATCTCTCAATTACATTAAAAAAAAATGGTACTGTTTAAGCTATGAATGTTTTACAAAAAAGTTAATTTTTAATAAATATGGCAAATGCTAAAAATCTAGCTAGGTTATCATGCAAGATATTATATAACCAAGACAAACTCAAATTTATAATAAAGGCAACTTGCATTCAAAATGAACTCTACCCTTATATTTTATTAAAAGGGCAAACATCATGAATTAACCCAGCTGCTTACTTGAATTACAAAAGTAACATGATTCAATATGAAAATAAGAAACTGTCTACAAATCTCTGACAGTAATAAATTGCAATATACAATGCATACAGGAGTCATACAGAGCAACAAACTCTCGTACAAAACAAAAATATTTTAATACCTTTAAAATCCAAATTTTTCTTTAAAATCATTCATGAAAAAGATTCTCAAGTCAGAATTAACACCTCAATTAGTCAAGCATTGGGAAGCTACATTACAGCTATTTAATATACAAAGAGACATATTTTCACCAGTCAGTTCCTTCTAATGTCTCTGTTCCAGAATCTGTATACAGACTTGGTTCTCTATACTCTCCGTTCCATCATTTCTTCAGATCATGAAAACTGAATTTGCTGAACACCAGAAATCTAAGATTTGAAAATTTAAATTGAGCATAATTAAAGAAAAAATAGTTTAAAAGTAGCATGTATACTATAACATTCCAAGAATTAAAACAGAAGGCAATGAAACATAAGACTAGTTCCCATCCCAAATCTCCATTCTCTCTACCTAAGGAGCTACTTCAACAATCTCTTGTATATCTTTATAGAAATCTATGTGAATACACTCATTCCCTCAATATCCACGGCAGACTGGTTCCAGAACGCCCTGTAGATGCCAAAATGCACAGATGCTCAAGTCCTTTCAGTATCCACGGGTTCTGCATCTGTAAATTCCATCTGCGGATTCAACCAACAACGGATTGGAGATGGCATATGATCCACAGCTGGCTGAATCCATGGTGTGGAACCCATGGATATGAAGGACAGACTAAATGAACATCTGTGTACATATCTGTAACCATAAGAGAATACTATACACAGTTATATATTTTGAGAAAACAGTTTTTAACAAGCCTCTTTATCCAGTTCTTAATAATTATGTTGATGTTAACTACCTGTGATTAAAAAAAAAAAAAATCAATGAATATAATTTAAGTAATTTAAAATACAAAAAAAGTACGGTACCTGTTGATATGATGTTGTGTAAACCATAACATTTTGTTGCTGACCATCTGCAGTTATTAAGCCAGCTGGTAACTGGTTAGCTAAAAGACAAACAAACAAACAAATGCTAAAGTAGGTAAAGAAGTGCATCTGCTTTCTTGACCTGAATCTTAAGACTGGGTGATTTTCCATTTAAAAAAAGTTTCCCCAAAAGCACATTTTTTTCTATAGCATTTTTTCAATTTTATGAAGTGTACTAACTGCCCATGTGCATAAAAGATGGATTAAGTTTCTGATTCATAAATACACCTAAACTCTAGGCTTAGGCTTGGCTGAGAACACCACTTACATAACTAAGCAGTATGTATTTTAAATATGAGAAATATAAAAATATATACATATAAATTTTACATGAGAAATATAGTCACCATAGACCTTTTATTTCACCAATGCCTAATGTCTCAATTTTTAAGAAACCTTCAGTTCAAATTTATTTAAATCACAAGATTTAATATTATAAACAATTCTCAATATTCCTATCTCATGAATCTTAAGTAAAAAATTAGGGACTATGGAAATCAGAACTATTGGTAAAAGATTATAATCTCTGCAGAACTAAAATTTATACACTTATCCCTCACGGACCTCAAATATAAGGGCATGAACTAGTAAGAACTATTCAAAATAGTGCTATGTCAAAACACACAGTGCTAATATTCCAAAAGTTCCACTAAAGGCATATCCTGTTAATCACTGCCAACAATTTAGTTGCATAAATGTATCATAACACTGCTTACTAAATGCCTCCTCTGTAAGCTCTTCGCTTAGTCCATCTGTAGCTGTGACTGCTCCACCAATTCCTTTTTCTCCTTTCATAGCCTGGGGAAGGAAATGAAACAGTAATCACTTGTACTCAAAACAACAACAGCAGCAACAAAAACCTACTTCCTAAATGAAAATGCTTGCTTAGTTCCTAGAATTAGAAGCTTCTATTATTATAAAACTGTTTATTAACACTTGTGGTTAATAACATACGGAGAGGTCCTTCAAAATGCTAACTGCTATATATGCAGTAGTCATCACAAGACAGTGTTAGTAATGACCTAGAAAATCTAAAATATTTATGAGTAAAAAGAAGTTATTCTAATTCGACACTACGTCAAAAGGAAAAGTCTAATTACAGATAAAGTAGTCTGCAAAATATTATAAATACTCAGCTTGCAAATCTACTACAAGTGATCCCAGTATCATTTAACTATATACACATCTCTTGGCCAATGGGGCAGCACAGAGGCAGACAGCTGGGAGTTTAAAATTCCTCTATCAGAATTACAGTTTGGATCGAAGACCGCTTAAGTGTCTGTCTACTCTCAGGTTCTAATAATCTAATGATGCTGAAGATCTGGAAAAGTTCTGTAAAGAATTAACATATTCTCTTCCTACTCCAGTCATTTTGTACAGATATCACAAAGTTAATGGGATTCTAACACTAAAGACATTAAGGAAATATGAGTAGTATGAATCTGACACCCAAGTTGCAGTGTAGAATTTAAAAATATGCTGATCTCAATTCATTTTCACAAATTCATACCATAGGCAAAGAAAAACCGAACATGAGATGTAGAAAAATTTAATTAATATAAGAAAATGATATAGTTGTAGTTCCCTATCTTTTTATCTAAACGCCCCAACCTCTGAGATACTACCTCTTTTAAATTAATAACAATAACAGCATGTGCTATTAATGACATTATTGACCATTCAGTATGTGCCAGGCCAAGGGTTGTACATGGATTGTTTTACTTTGTCTTAAGTCCTATTATTAGCCTCACTTTACAGACCAGGAAACCAAGGCCTAAAGTACTTAAATAGTCTGCCCAGGGTCATGGAGTTCAGCATCCAGGTGGTGTAAATCCAGAGTCCATGCTCTTTTAGTCATTACATAATTATGCTGCCATTAGTAATAAACAAAGGGAAGAAGAAAGGACTTGCTATTTAAGTTCAATAATATAACTGATTACATACTTCTGAGAAATGATTCACATGTTTAAAAAGTTAAAGGGAATAGTGTACCTTAATTTTCTTAAAAGCATAACAGGAGACACTTTACTTACCTCTCTGAACTTTTGAAGGTATAGTTTCAGAGGTTCTACGTAACTGTCGAAGCCTAAGGTAGACATGGCAAAAAGAATATCTTCTCCGTTGATTGTCTTCCGCTTCTCTTGGTGGCATCTTTCACTTGCTTCAGATGTTATGAAGCTGATGAACTCGCTTACACATTCTTGAACACATTCTTTGGCATCTTTTGCAATCTGAGGAGAAAAATTGAAGGTAAATCTGCAGGGAATATAATCACCACTTTCCTAACAACCTGCAAAAATAAAAAGCTATTCAGAAGAATATAAATTTCAGTTAATGACTGTTAACCTGCTAATAACACTGAATAATGTATCTTATCAAAATTCGAACCCCCAGAGTGAGACTGAAAACTCAAATACAAGGAGAGAGGCTTTGACAGCTATTCACAAAAAACAGAATTTAGGTACAAAAGCAACCACTAGATGACTCTATTACCCAATAAAGATGAAAATTCTTACTAACCAAGTGCCCAAGAAAATCAATCCTGTTATGTCTGGAGTGTCCTGTGGGCTAGACTCAAGTCCTGCTTCTCTGCCTTGGCGTTTCCACCAGTGAGGACACCAGAAAGTTTTTTAAAACAAATAAGTTTGTGTAAGGCTTACAAGGGAGTGAAATAATGACATCTAGTGACATTTTTATTAATAAAGACAGAGTGTCAGGAATAGGTTTTGAGTTTATGAAAAAGCCTACCAAAAGAAGCACACACCTGTCGTCATATTATAAAAACAATTCTTCACTCAGCGATCTAGGGTTTCAAAGTGAAACTGTAATAGACTAAACCATGCAATTCCAAAGTCAGGTCTAACAGCAATGACCAAATCCTTGCTGAAACACACTGTCTTTCACCTCCACACCTATTTTACATCCTGGAGAAAAGTAACAAGAGTTACTGCATAAATGCAGTTAAGCAAGATAATATAATGTGAGCTGTATACAGGACTTTAGATTTTCTAGCAGCTATGCTAAAAAAAATGAAATTAATTTTAATATATTTTGTTTAACCTAATAAATCCAAAATATTATCATTTAAACATAGACTCTATTTAAAAGTTGAAGTATACTTCACTAAAAAACATTTAAAAAAACTGAGATATCTTTATTCTTTTTTTTCATACTATGCCTTCAAAATCTGGGGTATGTTTTACATTTACAGCACATCTCAAGTCAGACCAGCCAACATTTCAAGTGCTCAGTAACCACAGGTGGCTAGTGGCCACAGTACCCTGTGGCACAGGCCTGCTTAAGCAGCAGTTAGTAGCACTTGTGCTTCTTTCCCCTTAACACAGGAGGACCACTCAAATTGCAACATCTAGGCTTAACGATATAGTTTAATAATATACTTCCTTGTAAGCTTTATTACTTTCATAAGTATTTTCTAAGCTATAATAAAATGAGAGAAAGCTTATTATGCAATGTGAAACAATATAAAAAGTGTGGACTTCAGTTCAGACCAAGTGATAAGCAGAGTGACAATAAGTTTTTAAAGCTGTTAGCGATTAACTATATGGTTGTTTCTCTATAAGACAAAACAACTTAGAAATATCATGCCAAGGACTTCCCTGGTGGTCCAGTGGTTCAGACTCAAGGCTTCTATCATAGGGGATACAGGTTCAAACCCTGGTGGGGAACTAAGATCTCACGTGCCATGCGGCATGACCAAAAATAAATAAAAATTTTAAAAAATCATGCCAGCTGAATTTAAATGTATATTAATATTTACAATTATAGACAGAGTTTCCAGATATATAGACTTGGGGGGAATATCCATTAGTCCAACATGATTCAATTTTGATGCAACAGTTTAGAAGTTACAACTTCACAGACCCCACACCTGATAGTTCTAACAATGTACCTATTTTTAAAACGATTCTTAATTCTGTTTGATCTGCTTCCAGCAAGTGGGGGAGAGGGAGCTTTGGGGGATATAAGAGAACTGAAATTGGAACACTGCTCAGTAACCAAGCGCGTACCACTGAACTAAGTATTCTGCTGAAAGGCTGAATGACTGAAATCAATAGCTAACTACATTCATGAACTATGTGTCCACGTAGTCTTACCTTCCCCCTCTCCACCCCTGAAAGATAAAGCCTAGTTACATTTCTCCTCTGCATTACCTTTCCCGTTTGAGGTATGGCGTTTTTCATTATTCTTGCAACGTTTGCGATTGGAAGGTATATGTCTTGTTCTCTAAAACTTTCTTTTGAACCATTTGTGTCTTCATGATCATTCATGCTGTCCTCAGTATCTAAAGGAAAATAACAGTTTATAGGTTCTCATAATTTTTACTTCAAGATAGAGAAGACTACCTGAAACAACCTAGGATACATTCTGATTCATCTCCTAATTATTTTTCAGGATTAAAATGGCAGGCCTTTACACAAGTTTCCCAGGGCTGAATATCCTCATTAATTTCAAACCCACTGCCTAGAATACTTTTATCCTCAACTCTGCCTATTAACTCTCCAAAAAGCTCAAATACGTCTCTACTGCACCTTCAAGAGGCGCGCTCTCTCACAAAATATCACATGTGCTTCTTTGTCTCTTCTCTAACACATTTTGTAATTCTTACTTCTTATTCTCCTCTTACCCTTTGGCTGAGGCCAGGGATCAGCTTTATGTTCTTCCATTTGGTAAAGCAGCTTCAACAGAGGAGGTTGTTGAACAAATAAATACTTGTTACGTAACTTAGCTATAAAACATAAGAGACTGATCTGTGGCTCCATGCATGTAGCTAGATTAAGAGAATGTATGTTTATCCAAAGCCAAGTTTATATAGAACGGAAAAACTGGACGTGAATATTACTGACCCAGCTGGATTATTACTAAAGTAGTAATAGTTTTTGAACAAAGCAATAGCAGTAATATAATGTTCTTACAAAAAGTAAATTTTCAAATTATATAGATGTAGATATAACTGAAGCGTTCACAGTACAAGTATCCTTTTATGATTAAATGCAGTATCCTGAAAGTAAACTTCCCATTCTTTTATATATGTTACATAAGAAAGGTACTTAAGTTGATTCAATTTTAAAATGATGTTATCAAAATTAACTTGAATTGTTTAAAAATGAAGTAAATAATCAATCACCGACCCTCAACTACCTTCATCTTAGTATTTTTTAATTCTACACATCAGAATGCCACAAAAGCAAATTATTTCTGACAGGCCAACATAATGCTGCCATTCTAATACACAGTTAATACTTAATATTGAATAAAAAATAAAACTACATATGTTCATAAGTACTGGAAATATAATAGCTAGCACCCACCCACTAAAGAACTAGTTTACTCTATCAATTGAATAAGAATTTTCCATATACAATCATTCAGAAAACTAAGATCATGGCATCTAGTCTCATCACTTCTTGGGAAACAGATGGGGAAACAGTGTCAGACTTTATTTTTTGGGCTCCAAAATCACTGCAGATGGTGACTGCAGCCATGAAATTAAAAGACACTTACTCCTTGGAAGGAAAGTTATGACCAACCTACACAGCATACTCAAAAGCAGAGACATTACTTTGCCAACAAAGGTCCATCTAGTCAAGGCTATGGTTTTTCCAGTGGTCATGTACAGATGTGAAAGTTGGACTGTGAAGAAAGCTGAGCACCAAAGAATTGATGCTTTTGAACTGTGGTGTTGGAGAAGACTCTTGAGAGTCCCCTGGACTGCAAGGAGATCCAACCAGTCCATTCTAAAGGAGATCAGTCCTGGGTGTTCTTTGGAAGGACTGATGCTAAAGCTGAAACTCCTAGACTTTGGCCACCTCATGCGAAGAGTTGACTCGTTGGAAAAGACTCTGATGCTGGGAGGGATTGGGGGCAGGGGGAGAAGGGGACGACAGAGGATGAGATGGCTGGATGGCATCACCGACTTGACGGATGTGAGTTTGGGTGAACTCCGGGAATTGGTGATGGACAGGGAGGCCTGCGTGCTGCGATTCATGGGGTCGCAAAGAGTCGGACACGACTGAGTGACTGAACTGAACTAAAGTAGGGAATCAGTAACAAATTAAAGAAACCGTATCAGCTTTAAAAAGGCATACTTTTACAGAATTCTTTTCTAAAACCCATCATTCTTTTGAAAAATATTTCTAATAAAAATAAGCAAGTACAGCTTTTAGACAAACACTGAACTGTGACAAAAGATTTCAAATTTTCCTGTAAATACAAAAGTAACCTAGAACATCACGTCAATAAAATTTCCACTTTCTCATTTTTCCTACTTGTGAATGTGTTTCTAATTGTGGCTTTCTTACCATCATGAGGCTGTATAACATAATGACTCCCTCCAATATAGTCTGCAGAAATCCCTAGTTGAGAAGCATCTGTGGTAGAACTGTCACCATCCATCTACAAGGAAAAAAAGCTTTTCAATAATCTTCAATAAAACTTATCTAAAAAACTACATAATAGATTCGGTGCTCATAAACTGTTATAGGATGAGTCAGTTACATTTTACATAGCTTTAAGCTATGGAATGTTTACTAAAAGAAACATTTACTAAAATGTTTACTAAAAGAAAACATTTCCACTTCTTGTTTTGGAAACCTTTTAATAATTTGCCAGCGATTCAAGATTCTCCTACCTACCCTCCATTAAGTGATAAGCCTACAAAGAAAGGAATCTAAAACACACGTCTTTCTTTTCATTTGCATAATCCTCAAATACCGTACAGGCAAGCATGACTTACAACCTAATTTATCACTGGAATAACAAGAAGAGCCAAAATCAGCTTGTCAGTGAGTCACCTGGAAGTTACCTATATCCAGCATGTTCAGCTCTCCTGCTAAAGCCAGGTGTATTCCTACACAAGCATTTTTGCTCTTGCTGCAGACTTTCTTTGGTATCTCAGAAGTTCTACAGAGACAATGTCCTGGTTCAGACTATTGTTTGGTATAAGAATCATGGATTCCTTGCACAATTCTGTACCCATGCAGCCCAAAAGTACACCCACATTTTGAACAAGCTCATCACCTCTAACTGAAAGGTTAATTTTCTCTCCTCCCTACCCCCTACTCCCGAGACTTTTGACTTGTACAGAAAAAAAGAAAAGGAGGGGTCAGGGAGATTGGAGATCTACATATAAAAATAGGAAAGTGTTATAACCACAGACAAAAATGAGTGTTAAAATGAGTATTTTAAAAGAACCCTGGGAGTTCCCTGGAGGTCTAGTGGTTAAGATTCGGCACTTTCACTGCTATGGCCCTGGTTCAATCCCTGGTCAGGGAACTGAGATTCCTCAAGCCATGCAGTGCTTATTTATTGGAGAAGGAAATGGCAACCCACTCCAGTATTCTTGCCTGGAGAATCCCATGGACAGAGGAGCTTGGTGGGCTAAAGTCCACGGTACGCCTTAGTCCCTTTACTGTTCACCTGAAACTATCACAACATTGTTGACTGGCTACATCCCAGTACAAAATAAGAAGTTCAAACAAAACAAAATAAAAAAGAACCCTGCTTAATTTTGCTCAGAAGTAAAAGAAGGAGAATTTGGAAGGAAAAAAAACTAAAACCATAAGCCCTGAACTGTCTCCATTCCAACATGGCAAATCCTGGAAGTCTTTCTGCTTTGCAAATAATACTATTGAAACCAACAAGGGATTAGCTATTTGTGGGTAGAAATTTTTTGAATGTATTATCTGAATAAAAAATATAGCAAAATTAAGTCTAATTTATATATGTTTTTCAAGAAGAGACACTTAATTCTAAACGTTCATCAAGGTCCATGATCTAGCACAAACTTGATGTTATTAACTGCAATATTCGAGTCCTTATGCAATACCTCTTTTCCATCTCTGTTGGATTTTTACCTATTAGATAATACTAAAATACCAGGTTAGTTTCCAAGTCTTCAGCAACATGGCTTTTGATGCATCTGTTGAGGGGCAAAGAAAAGAATTCACCTACTTTTAATAATTTGTAGAAGTACAGGGTACCTATTTATGATGCTCCTTAGTGCCCTCTAAGAGGAGGTAAACAATAGTCAGTGAGCTTGGATTTAGAGTCTCACTGATCCCTGAAAACAAGCATCCTTACCAGTTAAATGTATTTCTATATAAAATGGAAATAATAATTTCACCTTCCCCACCTTAAAACAGCTAATATATGCATGAAATACTACCCAATTATAAAATGCTATTTTGATCCTAAAATGCTAAAAAGATACTAGGAGAATAGCCTTTAATAGATATGACGATGGATTTATTACCCATGAAAAAGTTCAATTAGGATAGCTGTGAATTGATTGGTTTTTACAATGCCCTACAAGATCAAGGTACCAGAGACAAGATCAAAGTGGTTGTTTAAGAGTGTACAACTGGAAACAAATCCAGTTTGTTTTTTTAGGAAGGTGGGGGGGTGGATGAAGCAGTAACAAATCTTTTGCTAAATCAATGTCTACAAGATAGCCTGGATTTTTAATTAGCTGATGAGCAAGACTGTTGAAATAACCATGGTCTAAGAGATTAATTAATTTACAAATGCAATGTAAAAAAGTATTAAAGGCAAAAAGTTTAAGTCACATTATATTGTCTTGAACTGGAATTAGCAGCAAGATCATCACCAGAATTAATAGCATTAGCTTCTAAACCTCAGTCTTCTAAAAAATATTTCTACAAATATTTCATAGAGTTGTTGGAATTAAAAAAAGAACAGAAACCTGCTAAGGATGGACTTTGGCACACAGTGTACATAGGAGACGTCACATCTCGCCATCCCTCCTTTGAAAATGAGCCACACGTCATCCACTTAGCTGTGTGTGTCTTTGGTTCTGCAAGCCTTAGCTTTTCTGTCATTTTACCACTCCTGTCTTCCTCTCCTCTATTTTTCTACCATTAAAATCCTGCCTGATACTTTAATCCCAGTGTTCATCCATCTTCCTGAATCTGATTTACCCTATTCTGTAAGCCAGAAATTATAGTGTTCCCATCTTTGAATCCCCAAGGCTCTTACCATTCCACATATTAGCCTCATCTTTGATGCCTATAATATGCTAGCTATTCTCTTATTTATATGTATAAAAAATGAGGGGGGCAACTTGCTAGATACATCCCAAAGGTTTCTTCTAGCTCTAAAACTTCCTATTAAAATTTCAAAATAGTTTGTAGAGCATAAGTAAGCCAGTGAACAAATATTTACCAAGTAAGCACCTAGTATTTATCAGGTCTGTACCATGTGCTGACGACCTAACAGGTCAACAACAAAGACAAGGTCTCTGTCCTGTCTTGTAGAGAAGACAAATATTACGTAAACTGGGGGCAAGGAGAAGGGGTGGGGAGCGCAGCCCATTAGCATTTCCAAGGCACAGGCTCTGGAATCAGATCATCTGATTTGAATTCCCTGCTAATAACTGGCAAGTGGGGATGAGCATAGTACAATAAAGAGTACTCAGTAAATGTTATAATTATAAATCATTAACTAATTGCTAGTACCCAATGCTAAGGAAACAAAGATGTTTCATGATACACTTTTGGAGCTGACTCCATAAGGGACCTCAATCAAGGAAGGGCATCTTAAGAAGATGACATTTACACTGAGACTGAAAGATGAACAGCAATCAGGCAAACAAAGATAGGACAAGAATGTTCCAAGCAAAGGAAACCGAGACACAGTACTGGTGGCCTGGAATGAGCTAAGTAGAGGCTAGTCAAGCAGTGCCTTGTGGACAAGAGTAAATCAAATTAGAGTTTTAACAGAAGAATGCCAGCCCAGTTTCTTTTTTAAAAGATCACTCTGGTTACAGTCCCATGTAGACAATGAACTGGAAGGGGAGCAAGAATGGGGTCAGAAGACCAGTAAGAACCATATGCTGCGTTTTAGGGCAAGAGTTCAGCCAAGATGACGAACTTTCCCAGTATTGACAGGAAACAGCACTGGAGAGCAGAAGCAGAGACTACAAAGCTTTTTCATTGGTAAAATCAACAGACTTGGTGACTGACTGAGTAAGAGCTGGAGGAAAAACCAAGGATAACGCTGGGATTCTTACAGCTGGGGAGACAGATGGCTTTCCCTGGAGAATGCAAAAGGAAGGGGAGGGGAGTGCTGGGTAATGAAGAGAGCCCAGCTGAAGCTGGTGACCAGGCATGTTTAGTGGAACCGATAGGTCCAGCTGTGATACTTATAAGCCTGGTAAGAACAGAGAAGCTAAAGTGGTGGATTCCATCCAGACAGCAAACAGGAAAGAACACAAGGGACTGATAAGAATGATCAATCATTAGATCCAAGGGAAATGAGAAATACCAACAAGGAGTTAAATCCCATTAAATTAACTATCCTAAGTATTTAGCTGAACTGATAATATTGTTCTCAAATCTTAAGTGCAATAAATGGTCAGCTGATTAAGTAGTAAATTTTATTCTGTAATTTTTTGATGTGGCAGTATTTTAACTATACTAATAATCTGTTGATCAAATTGCCAACATCCGCTGGATCATGGAAAAAGCAAGAGAGTTCCAGAAAAACATCTATTTCTGCTTTATTGACTATGCTAAAGCCTTTGACTGTGTGGATCACAATAATCTGTGGAAAATTCTTCAAGAGATGGGAATACCAGACCACCTGACCCGCCTCTTGAGAAACCTATATGCAGGTCAGGAAGAAACAGTTAGAACTGGACATGGAACAACAGACTGGTTCCAAACAGGAAAAGGAGTACGTCAAGGCTATATATTGTCACCCTGCTTATTTAACTTATATGCAGAGTACATCATGAGAAACACTGGGCTGGAAGAGGCGCAAGCTGGAATCAAGATTGTCAGGAGAAATATCAATAACCTCAGATATGCAGATGACACCACCCTTATGGCAGAAAGTGAAGAGGAACTAAAAAGCCTCTTGATGAAAATGAAAGAGGAGAGTGAAAAAGTTGGCTTAAAGCTCAGCATTCAGAAAACTAAGATTATGGCATCGGTCCCATCACTTCATGGGAAATAGATGGGGAAACAGTGTCAGACTTTATTTTTTGGGCTCCAAAATCAGTGGAGATGGTGACGGTAGCCATGAAATTAAAAGACGCTTACTCCTTGGAAGGAAAGTTATGACCAACCTACATAGCATACTCAAAAGCAGAGACATTACTTTGCCAACAAAGGTCCATCTAGTCAAGGCTATGGTTTTTCCAGTGGTCATGTATGGATGTGAGAGTTGGACTATAAAGAAAGCTGAGCACCAAAGAATGGATGCTTTTGAACTGTGGTGTTGGAGAAGACTCTCTTGAGGGTCCCTTGGACTGCAAGGAGATCCAACCAGTCCATTCTAAAGGAGATCAGCCCTGGGTGTTCTTTGGAAGGACAGATGCCAAAGCTGAAACTCCAAGACTTTGGCCACCTCATGCGAAGAGTTGACTCATTGGAAAAGACTCTGATGCTGGGAGGGATTGGGGGCAGGAGGAGAAGGGGATGACAGAGGATGAGATGGCTGGATGGCATCACTGACTCGATGGACATGAGTTTGGGTGAACTCTGGGAGTTGGTGATGGACAGGGAGGCCTGGCGTGCTGCAATTCATGGGGTTGCAAAGAGTTGGACATGACTGAGCGACTGAACTGAACTGAATAATCTGTTGCACAAATGTGTAAATAGTGCCCTTTTTAATATATTTAACACTTACTGAACACTTTCTAAATATCTTATGCAATGTTCATGACCCACTGAAACACTTGAGAAAACAGAAGTTATATGAGGCTAACGACTTGCCAAAGGTGGCACCCTAAATGGGAGTGAAGTCTGGAGTCTCATATGCCAAGTACTGTACAGTATTTGTTCTTGATGGGTTTTCAAATAGTCCTTAAGCCTATATCTTTAATTTCCCCTCTAAATTCTGAGTCTACTGACTGTATACTGAAAACATTCAAAGATGCTCCTCAAGCAAAGACAATATTACCGTTCCCATTTTCAAAATGAAGTTACTATGAAAAGTGAAGTACTGTATAAAAAGCACTTAGCGAAATGCATGATACACAGTAAGAACTCAACAAATGTAACCTAGTATTATTACTGTCTCTTCAAATACAGTTCTCATCTTCTTCCCAGGCATAAGTGTTTTTTCTTTCACACAACCCCTTTCACTTGTTCTCTGGATCAATTCCTTATCTCTTTGTAGATAAGGCATAATACAATGATTCCTCATCTGATACCAGCTTCTTCATTCTCCCTTAAACATTCTTAATCCCCCTCATTAAACACATTGAAGGACACAGACACCTACAACCTTAATTCTGTTACACACTCTGGTTCGTTCTCACCCTGACAGTCCTTACACACCCTCTTCATTCCAACTGAAACTCCATAACATGTGCGTTTCCATCCCAACATAATAGTGAAACTGCTCACAAAAGTTGCCAGAGATTTTGCCTTCAATCTACTTGACTATTCTACTATTCTTTGTAGTGCTGGCTTCTGCTAATCCCACATTTATGCTTGGAATTCTCCTTCATTTCCAAAGCAGTATTCTTTCCCCTGCCCTCCCCATCCCACTTAACTGTTAATTTTAACCAACAATCATTTTCTCTTTCTTCCCTTACTTTCTTAATAAACTCATTACACATCACTTCTATGCTCATAAATCCTACATCTACAACCATATCGTGACTGCCGCTCATGCAAGCCAGGCCTGTAGGATATGTTTGATTATCCTGCCACTGGAAACTTAAGATACTGGAAAATGAAATTCACCTTCCCCATCCCTTGCAGGGAGGCAGTGGAGGGGAGCTCCTTTTGAACGGTTCCATTAAGAACAATGCCATCTCTCTACTCCTCCAGGCTAATTATACAGTGTCATCTTAGGCTCTTCCATCTCCTCCAAGCTCTACCTAATCTGTGACCTCTTTTTAAATGTTTTCTGGATATGCCCTTCCTTTTCTCTTTCCACTGGACTACAATCCAACCTACTTGGGTACATAATGTTTTAAGACTAATGTCACTGAAACATTGCTTTTATAGCTCTTGAACCTATGATGGTTCTAAAAGTCTTCCATGTCAAATCCAAACCTAGTTTTCATGGCTTTACATAAGTGATTCCCTTGTTAAACCTAACTAAACTAAACCAGTTGAAAACTGATTTTCACCTCTCTTCAGGGCTAAAAAACCTTATTTATGGATCACCAGGTACAGTTCTTTTGTTTAAGGAGTACGGTAATCCTGTCTCAAGGAAGCTGTGACATGCCTCCTGTCACAGACATAGTATCCCATTCAAAAGTAAAGTATTCAGATAGGCCAAGTGGTATCTCTTCACTAGGTTACCCTGTGAGATCCCCACCTGCACCGTGCAGATCCACTTCCCTGCCACCAACAGAAGTCACTCAGCCCTGCCTTCAGGGTTCAACTTCCGGTGACAGCATCTACCTATCCAACCCTACCCATCCTTCAAGGCTCAGTTCCAGCCCTACTAGTTCCTTCTGTGACATTCCCAACTCCCCAGCCCACCACACCTCTCTTCTTTTCACTTGTGCTACCCTTAGAACCAGCATTTTCTGTTCCACACATAACTTGCCTCTAAATACAATTTGACTAAAGCCCTACCAGCTAAACAGACAGCCACCTGAGATGGGACAACTTTTAACCCTGTGGCCCAGAGGAAATACTTAATACATGCAGGTCACTGAGAAGAAGGAAGCAACAGGAATGGGGAGAGGTACTGTCTGGCCTGGAAAGGCACTCATTCTAGCAGGAATCTCCAGTATAAACCACTTAGAATTTTGTTTTCAGTTAATTACAGTTCAAATCTAATTAACAACCAGAATGATAAAACATACTTACTGTCATGAAATACGCTGAGAACCGTGTTGTCAGTGGTACTCAAGAACACCTGCCTAAAAAAGGTGTCTAATCTCTGCCCAATTTCAACCTGGAAGATAAACATCTATTAGTAGTTTAAAAAAAAAAAAAAGGTATAGCCCATAGGCTTTCTTCCTAGTAAAAGTTTTAAAGGCATGTATAATTTTACCTACTATTATTTAATGTAATATATGGCAATAAAATGATGCAAAATGCAAGCACCCAATGAATGTTTGTTAAATTGGAAGATATATTTTGGAAAACTTACAAAAAAGTTAATGCCATTGGGAAGAGATATTGCTTTTCCAACATATATTTAGTCATGTTCATCATAAATATTCATCACAACACACCAAATTATATAATATGCAAGAAAAAAAAATCACATCACGTATCTAAGCTATTTAAAACACCAACACCCAGACTTATCAACTTAATTTTTTGGTGAGGGTTTTCTTTGTTAGGGTCCAAAAGCTCAAAGTGGGAGACAAATTTACCTCAGAATATAATGCTTTTAAACATTTCATATTATAATGAGAAGACAAATGTTGCGCAGAGAACACGAATGTTGCCCAGAGAACAACAGAATCAATTAAGACCTTTATTTATCATTTTAAGGCACCACCATTTTGGACTAAAACTGCATCTGGATAGCACTTCATTCTCACTGTAAGGCATAAATAGCTGAATTAACTGGCATCAACTACAATGTTACAATCTTCCTTTCTCATTTGCTTTTCCTTTTCTCAAGTAAAACAAGTAAATGGAGAGTGGAGGGGACAAAAACATACCCTTTCAGTGTTAATTTTTAAAGGAATAAAAAATATGGATATGCATTCAAGCATGAAATCTAGTAACTGGCAGAAAAAATTGTAACCACTGAATTGAATTTTAAAATGCCATTACAAGGGTCTAGGCAGCAAGACTGGCTGGCACTGTCTACTCTGCTATAATCTTAAAAGCAATTTCTAATTTCTTTTCAGAAAACGTCCTCTTTCTAACCCATAGTTGCCCAGAAAATTCCTTCCTTGTAGCTTTAAGTGTTATTTTTCAAAGGGAGTCTGGAGGGGGGTGGAGGGAGAATCTTCAGAATACTTAAAATGTAGGAGCTGTATATATTTATTTATTTTGCTGGGGGAGGGGGTGCACACCTCACTACAATCACTCACCCAAATAGTTGAGTCAGTATATATTTAGACTTGGTATATTAAAAACACTATCACCGCATATGGTATATATTTTCTTAAAGGCAGGTTATGATATATGTGAAAGCTCAAGGGAATGCATACATCTGTTTAATGTTTAAAGAAATGCAAATTTGTATCCAAGAAAAGCAGCAGACTCTTCCTCCACCCTCCAGTCTCTGGCATCGAGACCCGAGTTTTGCATCAATGCAATCCCTAAATTAAACTACAGGAGCAGTGTGAGGAAGGAATAATTGCCTTTTGAGGTACTGGGATTAAACTTTTTATTTTACAAATAAAATTCCTATTTGTTAACGCCACTTACATTGATCAGGTTACCTCATCACTTCATATTGTTGATTAGTTTCCATATCAGAGAGCGGAAACCATCCCGGCAATTCGTGGCACAAACGGTGGAGTCCACGCAGGTTAAGAGGGATGCTATTCTTTTTTTTTTTTTTAAGTCTTACATTACCTAACCTTGCTTAAATCATCTCATTAAAGTACTCTGGGCAAGATTATGACTTGTGGGTGCCCCGTAATTCTTTGTTCTCGGAGACTACTACTCCTAAGGCCCGGCACATCCTCCCCGCCTCCCACCCAAGATTAAAACCTTAGCCCAGTCCGGAAAGCTTCCTTCCCACCTTCGGGGCAAGTCCAGGGACCGCAAGCCGCCAGATGGCTGCATTCTTTACGCGTAAACCAGACTGCGGGGAAACGAAATCCACTCCTTCCTCCCGGGGACCTGGCTTCCTCCCCTACGAAGGTAAGCGGGTTGCCCCCGGGCCCCCGGCCCGCTCGGCCGACCTGTCAGTCCCGCCCGCGCCGCGCGGTCTTCCCTGGCGCGCATCCCCCCGACTCGCCCGGCCCAGGCCCGGGCCCGGGCCCGCGCCCAACGCCCGCTGCGCGGCGCCCGGGGTGCCGGGGCAGCAGACAAAGCGGCCCGGCCCCGCCGTGCCCCCGCGGGCGGGCGGACAGGCGGAAGGGGGGCGCCCCCGGGAACCCCCGCGAGGGGGCCAGGCCCGGGGCTGGGGGCAGGATCTGGGCCGGGGGTCCGGGCCGCGTCCCCCGCCCCCACGGCCGGCTCTCCGCACAAAATGGAGCCAGTCGGGACACCGCCGAGAGCGGGCCCGACGGTGCCCCGGTGCCCCCTCCTCGGCTTCGGGCCCGGAGCTCGGCGGCGGCGAGCAAGAGGCTGCCTGGCCCGCGTCCCGCCGCTCCTCGGCCCGGCGCACAAAGAGCCGAGGAGCGGCCCCGCGCCCGCTCCCCGGCCGGGCCCGCAGCGGGACAGGCCTCGCAGGCGCCCGCCCGGCCCCGGCCCCGGCCCAGGCGGGAGGGCGGGTGGGCAGGAGGGAGGCGAGTGCCCCCGGCCGCGGCGGCGTTGGCGGCGGGGACGGCGCCGGGAGGAGACGGACATTTCATTCGAGCTAAAGTGGAGTCGGTTTAGGAGCGATCATTGGCCGAAGCGAGACACAAACCTCCAATGCAGCCCTGGTTGGCTCCCGTCTCCAATCGGCTGTTTGGTTGGACAGAAAATGGCTGCGAAGGAACCAGTCCCAGCGCGGAGCTCCGCTTCCAGGACTCGGCCTCCCCTCCCTCCGCTGCGGGCCGCTTCCCTCGGCGCGACACCCTCCCTCCGCGCCTCCCGCGCGCCCTCCCGGCGCGGCCACGCCCCGGCCCCGGCCCCGCCTCCGACCCCGCCCCGCGCGCCCGGCGGCCGAAGCTCCGCCAGCCTGCTGCGGCGGGCCGGTCCTGCGAGGCTATACAAGCCGTCCAGTGGCCTCCTAGTTCGGCTGGGGCTTCCAGGGACTAGGGCCCGAGCGAGATGCTGCTGAGGTCTGTGCCGAGTTGCTTCCCGCGGTGTTTTCCCCAGGCTTTGAGAAGGCTGATTTCTCAGCCCGCCCTCTCTTTTCAATCCCCTCCCTCCCCCACGTGGAAGCGTCTCACCCGCCTGAGTGCAGCCTGCCTGCGCCTCGATTTTTAAGAAGGGTAAACCAAGGTTAGAAGCCGCGGGCCAGGGCGACATCCGAGCGACAGGGTGGATCTGTGAATCTGTGCGTCGATTGCCTCCTGGTGCTGAAAGTACCTCGTGTTCGCCTTGTGTCGCTGTAAATGTTGCCACAAGCACAGCGGTCCTTCTCAGTCGACCACCGAGCTCCGGTGTTAGTTTTTCAGATTCCATCTAAAGATACAATCCTCTCCTTCAGGTTTAACAAGTTGTCAGACTAGTGAGCCTTCACCCCAGCTTAAAATATTGCATATCCCTTAAAATATTGCAACACCAACGTGTGGCTTTTCCCAACCAGATGACATTTGGGCTTCAAGAATCCATGGCCCGTTCTTGCTTTGGTGCAAGCTCCCTCGCTATCTTTCCCTGAGTGCAGTCTGGGTCGGTCTTCCCTGGACCGTCACCGTCACAGATGGGCGGCGAGCCAGACACCACTCGCTGCAAAGCGCGCAGGGTTTTTGCAACCAGAGCCGGGAATCGCGTTCCCTTTACTTCCTCTAAACAAGTGGCTCCGTGCCACATTAAACTTTCCAGCTTTAATCATTTAAAAATATATAGCTATGTTTTATTTATAAAGCTCCTACTGTTGGGCTGCATATTTTCACATTTCTGGAGCAAATAAGGAAGCAAAAACAAATGAAAGACTCCAAATTATTCCAAGAGGAGTAAGTAAGCAATACCACCCTAGGATCAGACAATCTGGCTTGAATTCCAACTCCCTCTCTTACTGGCATGTGACCCTAGCCAAATTTCTTTATCTCTGGGTAAGTATTGTAACTACCTCTGAGATAGGAGTAATAGTAGCCACTTCTTAGGATTGCTTGGAATTTACTTAAAGTAAATGCACATAGAAAGCCCTTTAAAAAAAAAAAAAAACCTTTGCCCATTAACTTAAGATCTTTGTATCACATGAATTTCAATCTCCATCAAACTTTTTATTTATTTTTAAAGTTTTTATTTTTAGTGTGGACCATTTTTAAAGTCTTTATTGAATTTGTTACAATATTGCTTCTGTTTTATGTTTGGGTTTTGGGCCCTGAGGCATGTGGGATCTTAGCTCCCCTACCAGGAATCAAAACCACACCATCTGCATTGAAAGGCGAAGTCCCAAACATTAGACCACAATGGAAGTCCCCTACAACAAACTTTTTTAAACTGTTATTTGCTAAAAAGGAGTAAAGTTGGCCTATGTTTTAACCCCTCCCTTTCTTTATGATTACCCATAAAGTGGAATTTTAGGAGTGAAATCATGTACTCAAAGGTAGAAAATATAAAAAAGGAAGAATAGAACTGGAAGTATGATGAATCCACACACTGGATGATGACTCAAAAGATGCAAAGATGACTGACTACTTTCCCTGAATTCCTATGGTATTATTTCAGTGCCACTGATCTAATCTACATACTTAATTCAGAGTCAACAGATTATCCAGCTCCTTCTGTCCACAAGCACTGTGCTAGGAGTGTTGGGGCTACAAAGGTGAATAAAGCACTGTCTTTCCCCTGGGAGCTACCACTAGGAGACAGGAGACCCAGGCCACACCCCCTCTGCAGTTGAATGCCAGTTACCCAGTCTTGACCACCTGTGTTCTCTGTGCCTCTAAAACCTGTGTTCCAGAAGCCTCCAATCAACATCCACCATGTTTCATGGTCACACGGTGAAAGAGAGGGATGTGGATCACAATTTAATGCCTAAGAAAAGACCTTCTCTGGACTAATCTTGACTTTGTATTACAGGCCAAAGGACAGGTAATCTGACTTCATTCCTTCTCTAGTCCATGGGCGTCCCTGGTGGCTCAGACGGTAAAGAATCCGCCTGCTATGAGGGAGACCTGGGTTCGATCCCTGGCTTGGGAAGAGCCCCTGGAGGAGGGCATGGCAATCCACTCCAGTATTCTTGCCTGGAGAATCCACTTGAACAGAGAAGCCTGGTAGGCTACAGTTCATGGGGTCGCAAAGAGTCAGACATGACTGAGTGACTAAGCGTGCACTTTCCTAAGCATACTTTCCTAGTTCGTACACCACAGCTGCCCCTTATTTATACCACCATATATGAGTCATAATTCGGCAAACATTAAAACAGAATCCCTGGCTCAATGAAGACTCCTCAGTTGGATTTTACTTTATTGCTTTAATGAGACCTAATAAATCCCCATGATGACAGTATCTATTGTATTACTAGTATTGTCTCTGTTTCCAGCTTCCTGGTCTACTCTTGCCCTGTCCTCTCCATCCATTCTCAGCACTGAGGGCCTGGAAGGGTCCAGCTTCGGCTTCCATCTCCCACCTCTGATATCACTCTAGGCCCACTCCCACCTCACCACCTTCTAGACACATTGGCCTCAGCTCTGCTACACACACATACACACACACACACACACACACACACACACACACACACAGGCTCTAGCCTTGGGGTCTTAACTGGCTCCTTTTCATCTTTGAGGCCTCATCTCTTCAAGAAGGTTTTCCCTCACCATTGACCTCTTTTAAAACCCCACTCAGTTACTCTGTATAATCATAGAGAGCCATCCAGTCATATCATAATAATATTATTACTTTCATTCCATTATGCTTAGCCTCATTGGATTACCTTGGTTGTTTGTTGTCTATCAATATATCCAAAATGGGAACACTTCTCCTTCCATCTGCTCTCACCAAGGCAGCTGCAGTGACCTCCTAACTTGTCCCCCTGCTTCTACTCTGGCTTACACAGCAGCCAGAGTGATCCCACCAAAATGGATGTCAGATTCTGTCACTCCTCTGCTCAAAACATCCTCCAGTACCTCCCCATTTTCCCCAGAGTAAATGACAAAAGACTCTACAGTGGCTTTGCAAGCAGAGAGTGACAAGTTTGTACATTTCAAGTTGAACAAAGGAAAAGACTAATTGCTCTTTGGCCATTAAACAAGCAACACCCAGAATCTTTTTTAATCAATCAGTGACAACCTCCCAATCATGGCTACTGCTGACTTCAGGAAGTTAGCCAATCAGCAACAGGCATACTTCAGTAATCCTCTTCCTTCTTCAGCTAAAGGCCAATTCATCTCTGATCAGTCTAGCTTCTAAAAGTTCCAGTCTCTGAACCCTGCACTTCCTGAACACTATATATAAGACCTTAGACTTCTCTGTTCAAAGATGCTCTGCCTTATAATACAGCTGTCCTTTGCTTGGCCAGAAATATATTCATCACTTTTTATTTCTGTCAGATACGAAGATCGGGCTTCCCTGATAGCTCAGTTGGTAAAGAATCTGCCTGCAATGAAGAAGACCCCAGTTCAATTCTTGGGTTTGGAAGATCCCCTGGAGAAGGAATAGGCTACCCTCTCCAGTATTCTTGGACTTCCCTTGTGGCTTAGCTGGTAAAGAATCTGCTTGCAATGTGGGAGACCGTTGGGTTCGATCCCTGGATTGGGAAGATCCCCTGGAGAAGGAAAAGACTACCCACTGTAGTATTCTGGCCTGGAGAATTCCATGGACTGTATAGTCCATGGGGTTGCAAAGAGTCAGACACAACAGAGCGACTTTCACTTTTCATGAAGATTGGACCAGATTTCCTCTCTACTCCCCCTCTAACTTTTATATCCTATTTTCTCCTTTGCTCACTCCACTTCCTTTTATCTTTATTTATGGCAGGAGCACTCCTACCTCAGGGCCTTTGCATTTGCTATTCCATCTGCCTAGCACATGTTTCCCTCTGATAACCACACAGCTCACTCTCTCACCTCCTTCTATTTCTTTGTGACACCAGCCTTTTCTCTTATCTAGAAACTGTAATACCAGGGCCTTCCCTGGAGGTCCAGTGTTTAAGACTCTGCACTTGCAATGCAAGAGGCATGTGTTTGATCCCAGGTCAGGGAACCAAGATCCCGCATGCCCTGGGGATGCAGCTAAAATAAATAAATATTAAAGATGCAATTCCAGTTCCCTTCCCCCACTCTCTCTTAACTGCTTTATTATTTTTTTCAGTAACACTTTATCACCTCTGACATCCTATAGAGCTTCCTTATTTATTTTGTTTGTGTTTTGTCTGTCTCTTCCTGCTAGAATGTAAGCCCTATGAGGACAAGGAGTTTTGCTTATTTTGTGCATCCCAAGCACATAGTAGGTGTTCAAAAATACTTGAGTGAATGGATTTTTAACATTTCACTGTATTACAATATAGACTCCTTGCGTGCAAAGACCTTGTGTTTGCTTCTGTATAGTCAGGGTCTGGAAGAGTGTCTGCACATGGTAGATGCTCCAGAGATATGTATGGGATGAGTGAATGAGCAGACGCTGGATAACACTACATGGATGGCTAATATGGCTCGATTTTTTATTTTTCAGCTTTGCAATGGTGCAAAAGCAATATACAGTCACTAAAAATTGTTCTTCAGATTTTGAGACTTTTGTTTTGTTTTGGCTGTGCAGCTTACAGGATCTTTAGTTCCCTGATCAGGGATCAAACCCATGCCCTCTGCAATGGAAGCATGGATCTCTAGATCCATGAACCTAGAACTAGTGGTTCTAAATCTAGAACCACTAGACTACCAGGGAATCCACCAAATGTTGAGTTTTGATCATTTTTCAGACTGATGGTATTCATACTCTCAGGATGCTGGGCAGTGGCAGTGAGCCACAGCTTCCAGTCAACCACAAGATCATGAGGGTAAAAACCAGTACATTCACAACCCTTCTGTCCCCACACAGCCATTCTGCTTTTCACTTTCAGTACAGTATTCAATAAATTACATGAGATATTTAACACTTTATTGTAACATAGGCTCTGTGTTAGATAATTTTTCCCAACTATAGGCTGATGTAAGGGCTTCCTGGGTGCTCTTCACCAGGTGTGCTGGTGGTAAGAACCCACCTGCCAAAGCAGGAGCCGTAGAAGACACGGGTTCAATCCCTGGGTCAAGAAGATTCCCTGGAGGAGGGCATGACAACCCACTCCAGTATTCTTGTCTGGAGAATCCCATGGACAGAGGAGCCTGATGGGCTACACAGTTCATAGGGTCACACAGAGTCGGACACAACTGAGGCAACTTACCATGCACACATGAAGGCTGATGTAGTATTCTGGGCATGTTTAAGGTAGGTTAGGCTAAGCTGTGATGTTCAGTAGGTGAGGTGTACTAAATGCATTTCAACTTACAATATTTTCAGCTTCCTATGGGTTTATCTGGATATAATGATGTAACCCCATATAAATCAAGGAAGATCTGCATTTTAATTGATAAAATAAATGACCCTGAAATTACCAAAGCTATATGTATCATTTCTCTCCAGAGAAACAGAGCTAATAATCATATTTTAAATTCCTCAAGTTACTATGAAGTGTTCATCAAATATTCAAAACATATTCATCACTAGTTCTGCATGGATTAGATAAGTTAATATATGAAGATGATTAAAACATCCTTGATCCATCTGAAAAAGATCTTTCTCTGTTCTAGGGCTGCCCAGGCCAAGAACCAGTGGAAAAATTGACAGAAAGGAAAGCCAGAGAACAACTTTTTCTCATTTTGTTTGCTTTCACTTAAATTGTTGTCTTCTCTGAACCAGTGACCCTGTCTGCAGTCTCTTTTTGATCTATTTACTATGACAGGTTCAGATTAATCTTCCTGAAACCCAAGTATTACCATGTTATTACCTTTTAAAAATCATGACAATAGTTCCCACTTTCAGCATGTTTACTGCAATTGGGTACTCTAGTCATTCACACGTGTTTTCTCATTTTAGTCACACCATGACCTTGTGAAGTAGGTATTATTATTGCCATTTAAAAGAACTGAAAGCAAGCTCAGAATTCAAGAAACCCAGACATGACACAGCTAATATGTGGAGGAGCCAAGGCTAACACCTCCTCTTAGTCTCACCACATTGCAAGTTCATTCTGACCCCAATCTCCCTTATAAAAATCCTGTTTATAAGATCTGAATAGACGATCCTCTATGAAGATGTTTAGATGGGCAATAAGCACGTGAGAAGATGTGCAGCACCATTAATTATAAAGGAAATGCAAATGAACACCACAGTGTGAGTCTACTTCACAACCATTAGTTTGGCTATCATAAAAAACAGCTAATGACAAATGTTGTTGAGGATGTGGGGAAATCCTCATACACAGAGCCCTCATACACTGCTGGTGGGCATGTAAAAGGTGCAGCTGTGGTGGACCTGTTTGGACAGTTCCTCAAACAGTTAAACATAGAGTTAACATTTGACCCAACAATCAACCCCACTCCTAAGCATATACCTAGGAAAAATAGAAAGAAAAAAAAATCTGCACAAAAACTTGTACCTGAAGCTTCATAGCAGTGTTATTCATATAGCCAAAATGTGGAGATAACTCAAATGTCCATCAACTGATAAATGGATAAACAGATGAGGTGTATGAATATTATTCAGCCATAAAAATGAATAAAGTTCTGACACATGCTACAACATGGATGAGCCTTGGAAACATCTATGCAGAAGAAGGCAGACCCAAAAGACCAGAGAGTATGTGATTTCATTTATAGTAAATGTACAGAAGAGGCAAATCCATAGAGACAGAAAGTCAGCTGGTTGTTTAGAACTCCAGGAGGGGATGGGAGAATAAGGGGTGACAGTTACAGGACATGAGGTTTCTTTTGGGGTGATGAAAATGTTCTAAAATTGATTGCAGTGATAGTTGCACAAATCTGTCAATATACTAAAAACCATTGAATTGTACACTTTAAATGGTTAAATAGTATGGTAGGTAAACAGCATCCCAGTAAAGCTGTTATTAAAAAAAATCCTACCCACTGTTAATATCTTTATGTGTGAAGTGCATACAGATTGATAAGAAAAACACATATCTCCAACAGAAAAACAAGCAAAGGGCATAAAATAGAAAACTCACAAAAGAGAAATACAAATAGCTAATAAACATGTGGTGCCTGGGGGAGGGGAGTTTCCCCTCAAATCAAATGAAGAAGTGAAAAAGCTGGCTTAAAACTCCACATTTCAAAAACTAAGATCATGGCATCTGGTCCCATCACTTCATGGCAAATAGATGCGAAAACAATGGAAACAGTGACAGACCTTATTTTCTTGGGCATCCCTCACTGCAGATGGTGACTGTAGCCATGAAATTAAAAGATGCTTGCTCCTTGGAAGAAAAGCTATGATAAACCTAGACAGCATATTAAAAGGCAGAGACTTTACTTTGCCAACAAAGGTCTGTCTCGTCAAAGGTATGGTTTTTCCAGTGGTCATGTATGGATGTAAGGGTTGGACCATAAAGAAGGCTGAGCACCAAAAATTTCATGCTTTCTAAATTGTGGTGTTGGAGAAGACTCTTGAGAGTCCCTTGGGCTGCAAGATCAAACCAGTCAATCCTAAAAGAAATCAATCCTGAATATTCATTGGAAGGACTGATGCTGAAGCTGAAGCTGAAGCTCCAATACTTTGGCCACCTGATGCAAAGAGCTGACTCATTAGAAACCACCCTGATGCTGGGAAAGATATAAGGCAGGAGGAGAAGGGGCCAACAGAGGATGAGATGACTGGATGGCATCACCAACTCAATGGACATGAGTCTGAGCAAGCTCCAGGAGTTGGTAAAGGCCAGGGAAAACCTGGTGTGCTGCAGTCCATGGGGTCTCAAAGAGTCGGACATGACTGAGTGACTGAACAACAATCAAATACGCTAAGAATTGTACACCAAAGACGAAGATGTGGTGAGATAAGTGTTCCCATACCCTGATGATAGGAAGCGTTCTAGAAAGCAATTAGTGAGTGTGCACCAGCAGACTTTAAGGTGCTTTTCCCTTCTAGTCAATAAATGAATCATAAGGAAATAACTTGTAACGCAAGTAATAGTATATTACCTAATAAAATAATTTTGTGATGCAGCTTAGATTATATTATCTAATATAATAATTAGGTAATAAGAGATTCAGAAGAGCTCTGTCAGCAGTAGAAAAGCTATATGGTAGGCAGACTCTAAAGTGGCCCCCGTCCTACTGTATAGCATAGGGAACTAGATCAATATCTGTGATAAATTATAGTACCAAAGAATGAAACATAAAATGGCCTGCAATGATCCCTACTTCCTGGTATTCATACCTTTGTGCAATTCCCTCCCCTGTTTACTTTCCTGATGGTCCAGTGATTAAGACTCCAAGCTTCCAGTGCAGGGGATAAATATTGATCCCTGGTCAGGGACCTAGGATCCCACATGCAGCCTGGTGTAGCCAAAAAATGTATAAATTAACCTCCCCTAGCTTGTAGGCTGGATTTATTGATTTGCTTCCAGTGAATAGAGTGTAACAGGTAAAATTAGATTACAAAAAGACTGAATTCCATCCTTTCTCTCTAATAGATACAGAGATATGTAGACAGACATATAAATAGTAAATATAGAGAGGTCTGTATATAGATGAAAAGTAAAAGTGGAAGTGTTAGTCACTTAGTCATGTCTGACTCTTTGTGACCCCATGGACTGTATAGCCCACCAGGTTCCTCTGTCCATGGAATTCTCCAGGCAAGAATACTGAAGTAGGTTGCCATTTCCTTCTCCAGGGGTCTTCCTGACCCAGAGATCGAACTCGGGTCTCCTGCATTGTAAGCACATTCTTTACCGTCTGAACCACAAGGGAAGCCCATTGTATGTCAATATTTATAGCTATATTTATCTATCTACCTAGAGAGAAAAAGAGAAAACTTATGTCTATAGCTGACAGCCAGCAAGAAACTGAATTCTGCCAATGGTTATGGAAGCTTGGAAGTGAGTCTTCCCCCAGTTGAAGTTTGAGGTGACTGAAGCCCACCAGCTATCTTGGTTGCCACCTTGAAAGTGAGTGAGTGAGTGAAGTCGCTCAGTCATGTCCAACTCTTTGTGAGCGCATGGACTGTAGCCCACCCGGCTCCTCCATCCGTGGAATTTTCCAGGCAAGAGTACTGGAGTGGGTTGCCATTTCCTTCTCCAGCCACCTTGAAAAGCCTGAGCCAAAGCCACTGCCAGATTCCCACCCCATCGAAACTGTGAGATAGAAAATGTTTACTGTTTTATGCCTTTGAGTTGTAGGGTATTAATTTGTCACACAGTAATAGATAACTAATACAGCCTCATTGTCTAACAGACTGAAAATGCTTAAAGTAGGTGAAATAGTATGTTACACTGCTGTTAAACATCTGTTAAAGAATTTTTAGTAACACAGGAAGATGTTCAGATTACAATGTTGAGAAATAAACTCCAAAAAGATATACAATATGATTCCAAATTGGAAAGTCTATATTTGCATGAATACTTACAGGGAAAACCTGCAAGTGAATATGTTAATAGTCAACAGTTTTCTCTGACACAGAATAGTTATTCCTCACATGCGTGTGGATTTCAGTTAGGGAATCATTCAGTTCATTTCTACTGAATATCTACAATGTGCCCACCAGCCCTGAGAACATCTTGCTCTTGTCGGGAACAAGACCAAGTCACTGCTCTCCTGAAACATGCTTGATGAGATAGCTCATGGAGAGACAGAGAGATGGAGAGTAGTGGATAGACTGTCAGATACATTTTAGAAATAAAACATTTTGGTGCCAAAAATGTGTATGAAGAAATAGAATTTTCTCTTGGGTGGTTGGCCTGAGTAGCAGGGGAGGATTCTAGAGCTGGACTGCTTGGTATGCAATCGTGGTGTAATAACCATCAGCTGAGTGACCTTGGAGGCACAGGCTACATAATCTCTGTATGCCCCAGTCTTCTTATCTGCAGAGTGATGGCTTTCTCATCCATTTTAGAGATAGCAATATAACTCTTAGATTGAGTTGGGGGGCATGAGTTAGTATAAAGAACTTAAAAGAGAGCCTGATGCATTGAAGGTTGGTCAAAATCATTAGCCATTATTATTTTATCTATTTATTTTTGGCTGTGCTGGGTCTTCGATGCTGCAAGTGCTCTTCTCTAGTTGCAGAGATCGGGGCCTACTCTTCATCGAAGGGCGCGGGCTTCTCATTGCGGTGGCTTCTCCTGTTGCGGAACACAGGCTCTAGGACCCACGAGGCTCAATAGTTGTAGCATGTGGGCTCAGTGGTTGTGGCATGTGGGCTCAGTAGTGACAGTTCCCAGGCTCTAGAGCACAGGCTCAATTAGTTGTGGCACACTGGTTTAGCTGCTCTGAGTCATGTGGGATCCTCCTGGGCCAGGGATCAAACTCATGTCTCCTGCATTGGCAGGCAGATTCTTTACCCCTGAGACACCAGGGAAGCCCAGTCATTGTTGTTATAATTATTGAGATGGGGATGACAGAATGAAATCAAAATTAAGAATAACTATGAGTACGTAATATAATTGACAGTTATTAATGTTCTTTTTTACAGTGGAATCAGGCCATCTTTAAAGGTTATCTAGTCTGCTCAGTTATGGGAGTAATTTATATGCTATGTGATCATTAACACCCATGTCTCTGTAGATTTGAGGTGCTTGGGGGAAGGAATAAAAGGGCAGTGAATTTTAATAGGCATGTTAGGGAGTGGGCCTACAAGAGAGGTGTGATGAGGCAGGCTGAGCCCTGGAGGGGAAGGACCTGCTGGAGGAGGTAACCTGAGGGGGAGGAAATGGGGAACCACAGACCTCCCTCCCACCTCTTGGTGCAGTACAGCTCCTGAGGATTTTCAGTGGCCCTAGGCATCGAAAAGATTATGGTGCCATGTTGCTCACATCTAATTCAAAATTAAAAGGAGACTTTATTGCAAAATACATGGATATAAGTCCCACAGAGTTTTAGCTTTCTCCCAAATGGGCACTCTGGGATGTTTTTCAATATTAAACTCATTCCAAATAATATTTCCCCTCATTTTCTGATATCCTTGTTTTGCTGGTCCTTAAGCACATTCTTGGTATGCATAATGGTTCATTCCACCTGGGAAGTTTGGGCTACTGACCTCCCCTGCGCGCATGCTCAGTCATGTCTGACTCTCTGTAACCCCATGGATTCTAGCCTGCCAGGCTCCTCTGTCCATGGGATTCTCTAGGCAGGAATACTGGTGTGGGTTTCTCCTCCAGAGGATTTTCCCTACCGAGGGATCAAACCTTGGTTCCTGCATTGGCAAGCAGATTCTTTACCGCTGAGCCACCAGGGTAGCCCACTGACCTCTCACTCATTGACATTTGCCTGGCTACTGCTTACATATCCTCCAGAATTTAGTGTAGATATCACCCCCTCTAGGAAGCCTTCCTGATCCTCCAAGTCCAAGCCTTAGAATTACATTCATCTCAATATGTCCTCCTGTGAGTGTAGATTCTGCGAGAGCCCAAGCACGTCCTCCTTGTTCATCACTGCACCCTATGACAGTGCCTGGCTCAGAGGTGAATGGCAGTTTTCTAAATGAACAGATTATCTAATGAGTGACCTCACCCCCCAACTCCCTCACCGCCTACAAGCCCCTGGACAAAGCTAACAGGCCAGCTCTGTGCAGGTTGCTCTGATGGGACTCCAGGACCCTTGAAGTTTTCCTGCCTCAGAGCCAGAGACCCTTCCACCACCATGCCTTTGACTTGACTCTGACCCAGTCCAGGGAGAACCCAACGCAATCAAAGGATACACAATTATGAGCTAAGACTGAACCAACATAACTGAATTTTCTGAACCTAGAGTGATAAGGTTTTCTTTCTTTCTTTTTTTTTTTAAAGGCATTTGTGACTATAATCTGGGAAATCACCGAGTTTTATGAAATGTAAAGGGAAGGATGCTTAGCGGCTCCTCCCAACTTGGCACCTCCCTCATCTTCATTATCCTTCTGGGAAATAGGGTTTTCCCGGCTGCAAAGACTCCTCCCACTTGTGTTTGCTGATAATCAAACTTACAGATTCATTTGCACAATTGTGAAGACATTCTAGGCCTTCTGGCTCCAAGATTGCAAACTCCTACCAAGCCAGTCTGGTCTCTGGAGGCAGCACACACACTTTTATGTCATTTAAACACCTGATTCGAAGAACTGACTCATTTGAAAAGACCCTGATGCTGGGAAAGATTGAAGGTGGGAGGAGAAGGGGACGACTGAGGATGAGATGGTTGGAGTTGGTGATGGACAGGGAGGCCTGGTGTGCTGCAGTGCATGGGGTCTCAAAGAGTTGGACGGGACTGAGCGACTGAACTGAACTGACGGGTACAGGATTTGGATCTTGAGCTGGGAGGGAGGAGTTTAAGTCATTTGGGAACAATGGCTTCTTTCACTTGCCCCAGGCCCCACCAATCCCTGGCTTCTACCGGACTATTCCTTACCTTTTGTGACCTGCCTGACCTCTGAAGACAGGTCTTGGTGTTGGCAACTGATGCTAGTTCAGCCTTCAACCTATCCCGAGTAAGAGTGCTTGACTTTAAGGAGAGCAAATGTCTACCTCTGTCTGGTGTCAAAGCTGGGAGGAACTGGCCTGGCAACTGCCTGGCCCCCAGCCCCATGGAGATAGCCAACACACACACACACACACAGAAGCCAAGAAAGGTCTCAGCTGGGTTCTAGTTTCTGGTTCACCAATCTGTCTAACTTTTTGCCAACTTAGTACTGGTCATCAACTTAGTACTGGCTGGTTCTTTTTTTCTTATTTTTTCTCTTTATTTCTTTTTTTTCATTGAAGTATAGTTGATTTACAATATTGTGTTTCAGGTATACAGAAAACTGATTTGATTATACACACATGTATACATACATTCATTTTTTTCTGATTCTTTCCATTATAGTTTATTACACGATATTGAATGTAGTTCTCTGTGCTATACAGAAAATCCTTGCTGTTTGTCTATTTTGTGTATGGTAGTGTGTATCTGCTAATCTCATACTCCCAACTTATCCCTCCGCTTCTCCTTCCCCTATGGTAATCATGTTTTTTTTCTATGTCTGTGAGTCTTTCTGTTTTGCAAATAAGTTCATTCATACAATTTTTTAGATTCCTCATATGTGTGTGTGTTCAGTCGTGTCTGAGTCTTTGTGACCCCATGGATGGTAGCCCACCAGGCTCTCCATGGAATCTTCCAGGCAAGAATACTGAAGTGTGTTGCCATTCCCTACTCCAGGGGATCTTCCCAACCCAGGGATCGAACCTGCGTCTCTTGTGTCTCCTGCACTGGCAGGCAGATCTTTATCACTGGGAAGCCCAGACACCTGGGAAGCCCAGATTCCTCATATACATGATATCATATAATATTTGTCTGTCTCTGTTTGACTTACTTCACTTAGTACTAGCTGCTTTTTGTCCCTTGAAGTTAAGTCCTGAGTAACACACCCTGTGTCTAGTATGATCTCAGAGGTAATAACCACAGAGGGGATGTTGATTTTGTTCTTTGTGATACTGCCTGCCACCTCCTTTCATCTGAGTTAATATATACAGTCACCTCTCTACCACCCCAGGTGATATGTAATGCAAAAGAAATCATCACAAAGCTTATAATTAGGGAGATATCGTATCCAGGAGAGAGCCATGGGACAGGGCAAGTACAGAGAAAGAAACAGCCAGAGGAATAAAAAAAAGAGAAACAATGGGAACTGGACTTTCACTTTTCAAGTTTTCAACTGAAAAAAAAAAATTTATGGCACTAGTATCAAAGTTTAATGGGTCTAGTGTGATCATTTGGAAAACTATTTGGTACAATCTCTCACCTTATATCTTACACTAAATTGATCCTCCTATTCACAGCTCTCCCATCAGACAACTACCCCCCACCACTCCACCAACAACAGAGCAGGAATCATGTGCTCACCTTTGTCCTGTCAATTATTCTAAGGATCTTAGCGCTGTAATCGTGGCAGGCACTTCGGAAAATTGCTGTGTCGATGTGCTGAATAGAGCAGATGTGGCCTGTGCATATAGCACGCATGTCTCTGCCGAGCGCACCTTTCCATCCTTCTTCAGGTAACATCACTCTCCTTTGGTGACAAGTGCTTGTCCCCCACGCCAGCCATGTGGTCAGAGTGGGTGTGGCCAGTCAGGTGCTGTGGGTGCTGGACACAAGCTCAGCAGGCCATGGTGCCTCAGCTCCATAGCCACAGCAAGTAGCTCGGGGAGTGGGTTCCACCCAAGTCAGGACAGACAGGACCCTTTTGTGGGGTTTTGAAATACAGCTGTAGGGGAAGAAGAGGCAAAGAACTTTCCTTTCCTCATAGGTGGTGAAGCTGTGACATGACTGAGAGTTCTCAGCAGGCACCTCTCTTGAAGTATAGAAAATACTCGTCCACATAAGAAATGCAGAGAAAATAGAATATGAGTTCAGTTCCTGAAATCCATGCTTTCCTGAGGCTGAATAGTTATGTTTCAATTTGGAGAATTACTCCAGGATCCAATAAATTATCCCACCTTTCTTTTTGTTCTTCTTACATTAGTTTGAATTCAGTTTCTATTGCTATAAGCAAAGAATCTTCAACAGACTCACAGACTTAGACAACAAACTTATGATTGCAGGGACAGGGGGTGAACAGATAAATTGGGATTTGGGGATTGACTTGTACACACCGCTATATTGAAAATAAAATGCCTTTCCATGAAAAAATAAGATAAAAAATAAAAAAACAAAGGATCTCCATCAGTTTATAAATTGTCTGCAACCTATTTTTGATCTGCCCAAGGAGCATCAGAGAACCTAAGGGAAAAGCCTGTAGATTGGGAACAAACTTTTAGAACCAATAGTCTTCAAGAGGGCAGTAGAAAAGAGTAAGAGAGAAAAAAGCTCTAAACAGGAATATATTTGGTTGGCCAAAGAGTTCATTCAGATTTTTCCATCAGATGATATGGAAAATCCAAAAGGAAATTTTTGGCCAACCCGATATTTTGTGACTCCTTATAATAATAACAGCTATTGCTACCTATGAGGTAAGGATTATCTCCATTCTATAGATGAGAAAGCAGGCTCAGCAAGGTCAAACAACCTGTAAGTGACTGGCTTTAAACTCAGGTCTGTGTGATTTCCAAGCTTCATCTCATGTCTCCAGACTCGAGTATGTTCCTGGCATGAAAAGCAAAGCTTCCTTTTGTTGTTCAGTCACTAAGTCACATCCAACTCTTTGCGACCCCATGAACTGCAGTACAGCCAGGCTTCCCTGTCCTTCACTATCTCCCCGAGTTCCTTCCTTTAGTCTCACCTATTTTTAGGAAAATATTTGAGATGAAGACATTGGAGACTGGACACTGGAAATTTCTGCTGCATGTCCCTTGTTAGTGGTTAGTCAGATACTCATGCTTCCCTTCTTAGACATCCATAGGAATTAAGGCAGAATCTACTCACTCATTCATTCCTGGAACACTGAAAGAAGTTCAGATTGTTTATCTGTCAGAAGCCAGAACTGGGAAAGGTCATTTGAATAGATACATCACAAGTCTACCTGAAGGCAAAATGATTAAAAAAATTCTTATAGCTTTCAGGCTTGCTGTGTTTATAAATAAACACAGTGGAGTGTCAGTCGCTTAGTCTTGTCCGACTCTTTGTGTTCCCATGGACTGTAGACCACCAGGCTCCTCTGTCCTTGGGATTCTCCCTGGAGTGGGTTGTCATTCCCTTCTGCAGGGGATCTTCCTGACCTGGGGATCAAACCCAGGTCTCCTACATTGCAGGCGGATTCTTAAGTATCTGAGCTAAAGGGAAGCCCTGCAGATGATAAAGCTCTGCAGTTTATAAAGGTATTTTGAAACAGAACCAAACAAGCCGTTCCTGTATTGTCTGTACTGTCTGCGTACACGTGCATTGTACTTTCTCGCTATAATGGCCGTTGAGTAACTGTGATGTAAAACAAAATCGTTACCAGCTGGCCCTTTGAGAAAAATCACCTCTGGCCCAGGACAATGCTCCAAATGGAAGTGAGGAAACAGCAGAATAGTTTTTAGGTCACTTAAGCTCCAAGCCCAACTGCCCCTGGGTTCTACCCCTCAGAGAACATCCTGACACTCCACAGGCAGCCTAATCACATCTAAATCCACAGTATATACTGTTTCCACCCCACCTTCCTTGTTCCTGCCCTGATCCTCACCGTGGTTTTTCTTTCGTTTTGATTTTCCATCCCATGCATAAATTCTCCCTCTGTCTCCTATTCCCTAAATTACACGCACAGCTCTATTTCCTATTCCTATTCTATACTCACCCTAATTCCACTGGGGTTCCAACTGGGGGATGCAAGCTCTACTCCTGAGTTTGGCCAATGGGGAAGGAAATTAAAGGCAGAAAGAGAGTGGGTTTGGGGTGTTTATTTTCCTGATTACTTTCTCGCTGGAAGCAGTGGATTTGCTGTGTCTCTCTACCAAAGGCCACAATCCTGTCTGGGCAGCCCTCTCCCTTCAACTCCTCTCCATAGATTCTTTTTTTTTTTTTTTTTAAGTCATTTATTTTTGGCTGCGCTGGGACTTCGATGCTGTGCTCAGGCTTCAGTAGTTGTTACAGACCCTAGAGGACAGGCTCAGTAGCTGTGGCACACGATTTAATTCCTCCCCAGCATGTGGGATCTTCTCGGATCAGGAATCGAACTCATTTCCCCTGCATTGTCAGTCTGATTCTTAACCACTACACCACCAGGGAAGTCTCTCTCCATAGATTCTGAAACTACTCCCTCCCATTGCTCCTTCATTGCTCATGATTTCCTGGTCTTGCTAACCCTGGGGGACCCACAGTGTTTCCTGTTGCTGCTGCTGCTGCTGCTAAGTCGCTTCACTCGTGTCCGACTCTGTGTGACCCCATAGACGGCAGCCCACCAGGCTCCCTGTCCCTGGATTCTCCAGGCAAGAACACTGGAGTGGGTTGCCATTTCCTTCTCCAGTGCATGAAGGTGAAAAGTGAAAGTGAAGTCGCTCAGTCGTGTCCGACTCCTGGCGACCCCATGGACTGCAGCCCACCAGGCTCCTCCACCCATGGGATTTTCCAGGCAAGAGTGCTGGAGTGGTTTGCCATTGCCTGCTCCACAATGTCTCCTATTGATTTACAAATCCTGATCACATCTTTGGCCATATCTTTGGAAGAATGTCTATTGAGACCCTTTGCCCATTTTTCAGTTGGGTTATTTATCTTGTATATCATTGAGTTGCAATAGTTCTTCGTCTACTCTGGTTATAAACCTCTTGCTAGATGTATATGTTTTGTAAATATTCTCTCCCATTCTGTGAGTGATCTTTTCATTTTCCTGATGGTGTCCTTTGAAGCACAGAAGTTTTGTTTTAATATTATTAAAATTATTCTCTATTTTTTCTTTTTCTCTAGTGCTTTTGGTGTTATATCCTTTAAGAAGGCTTTGTCTAACCCAAGATTCCAAAAGTTTGCTCTTATGTTTTCTTATAAGAATAGGTTTTACATTTAGGTCTGTGATCAATTTTGAGTTCATTTTTGTGCACTGTATAAGGAAGGAATCCAGTTCCATTCTTTTAAATATCCATATGGATATTTAGCTTTTTCAGGACCATTTGTTGAAAAGAGAAAAGTACTATTTCCCCCTTAAATTAATTGATTTTCAGCAAAAGTCTTAGCACCTTTGTTAAAAATTAATTAACCATAGATCTAAGGGTTTGTTTCTCAATGTTGATCTATATGTCTTTCTTAATCCCAGTATTACACTGTCTTAGTAATACATTTTTAATGTATTTTGCAAAGGTATCAAATCACAATGGACTGAAAAAGAAAAACTTTGTTGTTGGGTTTTTTTTCCCCGACACCAAAAAGAAATGTGCCAACACCAGCTGTTGCTGTTCAGTCGCTCAGTCGTGTCCGACTCTCTGCGACTCCATGGACTGCAGCATACACAGGCTTCCCTGTCCTTCACTGTCTCCCGGAGCTTGCTCAAACCCATGTCCATTGAGTCGGTGATGCCATCCAACCATCTCATCCTCTGTTGTCCCCTTCTCCTTTTGCCTTCAATCTTTCCCAGCACCAGCTGAGGGTCCTATAATTCAATTCAATTCTGACAATATCTACCTGGAAATAGTGTCAGGTCCCGCAGGAGAAGAGCTGACACCTACAGGATACACCCCCTGCATCCCACTTCAAGACACCAGTCACAAGTCCAGCTGTCACCTGTGCTTCCAACCACTGGCTAAAGACTAGAGGGTCCTACAACACCCTCCTTGGGTTCAATTAATTTGCTGGACTGACTTACAGAACTCAGAAAAGAACTCAGCAATATTTACTTATGTTTGCCAATTTATCATAAAGGGTGTCATAAAGGAAATGGATGAACAGCCAAATGAAGAGATGCATAGGGTAAGGTATGTGGAAAGGAGCTTGGAGCTCCCATACCCTTTCCTGTGTATCAGTCTCCCCAAATCTCAAAGTGCTCATCCACTGGAAACTCTTTGAACCCCATCCTTTCAGGTTTTAATGGATGCTTCATTACATAGGCACAATTGATTGAATCATTGGTCATTGGTGATTGAACTCAATCTCTAGCCCCTCTGCTTTCTTGGCAGGTCAGGGGGAAGAGCAGGGAGGACCGAAGGTTCCAACTCTCTAAACACCTGATTGGTTCCCTTGGAAACCACCCCCCATCCTTAGGAGCTTTTTAAAAGTTGCTTCACTGACATAAACTCAGGTGTAGTTGAAAAGAGTTTATATAAATATGAAGATACCTTTATCCCCTTAATAGGAAATTCCCAGAACTTTCAGAAAACCAAATGTCTTTCTTACTATAAATCACAATATCACAAAACCAACTGGTCCTTCACCCCAAAGAGCTTGAGACACCCTGGCAGGTGAATTCGCCCTACCTCCTCCCAGTTGATCTAAATTTCAAGGTGAATAACAGCCCAATGTGGTGTGAAGCAGGGGCTATTTATTTCAGAAAAACATTGAGTTGTATGTATTGCAACAGTCTGTTTACCTGTCTTCTTGTCTTGACTATGAATTTTCAGAAGGCTAAGACATCTTTTGTTATCCTTGTCATATGAGCTATAAACACTCCATATGTGTTCAGTTCAGTTCAGTTGCTCAGTCGTGTCTGACTCTTTGCGACCCCATGAATCGCAGCACGCCAGGCCTCCCTGTCCATCACCAACTCCCGGAGTTCACTCAAACGCACGTCCATCGAGTCGGTGATGCCATCCAGCCATCTCATCCTCTGTCGTCCCCTTCTCCTCCTGCCTTCAATCTTTCCCAACATCAGAGTCTTATCCAATGAGTCAGTTCTTCTCATCAGGTGGCCAGAGTATTGGGAGTTTTAGCTTCAGCATCAGTCCTTCCAATGAATGTTCAGGGTTGATTTCCTTTAGGATTGACTGGTTAGATCTCCTTGCAGTCCAACGGACTGTCAAGAGTCTTCTCCAACACCACAGTTCAAAAGCATCAATTCTTTGGCACTCAGCTTTCTTCACAGTCCAACTCTCACATCCATACATGACCACTGGAAAAACCATAGCCTTAGCTAGACAGACCTTTGTTGACAAAGTAATGTCTCTGCTTTTGAATATGCTGTCTAGGTTGGTCATAACTTTCCTACCAAGGAGTAAGTATCTTTCAATTTCATGGCTGTAGTCACTATCTCCAGTGATTTTGGAGCCCAAAAAAATAAAGTCTGACACTGTTTCCACTGTTTCCCCATCTATTTCCCAAGAAGTGATGGGGCCAAATGCCATGATCTTCGTTTTCTGAATGTTGAGCCAACTTTTTCACTCCCCTCTTTCACTTTCATCAAGAGGCTTTTTTTAGTTCCTCTTCACTTTCTGCCATAAGGGTGGTGTCATCTGCATATCTGAGGTTATTGATATTTCTCCCGGCAATCTTGATTCCAGCTTGTGCTTCTTCCAGCCCAGTGGTTCTCATGATGTACTCTGCATAGAAGTTAAATAAGCAGGGTGACAGTATACAGCCTTGATGTACTCCTTTTCCTATTTGGAACCAGTCTGTTGTTCCATGTCCAGTTCTAACTGTTGCTTCCTGACCTGCATATAGGTTTCTCAAGAGGCAGGTCAGGTGGTCTGGTATTCCCATCTCTTTCAGAATTTTCCACAGTTTATTGTGATCCACACAGTGAAAGGCTTTGGCATAGTCAATAAAACAGAAATAGATGTTTTTCTGGAACTCTCTTGCTTTTTCCATGATCCAGCGGATGTTGGCAATTTGATCTCTGGTTCCTCTGCCTTTTCTAAAACCAGCTTGAACATCTGGAATTTCACAGTTTAAGTATTGCTGAAGCCTGGCTTGGAGAATTTTGAGCATTACTTTACTAGCATGTGAGATGAGTGCAGTTGTGTGGTAGTTTGAGCATTCTTTGGCATTGCCTTTCTTTTAGTTTAGGTGAATATACACAAATGAATATATAAATAAAATAAGGTTTTTTTCCATGGGCGAACTAAAAAGGCAGGTTCAATTTGCGAGTTGTGAGTACAACTTGGTTTATGGACATCAAAATACTGTAGAAGTGTTTCTTAAGTGCCCGTAGAAATGCCATGCTACCACAGAGAAGGGGAAAGGATACCATGCTCAAATGAGTTTGGAAAGTTTGCGTTCAAAATGAAGTTAAAATGTGTTTGTTTTTCTTCTAATTGCAGGACTTCGTAAAGCTTGTGCTCTGTAATATGCACTGTGATTTTCATGGAGACAGTTTCGTTGCCATGTTCACCCTCTTTGGAAAAGCTTTTCTCTGGGACTTCTGTGCTGTGTCCACACTTCAGGAAATGCTTGTTGGGTCTCTAGATTAGAATTTAAGAGATGAGGAAACCATCCTTTGCTTTTGGTATAGTTCAATAAACATTTATTGAGTGCCTACTATGTACCAGGCATTAGGATTACAAATATGAACAAAACAGAAAATGTTTCCTGTCTTCAAAAATTGATCCAGCAAGGGAGATGGCACCTAATTCTTATGATTTCAGGGTGGAATGTGCAGTGAAGAAATTGTGTTTGGGGGAGAGATGGAATATAGAAGACGATGCTGTTAACTCTCTCAGGGCAGGATGCAGTATTAGGAAACCATCAGAGAGGATGCAGACAATGAAACGGATTCTGAAAAGTAAAGAAGCCATTACTCACTGGTTAGACAAATGGGAAAGGACTATCAACCTGTCTGCCAAGGCATCACTCAGCTGGACTAGTGAGATAACGGCTCCCCTACTCTCCTGGATCCCCAGGACACACTGACCGATGCCAGAGACGCTGTTGACTTGGTCTATAATGAGCTGTGTCCTCTGTAGTTGTACAACATGGTGACTCACTCCATATACCTATCATACCTTGTTCTCCATTTCAACTCATCCTCACCATCCCACACCACCACACTGCTTAGAAAACTCTGGCCTAGCACAGTTCTGGACTACTTCACATCACAACTGTAGAAAACTTCACTTGTGTACAGCTACAGTAAAGAATCCGTCTGCAAAGTAGGAAACTGGGATTCGATTCCTGGGTTGGGCAGAGTCCCTGGAGAAGGGAATGGCTATCCACTCCAGTATTTTTGCCTGGAGAATCCCATGAATAAAGGAGCCTGGCAGGCTACATATAGTCCATGGGGTTGCAAAGAGTCAGACACGACTAAGCGACTAAAAACTCTTTTAACTGGGGCTTCCCTGGTGGCTCAGATGGTAAAGAATCAGCCTGCAATGTAGGAGACCAGGGTTTGACCCTGGGTTGGGAAGATCCCTTGGAGAAGGGAATGGCTATCCATTCCTTTAATTGGAATGGTGCAAATAGCAACACAAACATTAACAAGATTAAATGCAGTGTATTTATCTCATCCTCTTCTTGTTGTCTTGTCACTGATATCAGGCTGTGTTTCTGGCTCTGAGTCTTATTTGCTTGGGCCATTTTCAAATTTCCTAAATTACATAGGATCAAACAGATCAACTCTTGATTTTCAGACACCTCCAAGTATATATAGGCAGTGCAGGGACCAATAGAGGCAATTCAATAAGTGGCACTTTATTTATTCACTAAGGAAGAAGAAACTAATGCTGGTAAAACAGCCTTTGGAGCTGGCTATCTGCTTATCAACAAAGGTCCATCTAGTCAAGGCTATGATTTTTCCAGTAGTCACGTATGGATGTGAGAGTTGGACTATAAAGAAACCTGAGCACCAAAGAATTAATGCTTTTGAACTGTGGTGTTGGAGAATACTCTTGAGAGTCCCTTGGACTGCAAGGAGATCCAACCAGTCCATCCTAAAGGAAATTGGTCCTGAATGTTCATTGGAAGGACTGATGTTGAAGCTGAAACTCCAGTACTTTGGCCACCTGATGCAAAGAGTTGACTCATTTGAAAAGACTCTGATGCTGGGAAAGACTGGAGGTGGGAGAAGGGGATGACAGAGGGTGAGATGGTTGGATGGCATTACCGACTCAATGGGCATGAGTTTGAGTAGGCTCCGGGAGTTGGTGATGGACAGGGAGGCCTGGTGTGCTGCAGTCCACGGGGTCTCAAAGAGTCGGACACAACTGAGTGACTGAACTGAACTGAACTGAACTGATCTGCTTATCTGTGAGACCACAAAACCAAAATCCTTCAGGTTTGCTGCCAATAAATGTTTTTAAACATATGCTTTGAAGGAAAAATTGATTTAGAAGTTCAAAGTTCTACTGCTCTTTTGATCTTTGAGTCAGTCTATGCTTATCCTTTTATTTTTTGATACATTGCAGACTTCTTATTAAATCATGCTTGGAATGCATGCTTATCCTGTGTTCAAAGTTATCTTTAGGGAGGGTTCATAGCTAATAATTCTCTAGCAGGTGAGGGCCCAGGACAAATTACACTCTGTTCCTTCTCCCCAGCACCAAACATTTATGGCAGATTAAGTGATATTAAAATAAATGCAAAGAACAGACAGAAGTGGAAAAATAAGATGCACAACAAGATGACTGACAGCATGAGGGATCCAAAGGTCCCATAAACAGTGTCAGAGGATCCATATTGGAGAACTTCATAGGCCGTTGTTCAATCACTAAGTCATGGCTAACTCTCTGCTACCCCATGGACTGCAGCACCCCAGGCTTCCCTGTCCTTCACTATCTCCTGGAGTTTGTTCAGACTCGTGTTCATTGAGTCAGTGATGTCATCCAACCATCTCATCCTCGGCTGCCCCCTTCTCCTGCCCTCAATCTTTCCTGGCAACAGTGTCTTTTCCAGTGAGTTGGGCCTTCACATCAGAGGGCCAAAGTATTGGAGCTTCAGCTTCAGCATCAGTCCTTCCAATGAATAGTCAGGGTTGATTTCCTTTAGGATTGAGTGGTTTGACCTCCTTGTTGTCTAAGCAATTCTCAAGAGTCTTCTGCAGCACAGTTTGAAGCTGACTATGTGCAGACATTTTTATGTTTTCTATTGCCTAAACTATTCTTACACCCAGTTAGTTGGTCACTACACAGAAACGAAATGCAGGAATCTCATTGGCTAGAACTTTGTAAAGTCCTCTAGCATACATTATGGACGGAGGTTCATGACATTGTATAGGAGACAGGAATCAAGACCATCCCCAAGAAAAAGAAATGCAAAAAAGCAAAATAGCTGTCTGAGGAGGCCTTACAAATAGCTGTGAAAAGGGAAGCCAAAAGCAAAGGAGAAAAGGAAAGACAGACCCATTTGAATGCAGAGTTCCAAAGAATAGCAAGGAGAGATAAGAAAGCCTTCCTCAGCAATCAATGGAAAGAAATAGAGGAAAACAATAGAATGGGAAAGACTAGAGATCTCTTCAAGAAAATCAGAGATACCAAGGGAACATATCATGCAAAGATGGGCTCAGTAAAAGACAGAAATGGTAGAGACCTAACAGAAGCAGAAGATATTAAGAAGAGGTGGCAAGAATACACAGAAGAACTGTACAAAAAAGATCTTCATGACCCACATGATCACAAAGGTGTGATCACTCACATTCACCTGGAGCCAGACATCCTGGAATGTGAAATCAAGTGGGCCTTAGAAAGCATCACTATGAACAAAGCTAGTGGAGGTGATGGAATTCCAATTGAGCTATTTCAAATCCTAAAAGATGATGCTGTGAAAGTGCTGTACTCAGTATGCCAGCAAATTTGGAAAACTCAGCAGTGGACACAGGACTGGAAAAGGTGAGTCTTCATTCCAATCCCAAAGAAAGGAAATGCCAAAGAATGCTCAAACTATTGCACAATTGCACTCATCTCACATGCTAGTAAAGTAATGCTCAAATTTTTCCAAGCCAGGCTTCAGCAATACGTGAACCGTGAACTTCCAGATGTTCAAGCTGGTTTTAGAAAAGGCAGAGGAACCAGAGATCAAATTGCCAACATCCGCTGGATCATGGAAAAAGCAAGAGAGTTCCAGAAAAACATCTATTTCTGTTTTATTGACTATGCCAAAGCCTTTCACTGTGTGGATCACAATAAACTGTGGAAAATTCTGAAAGAGATGGGAATACCAGACCACCTGACCTGCCTCTTGAGAAACCTATATGCAGGTCAGGAAGCAACAGTTAGAACTGGACATGGAACAACAGATTGGTTCCAAATAGAAAAAGGAGTATGTCAAGGCTGTATATTGTCACCCTGCTTATTTAACTTATATGCAGGATACATTATGAGAAATGTCAGGCTGGAAGAAGCACAAGCTGGAATCCAGATTGCCGGGAGAAATATCAATAACCTCAGATATGCAGATGACACCACCCTCATGGCAGAAAGTGAAGAAGAACTAAAGAACCTCATGATGAAAATAAAAAAGAGGAGAGTGAAAAAGTTGGCTTAAAGCTCAACATTCAGAAAACTAAGATCATGGCATCAGGTCCCATCAGTTCATGGCAAACAGATGAGGAAACAGTGGAAACAGTGTCAGACTTTATTTTGGGGGGCTCCAAAATCACTGCAGATAGTGACTACAGCCATGAAATTAAAAGATGCTTACTCCTTGGAGGGAAAGTTATGACCAACATAGACAGCATATTGAAAAGCAGACAGATTACTTTGTCAACAAAGGGCCATCTAGTCAAGGCTATGGTTTTTCCAGTGGTCATGTATGGGTGTGAGAGTTGGACTGTGAAGAAAGCTGAGCGCTGAAGAATTGATGCTTTTGAACTGTGGTGTTGGAGAAGACTCTCGAGAGTCCCTTGGACTGCAAGGTGATCCAACCAGTCCATCCTAAAGGAGATCAGTCCTGGGTGTTCATTGGAAGGACTGATGTTTAAGCTGAAACTCCAGTATTTGGCCACCTGATGCGAAGAGCTGACTCATTTGAAAAGACCCTGATGCTGGGAAAGATTGAGGGTGGGAGGAGAAGGGTTTGACAGAGGATGAGATGGTTGGCTGGCATCACCGACTCAATGAACATGGGTTTGGGTCGACTCCGGGAGTTGATGGACAGGGAGGCCTGACGTGCTGTGGTTCATGGGGTCGCAAAGAGTCGGACACGACTGAGTGACTGAACTGAACTAGCATACACTCAGCTGTCTCAGTGGGGATTGGGGAAAATTTTTGAGTTGATTGCCCTGCCCAGCTGAATGCATTTCTTAGGCTCAGAGTCTGAATTCTGACTCTACAGTGGCCAACCAACCCTGTGAGCTACGGGGAAAGCCAAAATGCATTCCTTGGGAGCAAACTGAAACTCACCTCTCAAGGAAGAATACACTGGGATCTTCATTCTGCAACTAAAGATCCCCCATGCTGCAACTAAGACCTAATAAATAAATATTTTTTTAAAAAATACACTGGGATCCACTCCAGAAGATGAGTTGCAGATATACCAAAGAAGCAGATAGAGACAATGGGGAGGGATGTTGAAAGTTGACAAAACCAAGACAGGAGGATCAGACTGATACAAACACCTAAGAATTTCTGCCCCAGATCTCAGGTGTTTTATACACTGGGCAGGAGAGGCCCAGGGCATAGGGCCTATGAGATATTTGGGACTTTTGAAAATATTCGGGATCTTGCAAAAAATACTGCTCTATAATACAAAGAGAAAAATCTCAGAATGTAAGTTAATGAAGGTTGCTGTGCTGTGCTTAGTCACTCAGTCGTGTCCGACTCTGTGATACTGTGGAACTGTAGCCTGCCAGTCTCCTCTGTCCATCGGATTCTCCAGGCAAGAATACTGGAGTGGGTTGCCATGCTTCACTCCAGGGGATCTTCCTGACCCAGGGACTGAACCAGCATTTCTTATGTCTCCTGCACTGGGAGGCAGGTTCTTTACCACTAGTGCCACTTGGGAAGCCCCTAGTATTTAAAAGCATGAACTGTGAAGCCACATTGCCTGTGGTCAGATCCTGGCCCCTCATTTACTTTGTGACTTCTGGCCAACAACACCTGAGTTGTTGTTTATAGTCTCCCTGAGCTTCTTTTTCCTCATGTTCTGTAATCCCATATATAAGATGGGGATAGTTATACTAGTAACTTTAAAGACTGTTGAAAAGGTTAGATGAGCAAAACAGTTAGACACATGCTTGGCATACTCTAAGGATGTGTACTGACTGTTATTGTTATTATCATTGCTTTCTTACTTGGAAAGAATTCCAAAATGTGAAATTGTAGCCAAATTAAATGAGCTTCTCATGAGTTTCTCAAATTAAATGAAATTAAAGTAATTTCAGGGCTTCCGTGATAGCTCAGTTGGTAAAGAATCCACCTGCAATACAAGAGAAAGTGAAGTTGTCAGTCATGTCTGACTCTTTGCGACCCTGTGGACTGTAGACTACCAGGCTTCTCTGTCCATGGAATTTTCCAGGCAAGAATACTGGAGTGGGTTGCCATTTCCTTCTCCAGGAGATCTTTCCGACCCAGGGATTGAACCCGGGTCTCCCGCATTGTAGGCAGACGCTTTACCGTCTGAGCCACCAGGGAAGTCAGCAGGAGACCTGGGACTGTATAGTCCATGCAGTTGCAAAGAGTCGGACACTACTGAGTGACTTTCACAGGAAAGTAATTTCAAAAGCAAAATTATAAGAACTCTTTCCAAAAGATTTCTTAAAACACTGTATCAAGCCAATACAAATGTAAAGAAAATAGTGTCAGCCATGACCAACTCGTGGCCCATCTTGTTTATCTACATCCCTACCCACTGCCCTGCCCCCAAGCCAGGATTATTTTCAAGAACATTCTAGACATGCTTCCTATCATTTTGTTTGTAAATATGTCAACATTTACTTTGAAAAGACAAGGACTCTTAAAAAAACATAACCACCAAAACACAAAATATAACCCCCCAAACCCAGTAAATATAAATAAACAATAAAATTGTAATACCATCAAATATCTAGCCAGAAGTTCAAATATGTGTGTTTATTTATAGAGCTGGGTTTTTTTAAAGAGTTGTTTGAATTAAGGTCCAAATAAAGTCCAGTCATTGTAAATGAATGATGCCTCTTAAATGCCTTTTGATCTTCTTACTGACAATTTTTCTTGTTGAATAACCAGGTGTTTGTCCCATGGAATTTGTCATAGTCTGGATTTGCTACTTTGTACCTTTCAAAGTCCCTTCACACTCCTTCTCCTAGTATTTCCTCTGAGTCCTTTGGCAGTCAGACCAAGTTACCTGATTAGATTCTTATGTAATCAGCATTTTTTAGAAACCTCAGTCAGAGGACATCTATCAGGAGGCAGACAGTATCTGCCTGTATTTCTTTTTGAGACATTTGCAACCACTGATGATCATTGCCTAGATCCATTAATTATTCAATGCTGTAAAATGGTGATAATTCTATCATTCCTTCTTTTAATAATTGGAATACTATAAAAAAGAAATGTTCCTTCGTCAATTAATTGGTTACCCCAAAGCATGCTGCTGCTGCTGCTAAGTCACTTCAGTCGTGTCCGACTCTGTGCGACCCCATAGACGGCAGCCCGCCAGGCTCTCCCGTCCCTGGGATCCTCCAGGCAAGAACACTGGAGTGGGTTGCCATTTCCTTCTCCAATGCATGAAAGTGAAAAGTGAAAGCGAAGTCGCTCAGTCGTGTCTGACTCCTAGCGACCCCATGGACTGCAGCCTACCAGGCTTCTCCATCCATGGGATTTTCCAGGCAAGAGTACTGGAGTGGGGTGCCATTGCCTTCTCCACCCCAAAGCATAGTTTGTACAAAAGAGGCAAGGTAAATGTTTGATTCTTTCTCTTTATTAACAGTTTTCAGAATAATTACTTAGTTCTCTAGCATCTTCCAGTAGAGGGTTCTTTGGTATTTTGGTCACAGTTATTTCTTCATAGTATGGTTATATTACAATTAAATGTACATTTAACTTTTTTTTTTTAACTTGCTTTCACTGTTAAATATTTTTTATTTAACATAATTTTTCTAATTATATAAAATATCAAAAGATATCTTGAATCTGAAAAAGAAGGTACATTCAACGACTAGCTTGTATTTCTATTCTTTCCAATCAGTTTCTTTTTCTCCCTATAGATAACTGTTCATTTTAATGGTATATTTTCCCATTGTCCTTCTCTCTGCCAAATAAGTAAATATACATAAAGATTTGTATCTCCCTCTTTTTAGATAAATATTGGCATATTAAACCCTCTTTTCTCTATCTTGAGCAAATAACATGGCAAAAATTTTTAAAGTATATTTAATATATGATGTGGTGCTATTTTAATGTTTGCTATAATAAGCAAGCAGGCCTACACAAGCTTTAAAAAAAAAAAAAAAGCCCGCTGCTTTTATCTTTCCAGCCAGATAAGATCCATCTCTAAACCAGGCCAGTTTGAGGTGCATAGAGTGATTGAAACCAGCCGGCTGAAGGAGGGAAGCTTCGTGGAAAGGATCCCGGTGCAGAGTTCTATCCTGAACACCAGACCTCTGTGTAGGGCTTGGGCTTTCAGAAGGTAAGATGAATGATCTCATTAGATGGACCGTATTAGCTGTTTGACTCTTAACAAATACAGCACCTTAGAGTGCGAGTCACAAAAACAGCACCTTAGCATGAACACTTTCAGTGCTGTTTTGTAGTTTGCGGCTCAAAACATCCCTTTGTATCGGAAGAGGTGGACTCTAGACCCAGAAGCGCATCGGCCAGCAGGGGGCGGGGGCGGGGCCGCAGGTGGGTTGTGGGTGGGGCTGGGGCGGGGTCTGACTGTTTGGGGGGCGTGGCCGGACTCCCTCCGGGCGAGGAAGGTGGAAAGCTGGCTAGGCTGGGTGGCGTGGAGTGAGCGTCTGCTAGCCCACCGAGCTCAGCCTGAGCAGCCGAGGCTCTTCCTGTGGGGTGATTCTTCCGTCTAAGCCCAGTCACCCCTCTTCTCTCTCGCGGCCCCCAGAACCTGGTGTACCAGGCAGCCGAGAAGGAAGAGAAGCCGGTGGAGTGAAGGAGCGAAAAGTGTCTAGAATAATCTGGGATGCTCGTCCTCTCTTCCGCACAGTCTCAGGCTGCATCTCTGTGACCAGGTCTCGCTGGGAGGTCTGTCTTCTATTACACTCAACGTGTGCCCTCTCGGTTCCTGACTTACTTGCTCAGACTAACTTTGGTGTTCATTAGAAAGTGTATTTCCCCCTGCATTGACAGCGGCCCCGTTACTGGGATGGAAAGAGGAGGAACATAATAATCTAACCTCCAAAGAAGGCTCCACCGGGGATTCTCAAGTCTCTTGACTCAGAAAAAGGGCAGGCATGAATGATCGTAGGTAGAAGCACGTTGATGAGGGCATATACCCACGTAGAATTCTGTGTGGCTGTGAAAAAGAAAGACGGGTAGATCTATAGGTACCTATATGGAAGAATGTGTATAACATATTGATGACTACAAAATAAATCAAGTTGCAAAATTATGTGCATGTTTGTAAATGTATTGGAAAAGTGCATAGCAATGTTATCAGAGATTTCTTCTTTAGGAAGTGAAGTTGAAGAATAATTCTATCCCCGACAATGCTTTCTGCTGCAAGTAAAGAACACCTCAACTCAGTGGCTCACACAATAAGAAAATGTATTGCCTTCAAAACAAGAAGTCCATGGGGAGGGGGACCCTGGGGTTGATCGGTTCAGCAGGTCAGAACACCATTCGAGACCTAGGTTCTTTCCATCTCTCTGCTTTGCCATTCTCTGGGAGCAGGCTTTGTTTTCTGGCAGCTCCCCTCAAGGGGCTTACTTGCAGCAGTCTCAGGAGAAGCATCCATACTTAGAATCCTCAGCAGAGAAGGCCAAAGGCACCGAGTGAAAGTCAATTTTGATCAAACTTCACCTGTCAGGGGAGTCTCCTGTCTCCCAGGAACAAGTCTGTCTTAGCACCCCAGCCGCACTTCATCACTGGCTGGAAGCCGCCCTGGGAAGCACAGCCTCAGGTGCTCAGAGACTGTCAGTCAGTTAGGGTCCCTGTAGGTGGAGAGCTGAAAAAGCATTCTCTCTTTTTAGGAATAAATGCCCCAACAGACTTTTCCTGTGTGTTACAAGGATCACATGTCCGTGTGTAAACCAGCTGAGACCACTATGATTGATAAAGATAGACCAATAAGGACCATGCCTTCAAGATGGTCAAATGCCCATCTCCCCAGAAGCATGTGTCTGTTGGGTGGAAGATGGGAAACTGCAAAAATATTCTTTCTGTTCAGTTCAGTCACTCAGGAAGAAGAAAGTGAGCACATATTACTTGTATAATGATAGAATAGGAAAGTTAAGAGAATGGGATTTAGCATCAAAAAGAAAAATATTTGATTCCGTTTTTGTGACTTATAATCTATAGTCTTGGGCAAGTAAGTTAACATCTTCGGGTCATTATTATTAAAAAGTTGAAAGTGATTGTCATGTTTTAAAAAATATAGAATACATTAAAGAGATATAAGTTTCTTTTCTCCTAGGGAACAAATTATTTCATATCTAAAGATTCAGAAACATATGTGTTATGTACCACTTTAGGTTTAGTTATTGTTTTAATATTTCAAAGAACTGGAAAAATACATTTCTTCTATAAGCACAAAGGAAAAAAGTCACAATGATTTATTTTTAACAAGCTGAGTAAAAGGTCCTTCTAGTTCCTTTCAATTTGTTTGCTGTTTAGAATGATAGAATAATATATTTCCCAGAAGGTTATAAGTTATGAAGTTCTGTGGCTGTTTTGAAAATGATCAGTTTAGTTCTGTTTAGTCATATAGTTAAATATAATCTTGGCTCTTAATAATTTAAAATTATATGAAAGCCCAGTATCTTAATATCACTTTAAGATATGCCAAGAAAACTAGGAAGCTGGGGAATCTTGATTTATTAGTAGGTTTGGGTTTAGATATTTTCCAAAAGATACTGGGTCTTGCAGAAATGAAGTGGTCTTTAGAATGTAAAGTAGGAATTCAGATACATCCCCAAACTCTGATGAGATCTTAGTAGCATCATTTATCTTTGCTGCTTTTTAGTTTTCTTGTTAAACAGCTTGTTAAACTAAGCTGTTTAAAGATTTCACCATATCAGTTATCTATTGCTGCATAAAAAGCCCCTGAAATTTAATGACTTAAAACAAGAATCCTTTAATTTCCTCAACATTTCTTTGGATTATTCATTTAGACTGAGCTCAACTAGATGGATGTTCTGCTGGTTGTCTAGGCTCACACCTGTGGTGACAGTCATCTGGTTGAGAGCTGACTGATCTCTGAGGCCTCAGCTGGGATACTCATCCTCCAGGAGGCTAGCTCGGGCTTCCTCACATGTCATTCTCAGGGAGCAAAATAGGGCAAGCCCAGTGTCCTGGCACTTTTAATTCTCTGCTTGTATCATGTGCTGAGTTGTACGTGCACGCTCAGTTGTGTCCGACTCTTTGTGACCCCATGGGCTGCAGCCTGCCAGGCTCCTCTGTCCATGGGATTCTCCAGGCAAGAATACTGGAGTGGGTTGCCATTTCCTTCTCCAGGAGATATTCCTGACTCAGGGATTGAACCCACGTCTCCTGTGTCTCTTGCATTGATAGGTGCATTTTTTACCACTGAGCCACCTGGAAAGCCCCTGCTTGTATCATATCTCCTAATATTCCATTGGTTAAAGCAAGTCCCATGGCTATACCACATGTCAGTGTGGGAGGGGTCTACCTAAGAGACTGGATCTGGGAAACAGTGATAGAGTGGGAGCCATTATTGTAACAATCTGCCCAAGGAACAGCACATAAATCAGTCAGCAAATAGAGAATTACTGCAGATTCTAAATTCTAAATGAGTTATAGTCATAAAACTTGAGGGTAAGTAAAGCCAAGTTACTCAGAGTACATTTAAAACTGCACAATACCTGGAGAAAAGAGTGGTTTTGAATTCAAAGCGAAATTTATTAATATAGCAAAATTGTCATTCATTTGACATCTGCTTGGCTAGAAATACCCTCCCCAGATGAAAGGTGATGTGGACAGTCCCACTCAGAATCTAGTCTCATCTTGACCACCTATCTTAGGAGCTTCTCTGCTCCCTTCATTTCTTTTCCTTGCACCTGAAATCAATTGTCTTTATACACTTAAAAGCGTTTGTATGTTTTAACTGTACATACATTTGTTTATTGTCCTTTCCTCCAGTACAGTATATAGAAAGCTCCATGATGACAAGAACGATGTCTGTTTCACTTCTAATCTGTACCCAGCATCTAGCATGGGACTTGACATGTAACAGGACCTAATAAATGTTTCTTGAGAAGTGAATGAAATGATGGACTTCTCTGGTGGTACGGTGAGTAGGTATCTACCTGCCAGTGCAGATGACAAGGGTTTGATCCATGGTCTGGGAAGATTCCACATACCACGACACAACTTAGCCCATGCACTACAACGACTGAGCCGCTCTCTAGAGCTTGTGAGCTGCAACTACTGAGCCCATGAGTGAGCGCGTGCATCCTCAAGCCTGTGCTCTGCAGCAAGAGAAGCCGCTTCAGTGAAAAACCCAAGCACCGCAATGAAGAGTAGCCCCTGCTCATCACAACTAGAGAAAGCCTGCGCAAAGCAACTGAGATGCAGCACGGTCAAAAATAAAGATAAATACATTTAAAAGTTTGGGGGACTGCTCCGGTAGTACAGTGGGTAAGAATCTGCCTGCCAACGCAGGAGACACGAGTTTGATCCCTTGTCCGGGAAGATGCGACACGCGCAGGAGCAACGATCCATGCGCCACAACTCCTGAGCCCACATGCCCCGACTACTGAAGCCTGTTCTCCACATGCAGAGTAGCCCCCGCTCTCCAAAGCTAGAGAAAGTCCATGTGCAGCAACAAAGACTCAACACAGCCAAAAATAAATGAATGAATGTATTTTAAAAGGTTTTGAAAAGCGAATGAAATGAAAATCCACATGAATGCAACACATACTTCCTGCTGTGTTCCAGAAACATGCATCTTCTGTTCTGAAACTACAGTGACCTTTCCCATCTCTGAATGGGTGATTCATCCCGTCAATAATTTGCCAGGGGAGGGCAGTAGCTCCTTACTTTACACTCTGGTCTCCCTATACCTCTTCTGTGAACCAGTTCTTCTCTGAACTCTGGCAGAATCAAGTCCCATGGATTCTACCTGAGCTCAACCTGAGCTCTGCCTCCCACCCTCCCTTCTACCATTTCCTTTGGGGGCTTTGTCACTTCTGATCAGGATTCCCAACTTAGCCTCCAAACTGGGCTCCTTGCCAGCCGTCCTGCCCAATCCCACCTCACCTTCTTGTCAGCTGCCAGAGATGTCATCATAAAAATACTTGAAAAATTAATTCTCGGGTGAAAAACCTCCCCCAAACCTAGAGAGAAATCAAGTCCGAACATTTTGGCGTGAAGTTCAAGGCGCTCACAGTCTGCCCTGAGGTCCCTCTCCTGGCTCCTCTCTCATCACCGACCCTCCTTCCTCCCATGCAACCCCTGCCCCAGCCGTGGGGAATGTTCCAGTGTTGAATAAATGTGCCTACCCTGACAGAATGGCTGTAACTTAATGCCAGCTGTCTCCTTGACCTGGCATTTATTTCTTCACTTCTCCCCCACCTCATGATCTCCTTTATCACTGCTCAGACCTGACTCAGAATTAAATTCTCAGGAAGTCTGTCCAGCCTCCACTGTTCACGTCTCTGTTAAAACTCTCGAATGTGATATTGTAAGTCTGCAATCCCAGTTCCTACTGTTTCCAACAAGCAAGGATATTTGTTGAATAAAATGATTGAAGGAAGGAGGAAAACAAGAAATTAAACATTTAAAAAAAAGTGTGTTCCACAGATGGCACCCCATCCTTCACCTCTTTCTTCCTTCTGCCTCTCTATTAGGCTGGATAAGTTACTCCAGGAGGCCTTTTGTGGAGACTATCTGTGGTAATTGTCTGCCTGACATCCGTTCCCTCTTTTGCAAACAGCATCCTTCTTCCTTATAGAAAAACCTTCCCATTTAGTGTGTGTGTGTGTGTGTGTGTGTGAATGGCTTAGTTGTGTCCAACTTTTATGATCCCCATGGACTGTAGCCCACCAGGTTCCTCTCTCCATAGAATTCTCCAGGCAAGAATACGGGAATGGGTAGCCATTCTCTTCTTCAGGGGATCTTCTCAACCAAAGGGTTGACCCTGGGTCACCTGCATTGCAGGCAGATTATTTTATCATCTGAGCCACCATGGTTTTGCTCATATCCAGCTCCCAAGGGACTCTGTGTCCTCAGACATAATGATTGGCTTAGGATTGGGCACATGACCCAAATGAGACCATTCAAAATCCTCCTTGAAAAAAAAGTCTTCCTTGAGACTTTTCTGCCAATAGGATTTGGGGAAATGCTCTCCTGCCTCTGAGGAGACTAAGCTGGTAGGAGGTAAGTTGGAGCTGCCAGTGATCATTATATTCTCCAGTAGAGAAGACCTGTTTAACAGAAAGGGAGTCTTGATAACATCATTTGAGCTCCTGGATCAAGATGTGCCTGAAGCCAACAGCCTTTCCTTCCCATGGGTAAATGAGTTGTCTTTTCATTTAATCTATTTACTTTGGTGTTAATGCCAATTGCACCTGAAAGAATCCCCAATGATTTTATTTTTTGAATAAAAATGCTTCATTATTATCTCACCTTTACTCTGAGAAAGTGTGGATTAGACATGAAAAGTAAGGCAATGCTCTCACAATATCAGGTAGGAGGTAAAATCTTTGGGTGAGGAAACTATGGGTCTCTAGCCTCTCTTGGTTCAGTTTCTGTGAGTCAGAGCAGAGTCCTGGGTCAGAGCAGCTTCATTCTTGCCTGGTTGTGCAAGAAATCAGGCAAACCCATTTCCAAATGTAAATACCAAAATTCATTCCTTTGGCCAAGTTTAGCTTTTTTTGGCTTAGTTCTCTTTTGGATTGTAAACTTTCTTACTGTTGCAGATACTATCTGTATGGCCACTTTAAAATGTCTGGGTTAAGAAGCCTGGTGCTTGGTACTTCCCTGGTGGACAAGTGGCTAAGATTCTGAGTTCCCAGTGAAGGGGGCTAAGGTTGGATTTCTGGTCAGGGGACTAGCTCTCACATGCTGCAACCAAGAGTTCACATGCCACAACTAAAGATCCTTAAACAGCACTGCCAAATAAATTAATTAAAAGAAGAATAAGAAACCTGATGTTCCTTCTCCAAGTTCTGAAGCCATGGGCCTTTCCACCTTGTTCCCCCTGCTCCCAGTGATTTTCAAAAACCATAAAGTTTATTCTTATTAATGTTCAGAAAAATCTAAAATGAGCACTTACTCCTAGATCCTTCTGTCAAAGTCCGTCTCAAGCACAGAAGGTGTATCATGGCTGCTGAATAGAAATAATAGGAAACTTGAGAAAGGCCTCACACATTTTTGGGGAACCAGTTGGTGCTTGTGGGTGCATACTCAGTGGCTCAGTTGTGTCAGACTCTGGAATCCCATGGACTGCAGCCTGCCAGGCTCCTCTGTCCATGGAATTTTCTAGGCAAGAATACTGGAGTGGGTTGCCATTTCCTACTTTAAGATCTCTTCATATACAGGGCTTCAAAGGGTTTGTTTTTTTTTTTTTCCAAATGGAGAATCCTTCTTTAGAGGTTCTTAGTAAAATTATGAGCCATTTTTGGAAAGAGAAACTGTAAAAGAGGCAGGAGTGACAAGACTCAACTAGTACAAAAATCTGCTTTTAAACCGTTGTTGGCAGCTCAAAAGAAGCCTCTGAACCCCTGGGGTGATGCTCAGAAAGGAGCACAGGTGACATGCCCGCCAAATACAATCAGCTGGACCCTTTCACTTGAGGACAGCTTGTCTGAAAGGGTCCATGGAAAGCTGGCATTAGAAAGGAGTGTGCAGGAGGCCAGGAACACGAGCTATATATGGCTTGCTCATTGACCTTCTTTTCTTTTGCTCTGTAGCAACCTTGAGATCACTGCCGAGTGAGCCCCTGCAAGGGGTTCTCGTTGAGATCAGGTGCAAATCTTCCATCGCATAGTTACCGATAAACATGCTAGGAGACTTCCTTGGCGGTCCAGCGGTTAAGACTCCTCACTTCCAATGCAGGGTGCGTGGGTTCAGTCTGGTGGGGGGACTAAGATCCCGCATGCTGCACAGTGCAGCCAAAATTAAAAAATAAACAAGGCTGGCACTAATCTCCCTGAAACTTACTTGGGTCCATGTTTATGAAGCAATACACAAACTTGGCAGCTTACAACCATGTGCCATATACCGCCTCACAGACTGGTATCTAGGGATCAGCCAGGCTGAGTTCTCATCTGAAGGATCAACAGAAAAACCTGCTTCCAAGCTCATTTTTCTTTTTTTTAAATTAACAGGTTTTTAAAAAATTATGTGTTTATTCATTTTGCTGCATCAGATCTTATTCTCTTCATGTGGGGTCCCTCGTCGTGGTGCGCGGTGGTGCATGGACTCTAGCTGTGTCCCAAGGGCTCAGTTGCTGCAGCATACAGGCTTTACTGCCCTGCAGCATGTGGGATCTTAGTTCCCCAACCAGGGACTGAACCCACAGTCCCTGCATTGGAAGGCAGATTCTTAGCCCCTGGCCAGGGAAGTCCCCTGAACTTTTTAAAAGGAGTTTCTTTTAAAATATGGTTTGCATTCATGATTCAAAATTCAAGAGATACCAAAAGATATTTGCAGCCGAAGTCACACCCACCTCTGTCTCCACTTCCCTAGTCCTCCCTCACTGGAAACAACTATTGTTACTACTTTGTAAATCCTTACACAGACAAAATCTATACTTATAAGCAAGTACATATATAGATTCTTTTTCTCTTTTCTCCTTTTAAAAACAAGAAACAGAATGGTAGTATGCTCTTCATGTGGCTATATACCTTGCTCTGGCTTATTAGACTTAAAAATGATTTTGGAGGCTGTGCATATTAGCACATAAAAGCTTTCTCATTCTTTTTCTGGAGGCCAAGCATTTCATTTTATGGATATGTCGTAATTTATTTGGACTTCCCCCGTGGCTCAGCAGTAAGGAATCTGTTTGCAGTGCAGGAGACGTAGTTTCAACCCCTGGGTTGGGAAGATCCATAGGAGAAGGAAACGGCAGCCCATCGCAGTATTCTTGCCTGGGAAATCCCAGGGACAGAGGAGCCTGGTGGGCTACAGTCTAGAGGGAGTTGCAAAAGAGTGAGACATGACTAAGCAACTAAACGACAACATAATTTATTTAAATGGTCCCGTCTTGCTGGATGCTATAACTGAATGTTTGTATTTCTCCCAAATTCATGTTACATCCTAATGCCCAGTGTGATGGTATTAGGAACGAGGCCTCTGAGTGATAATTAGGTCATGATAATGGGGCCCTCCTGAATGGGATTAATGTGTTTATAAAGATTAAGATGTGTTTACAAGACTCCACCTAGATCCCTCTCCCCTTCTACCAGGTGAGGACACTGCAAGAAGATGGCCCTCTACGAACAAGGAAGTGTGCTCACATGAAACATCAAATTTATTGGTGCCTTGATCTTGGAGTTCCAGCCTCCAGAAATGTGAGGAATAAATTCATGTTTTTCAATCAACTCTCCGTCCGTTTTTCCCTACTATCTTATGTTTCCTGTCTTAGGACACAGCCAGTGTTACCAGTTTCATTTGTGAATTGCCAGAGAAGGTTCATGAATATGCAAGCATGGACATATAAGAATAGATAGATAAACAGATGTTAGATCAGTTGATTGATCTATCAGTATCTTTTTTTACACATTATTACACAAAAGGAAATGCTAACCCACTCCAGTATTCATGCCTGGGAAATGCCATGGACAGAGGACCGTGGCAGGCTACAGTCCATGGGCTTGCAGAGGGTCAGACACAGCTTAGTTAGCAACTAAACAACAACCACACACCATATTCATATGTACACCCTGCAGTACAATGGCTTTTTAGAAAACTGAACAATATAGAGCAATCTAGAAGAAATTGAATGCTTTTAAGAATGTGTCATTCAGTAAGCTGATTATGTGAACATTTAAGATACACATGGGGACATGTCAAGAATTTTGAGTTTCGGTTCTTTCTTCTTTACAACTGTGAGGAAATGAAGTTACAATCATGCTGCCATTCCAGCCAATCATGGAGAGGCTTCCCTGGTGGCTCAGATGGTAAAAATCTACCTGTAATGTGGGAGACCTGTGTTTGATCGCTGGGTCAGGAAGATCCCCTGGAGAAGGAAATGGCAACCCACTCCAGCCTTCTTGCTTGGAGAATTCCATGGACAGAGGAGCCTGACAAGCTACAGTCCACGGAGTTGCAGAGTCAGACATGACTGAGGGACTAATGCTTGATGGAGAGCTGTCACAAAAGCACAAAGGACTGGGATGAATTTGCCTACAGGATTCTTAAATGGGCTGACATGTGAGGCTGCAGACCGAGCGTTTCTAAGACTACAGGCACTTCCAGACTGGTTTTGAATGCACGTTCACATACAGTATTGTGTTAGTCAGGGTTCTCCAGAGACAGAACCAACAGAATGTGTATGTTTATATACAGAAAAAGATTTAAGGAACTTACAAGGAGCTGGCTCACATGGTTATGTAGGCTGATAAGTCCAAAATCAGCTGTGTGGATGAGCAGTCTCAAGACCCAGAATTGCTGACGATGCAGGTGAAGTCTGAAGTTTTTGCAAAAAGGAAAATGTTCTGAAGCTAGATGGTTGCACAACAATATGCATGTACTTGACACCACCAAACTATATACCTAAAAAATGGTAAATGTTATGTGTGTTTTACTGTGATTAAAAAATAAATTACATCACTTAAAAAACAACCTTTTATTGTCTCACTATTTATGTGAGTCAAATTTAGGAGCATGAGACTTCCTGATGGTCCAGTGGTTAAGACTCTGTTTCCACTACAGGGGGCACAGGTTCGATCCCTGGTTGGGAAATTAAGATCCCAAATGTTGCAGTGTGGCCCTCCAAAAGAAGAGATTTAGGGACAACTTAGCTGGGTGATTCTGGTACAAGGTCTCAAAGTTGCAGTCAGATGTTGGCTGGGACTGCAGTCATCAAAGTCATCTGAAAGCTTAACTGGGGTTGGAGGATCTGCTTCCAAGATCCTTCCATGTGACTTACATGGCTGCTGGCTGATGGCCTTGGGTCCACACTGCTTATTGGCAGGAAGCCTTAACTTCTCACCACATGAACCTCTCCCTAGGGCTGCTTGAGCATCGTCATAACATGGCAGCCAGTGTCCTCCAGAACCAGCCATCCCATCCTCGTGAGAAGCACGTGTCATTTATGATTTAGCCACAGATGACTCATATGTATGCAGCATCCTCTTTGTCAGAAGTGAGTCACTGAGTACTGTTATGCTCAGGGATAATAGTCTCCACCTTTTGAAGGGACTAGCGTTAAATAATTTGTAAACATGCTGTAAAATCACTCTGGCATTCAAACTGAAGTAGGAAGACATTCTAATAAAAACCACTTAATGTCTCTAAGCGTTTGTTTGCTCAAATGACATAAAGGTTTTGTTTGCGCAAATGTCAGTGACCAAAGTGACGAAGTACGTGACTGGTCTGGTCAGGGTCTCCTTGAACTTCACAGTATGTGTTCAGTTCAGTTCAGTCGCTCAGTCGTGTCCGACTCTTTGCAACCCCATGAATCGCAGCACGACAGGCCTCCCTGTCCATCACCAACTCCCGGAGTTCACTCAGACTCATTACTCTACCAAAAAAAAAGATGGATTCTGTTCCCCAGGGGAAGTGGGGTGGGGTGCTAGGTAGTCAAAGGTGGCCAGATATCCACAGTACACGCCACATTAACTCAGAAAGTGTTAACAAGAGCATACTCCAACAAAGGCATTGCCCTCTGACCTGAGTTAATACTAATTTACCTCGAATTCATGAAGCCAGTTAAAGAAGTCAGCATTTTCTTTCTTTTTAATTTTTAAAAATTGTGATCTGGGAATTCCCTGGCAGGCCACTGGTTAAGACTCCTCACTTCCATTGTAGGGGGCACAGGTTCAGTCCTTAGATGGGAAATTAAAATCCCACTTGCCTCTTGGCACAGCCAAGAAAAAAACAAAAGACACAGAAGAGAAAATTCACCATTCTAACCATTTTCAAGTGTCCATCCTAGTGGGATTCGGTACATTCACATTGTTGTGCAACCACCACCATCACACAGCCACAGAACTCTCTTCATTTCCTCAAACCGAAATTCTGGGCTCATTGAACGCCAAGTCCCCGTTTCTCCCTGCCCACAGTCCCTGGTAACCATCATCTGCTCTGTGTCTCCATGAATTTGCCTGCTTTAAGTATCTCGTATAATGGAATCATGCATATTTGTTCTTTCATGTCTGACTCACTTAGCACAATGTCCTCTCAGTTCATCTATGTTGTAGTGTGTGTCAGAATTTCCTTCCTTCTTAAGGCTGAACAATGTCCCATTGCAGGCTTCCCAGGTGGCACTAGTGGTAGAGAACCTGCCTGCTGATACAGGAGACATCTAGTATTCTTGCCTGGAGAATCCCATGGACAGAGAAGCTTGGCGGGCTACAACCCATAGGGTTGCAAAAAGCTGGACATGACTGAGCCACTTAGCATGCAGGCACTGCCCCAGGGCAGGTATAGACCACATTCTGTTTCTCCATTTACCCTTCAGTGAACACCTGGATTGGCTCCACCTTTTGGCTCTTGTGAATAATGCTTCTATGAACACAGATGTGGAGTCCCAGCATTTTATCAGTCTTCAGCAATCAAAGACTTTATTCAAGGACTTAGGTCCTAGTCTCTAGCCCTTGCAGGTGTGTCAGAGGGAAAGGGCACTGGATGTGCAGGCAGAAGATGGAGGTTGACGTCTCCAACCCGCCTCACATCAGCTACACGCTCTTGAGTGACTTGCCTTACCTCTCTGAACCTCATTGGGTTTCCTGGAGATTCAAAGGAAATAATAAAAATCGAATGACTGTGCAGCCACTATGGAAAACAGTATAAAGTTTCCTCAAAAAAGTAAAAATGGAACTACCATAAGTTCCAGCAAGTTCACTCCTGGATTTTATCCAAAGAAAACACTAATTAGAAAAGATATGTGCACTCCTATGTTATTGCAGATATGGAAGTGACTTAAATGTCCATTGATAGGTGAACAGATAAAGAAGAAGACTGTTGCTGTTGTTCAGTCACTAAGTTGTGTCTGACTCTTTTGCAACCCCATGTACTATAGCCCTCTAGACACTTCTGTCCATGGGATTTCCCAGGCAAGAATGCTGGAGTGGGTTGCCATTTCCTTCTCCAGAGATCTTCCTGACCCAGGTATCAAACCCACATCTCCTGCAATGGCAGATGAAATCTTTATCACTGAGCCATCAGAGAAGCCCAAAGAATTACTCAGCCATGAGAAGGAATGAAATCTTATTATTTGTGATCAACCTAGAGGATATTATGCTAAGTGAGGTAAGTCAGACAGGAAAAGACAAATGCTGTATGATTTTACTTAAATATATAATCTAAAAAATAACAAGTGTGCAAACAACAAAGTAGAAACAGCATCATAGATATGGAGAACAAACAGGTAATTGCCAGAGGGGAGGGGCCTGAGGGAGAAGGAAAATAGGTGAGGCAGACTGAGGCACAAACTTCTAGTTGCAAAATAAATGAGTCACACATATAAAATGCACAGTGTGGGGAATATAGCCAATAATAATGCAATATCTCTGAGTGGTAACATAACATAATCAGGCTTATCTTGGCGATCATTTTGAAATGTATAGAAATATTGGATAACTATGGGCTTCCCCGGTGGCTTAGCAGTAGAGAATCTGCCTGCAAGGCAGGAGTCACAGAAGATGCAGGTTCAATCCCTGGGTCGGGAAAATCTCCCAGAAGAAGGGTATGGAAACCCACTTCAGTATTCTTGCCTGGAGAATCCCATCGACAGAGGAGCCTGGCAGGCTACAGTCCATGGGGTTGCAAAAGAGTCAGACACAACTGAAGCGACTTATCATGCACGCACATGTGTAACAGGTCGTGTAACAGGAACTAAGAGAATGCTTTAGATCAATTATACTTCAAAACCAAACAAACTCATTGAACAAAGAGATCAGGGTACTTCCCTGCTCTTCCAATGGTTAAGACTCCATATTTCCAATGCAGGGGGTGCGGGTGTGATCCCTGGTCAGAGAACTAAGATCCCACATGATATGTGGAGTGGCTGCGGGGAAAAAAGAATCAGATTTGTCCGATTTGTATTTACCAGAGACAGAGGGCTCGGGGGTTGACAGAAAGGGGAATTGATGAAGACAATCAGAAAGTACAAACTTCCAGACTTCCAGTTATAAGATAAATATGTACTAGAGATGTAATGTGTGTGTGTGCGCACTTAATCAGTTCTGGCCAACTCTTTGCGACCCCATGAACTGTAGCCCACCAGGCTCCTCTGTCCATGGGATTCTCCAGGCAAGAATACCGGAATGGGTTGCCATTTCCTTCTCCAGGATATCTCCCCGACCCAGGGATCGAACTCCGGTCTCCTGCACTGCAGGAGGATTCTTTACCATCTGAGCCACCAGGAAAGCCCAGGGATGAGATGTATAACATAAATATAATTAACACTGCTAGGTGTTTTATATGAAAGTTATTAAGAGATTAGTAAATTCTGAGTTCTCAGGACAAGGGAAATTTTTTTTCTAATACTTGAATTTTGGTTCTGTATGAGATGACAGATGTTCACTAAACATATTGTGATCATTTCATGATCTATGTATGTAAATTATTAGGCCGTACATCTTGAACTTATACAGTTCTGTATGTCAGCTATATCTCAATAAAACTGGAAGAAGGCTATAAAACAAAACAGGCAGGGACCAGATGCTAACTCATATGCCCAAAGCTCCCTCTGCTACTAGCTCCACTGGGAGAATTTATTGAGATAGACTTGCAGTTTTTGCAACATGTGCCAATGCAGCCTTTTATACATAGCAACACTGACTCAGGCAGGCTGAAATAAATATATCTATGATGATTAATTCACCTTTTAGGAACCGTGAGTTTGTGCATTACTATAAATAGAGGAATATTTTGGTTCATAAGAAAACTGAGGGGATATTTGATAAGTCATCATAATAAGAATGGGCTTCTCTGATAGCTCAGCTGGTAAAGAATCCTGCAATGCAGGAGACCCAGGTTCGATCCCTGGGTTGGGAAGATTCCCTGGAGAAGGGAATGGCATCCCACTCCACTATTCTTGCCTGGAGAATTCCATGGACATAGGAGCCTGGCAGGCTACAGTCCACGGGCTGCAAAGAATCAGACACGACTGAGCAATTTTCACTCACTAATGAGCATGACATTCCAGTAAAATATATAAACGCCACATGGAATATGAATAAAAATTGTCAATAAGCATTGGGATAAAATTAAAGATTTAAAAACATGAGCTTCACTTCGATGAAATGTTGATTCATGTTACTCTGAAAAGTTTTATTCACAGAAAGTTTAAAAATGAAGGAAGGACTTTCCTGGTGTTCCAGAGGTTAGGACTCTGCACTTTCCCTGCAGGGGGAGCCGTTTTGATCCCTAGTCAGGGAAGTTCTGCAGGCGGAATGGTGAGGACAAACTCCAAACATTTCCCAGGGAAGAGTCCTTTTCATGCATAGGGCTGAGTGGATTGCACTATCACAGTGCTTAGAGAGACTAGAGGGTAAGAGCAGAGGCCTGGGAGCTAGGAGAACTAGATTGGCATTAGGATTCTCATCTGTAGAATAGGAAGAATAATAGTCCCTTCCGTGTGAGGCTCTCATGCAGATAACATTGAGCTACTGTGTGAAAAGGACTAAACTGGATGCCCAAGAAATTATTAATATATGATAGGATGATTCAAACATAAGACTGTTGGCCACTTCTGCTAGCTTTTATTTATTTATATTTTTAATGGGAAAGCCACGGAAAAGACCCTGGTGCTGGGAAAGATTGAGAGCAGGAGAAGAGGGTGACAGAATGAGATGGTGAGATGGCATCACTGACTCAATGGACAGGAGTTTGAGCAAACTTCAGAAGATAGTGAAGGACAGGGAAGCCTGGTGTGCTGCAGCCCATGGGGTCACAAAGAGTCGGACAAAACTGAGTGACTAAACAACTCATTTTAGTGAAATGTGTGGTTTAAATACAGAAAGAGAAAAGACAGCCACAATTGGAATTTTGCTGACAAAATAGTAGTCTTAGCATAAGTTGAACAAGCATAATTTAAAAAAAAAAATCTCTGAAACAATCACTCCATCTGAACAAAGGAAATAGACTTGGTTCACAGAGGGAGGAAGCTTTCCTTCGCCTTTAGAAGGTTGTGGGCTTAGTTATATTTAGTTACTATTATGATGGGCAGCAAACATGAGGCTGTTAATTAGGATTCACTTTGGCTTGGGACAGTGCCTGTTTTTAACACCCAGTGTTTTCCAAGAGCATTTTGATTCTGGGTTTCTCCCCAAAAAAGCAGGTAACAAGCTTGCCCACAAACCCAGCTAAAAAGCAAGAGCCTGCAGCATTATCACACAGCTGGTGACCAGACAAGTTCCCTGAATCTAGCTGGGATGGAAGTTCCTCAAGAGCAGGAAACTTGTATTAGACACCCTGTAACCCTAGAACAGAGTCGGATATGGGTTGGATGCTTCACATATGGTAATTAACCAGAAGAAAGAAAAATAAAGCACTGCACTATTTGAGAACAGTGACCCCCTTTCCCGCCCCCAGCTTGATGTGGCACAATGTGGTTTTGGTGTTTAAAAAATCACCCTCAGGGAGCGGTGGAACTTTCATTCATTACTCCTGGGAGTACAAACAAGGACTGCTTTTCTGGAAAAACAATTTGGCCATGTGTAAGGAGAGCCTTAAGGCTGTAAACACAAAGATATTCATGGCAACATTATTCATATTTTAAAATAAGCAAGAAACTAAATGTCTAATGAAGAGAACCGAGGAGGCCTAGTACTTTAGTTCTACTGGAAGCACTATTATGCTGCTGATTATTAAAGATATGTTTCCTCTCTTACACCTCTTGATATTGATTTCTGTAATGTCCTGGGCACTGTTCTGGACTGTTGGGATGTAACAAAGGGGAAAAAACATGCAAAGAAGTTATTCTGCTGGGTTATACATTTTAGGGGCTTCCCTAGTGGCTCAGTGGTAAAGACTTCGCCTGTCAATGCAGGAGACATGGGTTGACTCCTGGGTTGGGAAGATGGGAATGACAACCTACTCCAGTAATTTTGCCTGGAGAAACCCATGGACAGAGGAGCTTGGCTGGCTACAGTCCACGGGGTCGCAAAGAGTGGAATAAGACCAAGGGACTATGCAACAACAACAGTACATTTTAGGAGGAGAGAGGAGATGGCCTGAGACCAAGAAAATAGGGCAAGTTACTCAGCACTAAAGGAACAAAAGAATAAGGTAAGGTGTGGGGGTGGTCTGAACAGGCTTCTGTGTAAAATACAATGGCAGTATAAGTCTCATTCTTTGGCAAACTCTGAAGTGTTGGTGGAAGCCAGGCAGTTATCTGGAGGACTACATAATAAGACGGAAAATGCTAGCATTAAGTGAAAAGCTGGGTGCAAAACTATGCATTGTGTGTGTGGGAGGGGAAAGCTGAAAAGAAGTAATCAGTTCAGTTCAGTCCCTCAGTCATGTCCAACTCTTTGTGACCCCATGGACTGCAGCACACCAGGCCTTCCTGTCCACCACCAACTCCCAGAGTTTACTCAAACTCATGCCCGTTGAGTCAGTGATGCCATCCAACCATCTCATCCTCTGTCATCCCCTTCTCCTCCTGCCTTCAATCTTTCGAAGCATCAGGGTCTTTTCAAATGAGTCAGTTCTTCGCATCAGGTGGCCAAATTATTGGAGTTTCAGCTGCAGCATCAGTCCTTCCAATGAATATTCAGGACTGATTTCCTTTAGGATGGACTGGTTGGATCTCCTTGCAGTCCAAGGGACTCTCAAGAGACTTCAGAAGAAGTAATAAACGCAGCAAAAGCAGTTTGAAGGGGAAGATTTTGGATGATGCTTTTTCTTTTTCCCACTTAGCATTTTCCTAATCAACTTTGGTGGTGTCATCTGTATATCTGAGGTTATTGATATTTCTCCTGGCAATCTTGATTCCAGCTTGTGCTTCTTCCAGCCCAGCGTTTCTCATGATGTACTCTCCATATAAGTTAAATAAGCAGGGTGACAATATACAGCCTTGACACACTCCTTTTCCTATTTGGAACCAGTCTGGTGTACCATGTCCAGTTCTAACTGTTGCTTCCTGATCTGCATATAGGTTTCTCAAGAGGCAGGTCAGGTGGTCTGGTATTCCCATCTCTTTCAGAATTTTCCATAGTTTATTGTGATCCACACAGTCAAAGGCTTTGTCTTGATGAAAATGAAAAGAGGAGAGTGAAAAAGTTGGCTTAAAGCTCAACATTCAGAAAACGAAAATCATGGCATCTGGTCCCATCACTTCATGGGAAATAGATGGGGAAACAGTGGAAACAGTGACAGACTTTATTTTTTTGGGCTCCAAATTCACTGCAGATGGTGACTACAGCCATGAAATTAAAAGATGCTTACTCCTTGGAAGAAAAGTTATGACCAACCTAGATAGCATATTCAAAAGCAGAGGCATTACTTTGCCAACAAAGGTCCGTCTAGTCAAGGCTATGGTTTTTCCAGTGGTCATGTATGGATGTGAGAGTCAGACTGTGAAGAAAGCTGAGAGCCGAAGAATTGATGCTTTTGAACTGTGGTGTTGGAGAAGACTCTTGAGAGTCCCTTGGAGACTCTCAAGGAAAGCCAACCAGTCCATTCTGAAGGAGATCAGCCCTGGGTGTTCTTTGGAAGGAATGATGCTAAAGCTGAAACTCCAGTAGTTTGGCCACCTCATTCGAAGAGTTGACTCATTGGAAAAGCCTCTGATGCTGGGAGGAATTGGGGGCAGGAGGAAAAGGGGACGACAGAGGATGAGATGGTTGGATGGCATCACCGACTCGATGGACGTGAGTTTGAGTGAACTCCGGGAGTTGGTGATGGACAGGGAAGCCTGGCGTGCTGCGATTCATGGGGTCGCAAAGAGTCGGACACAACTGAGCGACTGACCTGAACTGAATCATCTTTGGCGAACGGATTTTAATGTTGCTGCTGCTGCTGCTGTTAAGTCGCTTCAGTGGTGTCCGACTCTGTGAGACCCCATAGACGGCAGCCCACCAGGCTCCCCCGTCCCTGGGATTCTCCAGGCAAGAACACTGGAGTGGGTTGCCATTTCCTTCTCCAGTGCATGAAAGTGAAAAGTGAAAGTGAAGTCGCTCAGTCGTGTCCGACTCTTCGCGACCCCATGGACTGCAGCCCACCAGGTTCCTCCGTCCATGGGATTTTCCAGGCAAGAACCCTGGAGTGGGGTGCCATCGCCTTCTCCGATTTTAATATTAAACAAACAAAAAACTACGTCTTGAAAGAGGTCTCTCCGGCGGCGGCCGGCAGGGGGCGCGCGGCCCCCACTCGGCGTCGCTCGGCCTCGCGTTCCCACAGGGCCCCGCGCGCCATGGGCTGCCCCTAGAGCAAGGAGGCGCGGGCGGCCGAGCGGGAGGCCAAGCGCAAGAGTGACCGGGGCGGTGGCACGGCAGGTACGACCGAGGGCAGAGGCGCGGCCCTGGGACCCTCCAGACGGCCGGCGCTGGCCCGCTGTGGTTGGGCCCCCGCGCTCCAGGCTCCTCGGCCGGGCTGCCTTTGGCCGTCGTCGCGGGCCTGACGGGCGCCAAGCTGGAGAATCCAGAAACTGGCGAGGCCTGCCCGGCTGCGGGCGCCGGCGATGCCCCGCGGCAGAGGCCACTCCCCGCCCCCACCCCCCGCCCCCCACACCCGCTCACCGAGAGACTCGGAGGTGGCGGCTGGCGGAGGGCCGCCCGGCTTTGTCGCTTTCAAGGGGGTCGGAGGCAGGTGCCGGCAGACCGGACCTGCGAAGAGCGTTCAGAGTCCACGTTATGGAGAATTACTGGCCTTTTTTTTTTTTTTTTTTTTTGGCTCCCGGGTGTGGAAGGTGCACCCTTGTTACAAGCACCGCGTTCCCAAAGAAGGAGGAGAGGGGAAGGGACCAAGCCACTTACTACCCCCGGGTAATTACCCTCGCCTCTCAGGGCTTCCGTTGTAGCGCAGTCGGTAAAGAATCTGCCTGCAGTGCAGAAGCCCTGGGCTCGATCCAGTGTCCTTTCCTGGAAAATCTCACGGACAGAGGAGCCTGGTGGGCTGCAGCCCATGGGGTCACAAAGAGTCGGGCACGACTGAGCGACTAACACTTCCTTACTTACTCAGGAATCCAGAACCCTGGGCTGAGAGTGACAGACTCAAAGCGCCAGAGGGGATTTTACACCAGTTTTAACTGGAGATTCTGATTGGGTAGGTCTTGTGTGAGGCACAGGTACCATCTGTCCCCCACACCCTCTTGGCATCTATCCCCAATCTTATCAGACAGATCTTGCCCCACTCCCTTGAATTTTCAGCAGGTTTCTGGTGCATCACCCCACTTTATTCTTTCAATTACTCTTTGAGGTGAGAAAGGTTCTTGTATTTCCTTGGCTTTGCAGGTAATGGCCATAATGGCTAACAGTTACTAAGCACTGTTTCAAACACTTGACGTGGACAATCTTGTGTCATTTTACCAGCGATACATCCCCCCGCCCCTCGTTTTACAGATACAGAAAATGAGGCACCTAGAGGTTACAAAACCCGCCCAAAGTTCCACAACTGATTAATGATAGAACATGGGTGGTAGAACATGGCTGAGGCAATTTGATTCCAAAGCCCAGGTCTTCACCATTGTACTCCACCTCTCACCTCTGATTTTCGCAAGTGTAAAAAGTGAGACCCACAAAAGTAACTTGCCCGATTAAAAACAAAAAAACATTTTTTTTAAAACCGAGGTGTAGTTGATTTACAATGTTGTGTGAATTGTAACCTGCCCAGCTGATGGGGTTGTTAAATGCTGTAGGGTCTGCCTCTTTCAGAGACTTAACATTTAGGGCAGCATATGGTGATGGAGAAGGCGATGGCACCCCACTCCAGTACTCTTGCCTGGAAAATCCCATGGACGGAGGAGCCTGGTAGGCTGCAGTCGTGGGGTCAGGAAGAGTCGGACACGACTGAGCAACTTCACTTTCACTTTTCACTTTCATGCATTGGAGAAGGAAATGGCAACCCACTCCAGTGTTCTTGCCTGGAGAATCCCAGGGACGGGGGAGCCTGGTGGGCTGCCGTCTGTGGGGTCGCACAGAGTCGGACACGACTGAAACGACTTAGCAGCAGCAGCAGCAGCAGCATATGGTGAAGGTCTAAGAGGAATGTTAGAAGCAGCCAAGTGGGGAAGGCGACTCCCTTGGAAGTTAAGGATTTTGCAGGGGTAGCTCAAAGAGAAAGATTGTTCTTGCTCTGGGAGCAGCTGATAAGACTAGCCTGGAGGTGGTAAAGACTTGAATTGGGGGAAGGGAAGAATGAGAGAAAGTGGAGTGGGGGAGTTGCTGCTCAAGGTCACACAGGTTAGGGTTAGGTTTAGGTGACCATTTGAGCTTTTTCTCATCTACACAATGAAGGATTTTGAGTCTGTGTGTCCCAAATTTGCCTTCCATGTACCAGTTTCAGAATTTTTCCCCATATTCATGTACTATGATCTATTTTTCTTTAATTATGTCACCTTCTGAAATGCTTTTTAATTGAAGTATACTATATGTACAGAAAAGTGCCATTATTTTTGCAAACTGAACAACCCTATCCAGCCAGCACCCAGCTAAAGAAACAAGCTTTCCAATACCTCAGAAACCCCCTCATGCCTCTTACTCTCACACCACCACACCAAGGGCAACCACTTTGCTGATTTCTTCTTCTTCTTCTTTTTTTTTTTTTGCCCCACCTCAAGGCTTGAGGGATCTTAGTTCTGCCAGTTCTGCCAGAGATTAAAGCCAGACTGTCAGCAATGGAAGCATGGAGTCCTAACCACTGGACTGCCAGAGAATTCCCTTTGCTTATTTCTAATAGCATAAAAATTTCACTTTTGCATTTACTTTTCAAAATAAGTTTAGCATTTTTTAAGCATTAATCTATAGAAGCACTGCTTTGTTCTACACATTTTTCTATCAGGGAAGCCCACATTTTTCTATACACATACATTCATGCATCCTGTTGAACTTTAATAAAAATGTTCTTCCATGTATCACCTATAAACGTTCTAGAAGTTACCTTTCTCTTTTTTTTTGAAGTTACCTTTCTTGAGTCTCACCAGTGATCTGCAAATTTAGTGAAATGTTAGATCATATGTTCTCGAAGTTCCCTCCCACTATAAAATTATATGGCTAGGTTTCAAGAAACTAATTTCTTAAATGAGTAGCCAGAATCTAAAGTGAAGCATCTCACAGTCATGAGTTGCCCAAGTTGTAATGATGAAGACTGTCTGGGTTGGATGACTCTTCAAGCAGAAATCTATTTCTTATCGGGCTCTAGGGACACCAGAGTAAATAAGGCATGATCTCAGCCCTTGAGCCTACAGCCTAGTGCAGAGGAGTAATGCAGAAAAATGCTGTGTCATCATGTGTCATCATAAAAGTGGACAGGTACAAGATACTTGAAAAAGATGGTGGAAAGACTTAACTTCTGGGAGCTTAAATTTTAATCTGTATTTCTGCCATGACACATAGTCCATTCTATTTTAGTTGACTTGTAAACATTTCTTTTTCCTGCTGGGTATTTGAGGATCTGAAACATATCTTGTTTATTATTCTATTTCCCACAGTCCTTGGCATTGCAACTTAAAGATAGCTGGGAGTCAGTAAATGTGTCCATACTGCAAAGGGCAATTTTCTTAAGGATTTATTTATTTATTTTTGGTGGGGTGGGAGTGAGGGGCTGTGCTGGGTCTTCATTGTTGTGTGGACTTTAGTTGTGGTGAGCAGCAGTTACTCTCTAGTTGGGATGTGCAGGCTTCTCATTGCCATGGCTTCTCTTATTGCATAGCATGGGCTCTAGGGTGCTGCAGACTTCAGTAGTTGCAGCTTGTGGCCCCTGGAGCACAGCCTTTATAGTTGTGGCACATGGGTTTATTTGCTCCGCAGCATTTGGTATCTTCCAGGATCAGGGATCAAAACCGTGTCTCCTGTATTGGCAGGCAGGTTCTTTACCATGTGGCCACCAGGGAAGCTCAAGGGAAATTTTTTTTTTAGTGAGGAATTTTTCATAAGCCGGTGTTACTAATGCTGACCAGCGTCTTCAGAGCGGCATGGAGACAGAGTTTCTGTGGTCCTAAGACCACCTGTGAGAGAATTAAGCATGTAAGAATTAGTTATGTGAGGCAGTGTTTCTCCAAGTGTTATCCTACCACCACCTGCAGGAGAATCTATACACTAAGGGACGTAGAGATTCAAAGCTCTTTCTCCTGGTCTCCACCCTGGGCCTTCTAAATCAGTCTCAGGGTATTGGGCCAGGAATCATCCCTTTTGGAGGCTTGATTCTGTTAGAACCAAGATCTGAGAATGCAGCAGCGAGGTGTCTGGGCCAGAGTCAGACCATCTTCTCCTGAAATAGGCTCTTGTCCTCGGCAGTGGGGCTAGGTGTGGGTGAAGGCAGCCCCTGCGGATCACTGAGGCTGAGAGTGAGTCAGAAGGGGGGAGAGGAAACTGAAAGCTGTGAGCCAAAGATCATCTTGCCTGACATGCTAGGAATCTGCAATTAGAAGCTAATGTGGCCTGATTTACTAGGTAATTGACGAGAAAACTTGTTTTTCGCCTACATTAGCTAGATAATTTTTGAAAATTTATTTATTTTTTGGCCATGCCTCGAAGCATGTGTGGTTCTAGTTCCTGAACCAGGGGTTGAACCTGTGCCCCCTAATAGGAAGCACAGAGTCTTAACCACTGGACCACCTGAAAAGTCCCAACCAGATAATTTAAATAAAATCTTTGCCCATTATTTGGATCTTCATACTTGAATAGTCACTTCTTTGTACTAATGTGTACTGAGTATTTAAAGCTTTTAAATGGTTTAGTCTTTTGTAAAATGTGAATTTCAGATTTGCAGTTGGATCAAGTTCTTTTATATTTTTTGGGCGCTGGGTCTGTGTTGCTGCACGGGGGCTTTCTGTAGTTGTGGTGAGCAGGGACTACTCTTGGTTGCAGTGTGGGGCTTCTCGTAGCGGTGGCTTCTCTTGGTGCAGAGCACAGGCTCTAGGTGCACAGGCTTCAGAAGTTGTGGCTCCTGGGCTCTCGAGCACAGGCTCAGTAATTGTGGCGCAGGGGCTTAGTGGGTCCGAGACACATGACATGTTCCCAAACCAGGGATTGAACCTGTGTCCCCTACATTGACAGGTAGATTCTCAACCACTGTACCACCAGGGAAGTCATAGATTAAGTTCTTGAAAGAAGGCCTTAATCTGTATGTCCCCACCTTGTTAACCTTCATAGAACATCTCTGAGTATTTCATGGATGTTCCTTATATCTTGGTTTTCAGTTCTGCAGCTTGGAGAAACTAGACCACAGGTATACAGCTAAAAATCACCATCAAAATCACCTTTTGTTTTTAGAAATGAACACATTGTTACCTATTGGATCAAGTGATAGTTCAGTGGGTTTCAGCTTTCAAGTGTGCTGAAACTTCCATATGGGTGTGCTACCAACTGTTGATCAGTATGTAAAAATTATTTTTTGCTACAGTTCAGTGTGTGTGTGCCCATGTGTGTGTGCACTCATGTGTGTAAGGTGTATATACATACATGAAGACCAATACACTTCAGATGTCTAGTGTCTATTAGATGAAAAACTGAACTGAGCAGGTGGTGGGAAGTGGTATAAATGGAGAAATAACTTATGAGAAGAATTAAAAGGCCAGGTTGAGAGGTTTAAGACCCAAATATCTATAGGGACAGCAAGTAATACAAATGAATGAAACAGGCAGGTGGTAAACAATAAGGAGTGGTGGGGACTGCAGCAGACTGAGGGGAGAATGCTCCAAAGGGGGCAGCGTCTACTCAGGTCCCCTTCCATTGGGTGCAAAGACGAGAATAGTGTTGCCAGAACTTCTGACTTCTCAAAAGAAACTAAAAATCCATATTTATTATTTTTGTGACTTCCAGTTTGTAAATGTCAGCAATAATTCAGTTAAATAAAACAAAAACAGTTAAATAAGGGCCAAACAAGATATGGTGGTATGATTGCAGGTAATTATGGCCCGTGAATGTGTAAAATAATGTCAAGTTGGCACACATTGAAAAAAAAATGTGCCTTTTGAATATATGAAAAGTCGTGGCCAGGGCAGAAGATAACTTTTCTTAGAATGCAATGCAGAGAAATGACTGAGCAATGTAATGACTGTTATCAAAATATGATCTTCAGCAAGTTAAAAACACAAATAAGATGAACACATATAAAAATATTTCGAATGCATCAGTTAATGAGGGAATCAATAAGGTAGCAAAGCTGATTTAAAGGAGAATTCAAGGAATAGAGACCTGCATAATCAAAGAATTGCTGAATGGATTTTGCTAATGATTACAAAACTGATTAATGTCCTACAGGTTAATAAACTGGTCAATAAAACTGTAACCTTTGGTATTATTGGACAGAAATGTACAAGTTAATATGAAACGTCTATGTCTGGACTCTAATAAATAGTAAATTTTCTTAGACTGTTAAATGAGCCTTGAGTAGGTTTTTTAAACAATGCCTCAGGATGACAGTGAAAAAACATCGTCATCCCTTCATTTATTTCCAAGTTTTGGGTACTTTTTCTTAAGATCATGATATTATACCTTATTTATGACTATTATTGTTCACTTATTTAGCGATATTTTAAGCTGTTTTCAGTTAAGTTGAGTCGCTCAGTTGTGTCTGACTCCTTGTAACCCCAATGTGTACAGCACACTAGGCCTCCCTGTCCATCCGAGTCCACCCAAATTTATGTCCATTGAGTCAGTGATGCCATCCAATCATCTCATCCTCTGTCATCCCCTTCTCCTCCCGCTTTCAATCTTTCCCAGCATCAGGGTCTTTTCAAATGAGTCAATTCTTCACATCAGGTGGCCAAAGTATTGGAGTTTCAGTTTCAACTTGAGTCCTTCCAATGAACACTCAGGACTCATCTCCTTTAGGATGGACTGGCTGGATCTCCTTGCAGTCCAAGGGACTCTCAAGAGTCTTCTCCAACACCACAGTTCAAAAGCATCAATTCTTCGATGCCCAACTCTCACATCCATAAATGACTACTAGAAAAACCATAGCCTTGACTAGACAGACCTTTGTTGGCAGAGTAATGGCCTTTTAATATACTATCTAGGTTGGTCATAACTTTCCTTCCAAGGGGTAATTTCCTTCCAAGGGGTAATTTCCTTCCAAGGTAATTTCATGGCTGCAGTCATCATCTGCAGTGATTTTGGAGCCCAAAAAAATAAAGTCAGCCACTGTTTCCACTGTTTCCCCATCTGTTTGCCATGAAGGGATGGGACCAGATGCCATGATTTTTGTTTTCTGAATGTTGAGTTTAAGGCAACTTTTCCACTCTCTACTTTCATCATGAGGCTCTTCAGTTCCTCTTCACTTTCTGCCATAAGGGTGGTGTCATCTGCATATCTGAGGTTATTGATATTTCTCCTGGCAGTCTTGATTCCAGCTTGTGCTTCCTCCAGCCCAGCGTTTCTCATGATGTACTCTGCACAGAAGTTAAATAAGCAGGGTGACAATATACAGCCTTGACATACTCCTTTTCCTATTTGGAACAAGTCTGTTGTTCCATGTCCAGTTCTAACTGTTGCTTCCTGACCTGCATATAGGTTTCTCAAGAGGCAGGTCAGGTGGTCTGGTATTCCCATCTCTTTCAGAATTCTCCACAGTTTATTGTGATCCACACAGTCAAAGGCTTTGGCATAGTCAATAAAGCAGAAATAGATGTTTTTCTGGAACTCTCTTGCTTTTTCCATGATCCAGCGGATGTTGGCAATTTGAACTCTGGTTGCTCTGCCTTTTCTAAAACCAGCTTGCATATCAGGAAATTCACAGTTCACGTATTGTTGAAGCCTGGCTTGGAGAATTTTGAGCATTACTTTACTAGTGTGTGAGATGAGTGCAATTGTGTAGTAGTTTGAGCATTGTTTGGCATTGTCTTTCTTTGGGATTGGAATGAAAACTGACCTTTTCCAGTCCTGTGGCCACTGCTGAATTCTCCAAATTTGCTGGCATACTGAGTGCAGCACTTTCAGAGCATCATCTTTTAGGATTTGAAATAGCTCAACTGGGATTCCATCACCTCCACTAGCTTTGTTTGTAGTGATGCTTCCTAAGGCCCACTTGACTTCACACTCCAGGATGTCTGGCTCTAGGTGAGTGACTACACCATCGTGATCATGTGGGTCATGAAGATCTTTTTTGTACAGTTCTTCTGTGTATTCTTGCCACTTCTTCTTAATATATTCTGCTTCTGTCAGGTCCATTCCATTTCTGTCCTGTATTGAGCCCATCTTTGCATGAAATGTTCCCTTGGTATCTCTAATTTTCTCGAAGAGATCTCTAGTCTTTCCCATTCTATTGTTTTCGTCTATTTCTTTGCACTTCTCAAATTGCACTGCCCTAATTCGACTACTTTTTGAAGTGTGTCCAGCACCCTGAAGAGGTGTAGCCACTGTATGCATATTGAAGTTTTCACCCTGCCCCCTGCCATATCTGGTTAATAATTGTTTCATTGAGTGCTTTATCACAAAGATCTGTTTTGAGGTGGGCACAGCGCTGTTGGTCATCATGTTTGTTCTTCAAGTTTGTTTTAGGTTTACAGAAGTAATCTTACCTAACTGAGCAAGAGTTAGATTTTTTTTTTGCCTTTTATGTATGCAGTAAGATCAAGGAAGAAGGTGGGGGTAGAAGGAACTGAAACTCAATAAGCAGCTCTCCACCCCTGAGGCAGGTTTGTCAGAAATATAATACTAGGCTAAACAGTCCTGCTGTTGGGAGGGCAGGAAGCATGGTTTGTTTCCTTGTACCCATCCACAGCAAGCAGGGCTCTGTGGTATCTTCCAGGGTTTGGTTTTATCTGCTGGACTGGTAATTCTCAGGATTTCGATAGGCTGATCTGGCTGAAAGAGAGGGAATTCCAGGTCAAAGCAGAATGTAAGGGAAACTGAACTGGGATTTGGCCTTCAGTCAAACACTGGGACTAAGCTAAGAGGCAGCTGATCATAGGGACAAGCAGGAGGAAGCATGAGCAGGTGTGTGTCTGGCGGCTTGTTTTAGGGTACAGCCGTTGGAACAGGCTTGCTAAGTAGTGTTAATTGTATTTATTCAAACAACAACAGCAAAACAAAACCCAGTCAACTTCTCTGGCTATGGGTGTGAGCAGAGGAGTATGGGAGGGGCAGGTGGTAGATTTTAAAGGAATTTGCGTGTGAGATCTTTTCTTTCTTTGGCTGCTCTGGGCCTTCGTTGCTATTGCATGGGCTTTTATTAGTTGTAGCACAAGGGCTCTCTTAGTTCCCCTGACTGGGGATCGAACCCACATCCCCTGGATTGAAAGGCAGATTCTTAACCACTTGACCACTAGGGAAGTCCTTTTCTTTTTGCATGGGCACTGATTAGTGATCATTCATACTGGATAAGGTCAATGCTGAAACTCCAGGTGAATTTTTTTTTTAAGAGCTAAGAACTTTTGGGTTTCTCTTATCTTGGGTATGGGGTATCTCTTCACGGCTGCTCCAGCAAAGCGCAGCCGATGTGCCTTACCTTGGAGGAGGGGTATCTCCTCACTGCCACCCTTCCTGACCTTCAATGTGGGATAGCTGCTCTAGGCCCTCCTGCGCCCGAGCAGCCACCACTCCTTGGACATAGGGTCAATCTAATCACACTAGGACCACAGCCTTTTCTAACTCAATGAAACTAAGCCATGCTCGTGGGGCAACCCAAGACGGGCGGGTCATGGCGGAGAGGTCTGACAGAATGTGGTCCACTGGAGAAGGAAATGGGAAACCACTTCAGTATTCTTGCCTTGAGAACCCCGTGAACAGTATGAAGAGGCAAAATGATAGGATACTGAAAGAGGAACTCCCCAGGTCAGTAGGTGCCCAATATGCTACTGGAGATCAGTGGAGAAATAACTCCAGAAAGAATGAAGGGAGGGAGCCAAAGCAAAAACAATACCCAGCTGTGGATGTGACTGGTGATAGAAGCAAGGTCCAATGCTGTAAAAAGCAATATTGCGTAGGAACCTGGAATGTCAGGTCCATGAATCAAGGCAAATTGGAAGTGGGCAAACAAGAGATGGCAAGAGTGAACATCAACATTCTAGGAATCAGAGAACTAAAATGGACTGGAATGGATGAATTTAACTCAGATGACCATTATATCTACTACTGCAGGCGGGAATCCCTCAGAAAATGGAGTAGCCATCATGGTCAACAAAAGAGTCTGAAATGCAGTACTTGGATGCAATCTCAAAAATGACAGAATGATCTCTGTTCATTTCCAAGGCAAACCATTCAATATCATGGTAATCCAAGTCTATGCCCCAACCAGTAATGCTGAAGAAGCTGAAGTTGAACAGTTCTATGAAGACCTACAAGACCTTTTAGAACTACACCCCAAAAAGTTGTCCTTTTCATTATAGGGGACTGGAATGTGAAAGTAGGAAGTCAAGAAACACCTGGAGTAACAGGCAGATTTGGCCTTGGAATGTGGAATAAAGCAGGGCAAAGACTAATAGAGTTTTGCCAAGAAAATGCACTGGTCCTGGCAAATACCCTCTTCCAACAACACAAGAGAAGACTACACATGGACATCACCAGATGGTCAACACCAAAATCAGATTGATTATATTCTTTGCAGCCAAAGATGGAGAAGCTCTATACAGTCAACAACAACAAGACCAGGAGCTGACTGTGGCTCAGATCATGAGCTCCTTATTGCCAAATTCAGACTTAAATTGAAGAAAGTAGGGAAAACCGCTAGACCATTCAGGTATGACCTAAATCATATCCCTTATGATTATACAGTGGAAGTGAGAAATAGATTTAAGAGACTAGATCTGATAGATAGAGTGCCTGATGAACTATGGAATGAGGTTTGTGACATTGTACTGGAGACAGGGATCAAGACCATCCCCATGGAAAAGAAATGCAAAAAAGCAAAATGGCTGTCTGGGGAGGCCTTACAAATAGCTGTGAAAAGAAGAGAAGTGAAAAGCAAAGGAGAAAAGGAAAGATATACCCATTTGAATACAGAATTCCAAAGAATAGCAAGAAGAGATAAGAAAGCCTTCTTCAGCGATCAATGCAAAGAAATAGAGGAAAAGAACAGAATGGGAAAGACTAGAGATTTCTTCAAGAAAATCTGAGATACCAAGGGAATATTTCATGCAAAGATGGGCTCGACAAAGGACAGAAATGGTATGGACCTAACAGAAGCAGAAGATATTAAGAAAACATGGCAAGAATAGACAGAAGAACTGTACAAAAAAGATCTTCACAACCCAGATAATCACGATGCTGTGATCACTCGTCTAGAGCCAGACATCCTGGAATGTGAAGTCAAGTGGGCCTTAGAAAGCGTCACTACAAACAAAGCTAGTGGAGGTGATGGAATCCCAGTTGAGCTATTTTCAATCCTGAAAGATGATGCTGTGAAAGTGCTGCACTCAATATGCCAGCAAATTTGGAGAATTCAGCAGTGGCCACAGGACTGGAAAAGGTCAGTTTTCATTCCAATCCCAAAGAAAGGCAATGCCAAACAGTGCTCAAAGTACCGCACAATTGCACTCATCTCACACGCTGGTAAAGTAATGCTCAAAATTCTCCAAGCCAGGCTTCAGCAATACTTGAACCGTGAACTTCCAGATGTTCAAGCTGGTTTTAGAAAAGGCAGAGGAACCAGAGATCAAATTGTCAACATCTGCTGGATCATGGAAAAAGCAAGAGAATTCCAGAAAAACATCTATTTCTGCTTTATTGACTATGTCAAAGCCTCTGACTGTGTGGATCACAATAAACTGTGGAAAATTCTGAAAGAGATGGGAATACCAGACCACCTGACCTGCCTCTTGAGAAATCTGTATGCAGGTCAGGAAGCAACAGTTAGAACTGGACATGGAACAACAGACTTGTTCCAAATAGGAAAAGGAGTATGTCAAGGCTGTATATTGTCACCCTGCTTATTTAACTTCTATGCAGAGTACATCATGAGAAACGCTGGACTGGAAGAAACACAAGCTGGAATCAAGATTGCTGGGAGAAATATCAATAACCTCAGATATGCAGATGACACCACCTTTATGGCAGAAAGTGAAGAGGAACTAAAAAGCCTCTTGATGAAAGTGAAAGAGGAGAGTGAAAAAGTTGGCTTAAAGCTCAACGTTAAGAAAATGAAGATCATGGCATTTGGTCCCATCACTTCATGGGAAATAGATGGGGAAACAGTGGAAACAGTGTCAGACTTGATTTTTTTGGGCTCCAAAATCACTGCAGATGGTGACTGCAGCCATGAAATTAAAAGACGCTTACTCCTTGGAAGAAAAGTTATGACCAACCTAGATAGCATATTCAAAAGCAGAGACATTACTTTGCCAATTAAGGTCCATCTAGTCAAGTCTATGGTTTTTCCTGTGGTCGTGTATGGATGTGAGAGTTGGACTGTGAAGAAGGCTGAGTGCCGAAGAATTGATGCTTTTGAACTGTGGTGTTGGAGAAGACTCTTGAGAGTCCCCTGGACTGCAAGGAGAGCCAACCAGTCCATTCTGAAGGAGATCAGCCCTGGGTGTTCTTTGGAAGGAATGATGCTAAAGCTGAAACTCCAGTAGTTTGGCCACCTCATTCGAAGAGTTGACTCATTGGAAAAGACTCTGATGCTGGGAGGGAATGGGGGCAGGAGGAGAAGGGTTTGACAGAGGATGAGATGGCTGGATGGCATGACTGACTCGATGGACGTGAGTTTGAGTGAACTCCGGGAGATGGTGATGGACAGGGAGGCCTGGCGTGCTGCGATTCATGGGGTCGCAAAGAGTCAGACATGACTGAGCAACTGAACTGAACTGAACTGAAGAACTTTTGACAGGTTTAGGACTCTTTTAAAGCCCTCCTGTCTTGCATTTGAGAGAGTTTTGTTTTTCTGTTTTTTTTTTTTTTTTTTTTGTTCCTTGACCTTGACAGTTACCCTCACTTATTTTATTCTTGACTGTTTGATTTCTTCTCCCTGGAATACCCTTCATTCTCTTTTTCGGGCAAACTCTCGTTACCCATCAAGACCAAGTCCAAGTGACAGTTTTCTGATTCCCCAAATAGAGTTAGTATTGCCTTTTGTGAACACCTGGGCCCCTTCGCATTTCTGTCATAGGACATATAGTGTATTGTGTACTATATTCTACTAGACTGAGTTCTCAGGGCAAGGCTATCTGGTTCAGAGTTAAATTTCCTGTTTTGGATAGTGTATGACACATAGTTGGTGCTCAGTAAATGGTTGAATAAAGTGAGTCAAGTTTTTCTGTCCTGTCTAATTCCCCCCCTCCACCTTTGATCAATTCAAGAATCACTTTCCCCCCTTGGAAACCTCCTCTATCTAGTTCTCTTGCTTCTGACTCTTTGAAATCTTACAAATGAGACAGCTCAGACAGGTAAAACTGCCCTTGTCATGAGGGAGAAGGCATGGTTTTTCCGGCATTCCATATGGGATATTGTAGTTTCAAATAGTGTAGTTTTTTGAAAGAGAGGGTAACTTCTAAGGTGGGCTTCCCGGTGGCTCAGATGGTAAAGAATCTGCCTGTAATGTGGGAGACCTGGGTTCGATTCCTGGATTGGGAAGATACCCTAGGGAAGGGAATGGCAACCAACTTTAGTATTCTTGCCTGGAGAATTCCAAGGACAGAGGAGCCTGGTGGGCTATTGTCCATCAGGGTCACAAAGAGTGGGAAACGAGTGAGCAACTCACACACACACACAGCGCCTAAGGTCATCTTGTAAACTGGATTGTATCTACTCACTCAATCCCTACTAACCATCTTCTAGATGTTAGGCATTATTGTCGGGGCTGGGAATATGAGCAAATGTGCACATCTGAGGTGGTTTTCTGAGGTGATATATAACGTCTGAGACTTTTTATGAAAAGTAGTGATATTTGTGAATGCTCATTCTGAGCCAGGCACTGTGCTGAGTGCTTTACATGTACTAACTCATTCAGTTATTGCAACAACCAAATGAAAAAGATGGGCACAGAGAGGTATACAGGGCATACAACCAGTAGGCAGTGGCGCCAGGGAGGAAGCTGGTGATCTCTCGCCTCACTCAATAGATTGATGAGCCAGATTTAACCTAATGAGAATCTCCATTGCTCATCCCCACATAAGAGTTGAAAGTAAAATATTTTGTTCCCATGAAAAAAAGCAGTTGAATTAAAATAAAACTTTCTGGAGGATTGCCAGTACCTGGAAGGGGAAGAGAAGCATATTCAGGACAGTTTACCCTTATGTTTAAGGACAGGTAGACTAAAAATGAGTCATAGAAATCTTGAATACGATAAAAAATGTCCTGCTTAGGTGGTGAATGCTGAATACTTGCGGGCTCACTGATCCTGCCTACAAAGCAGAGTAGAATCCCTTCATCACTTCACATCCATAAGATCAGTCTGTTCCCTGGAATGTATACTTGAATTGGAAGATAGTGATAAATAACACTTAGCTTCTAAGGTTAATCTCAGTATAGAACCATCATTACAGAGAGCTCTTGTTATATTTGATGAGTACTTATTTACACTGTGGCTCCACAAATCACTTGAAAGGGAGTGGAAAGAGAATCAGAGCTGAGAGGAGTTCTAGTTCTGTTTTACCATCAATGAACTGTGTGATTTGAGACAAGTTCCATGGCACTTCTGGGCCTTGATTTCCTCATTTGCAAAATAAAGTGAATGGATACAGCCTAAATCCTTTCCAGCTCTCAAAATTCTGAGGATCTGTCTCCTGGAAAAAAAGGTAGGGACATCCTTGGTGGTCCAGTTGTTAGGACTCCATACTTCTACTGCAGAGGGCCCAGGTCCAATACCTGGTGGGGTAACTAAGATCCCACAAGCCTTGCAGCGTGGCCAAGAAAAAAGTAAATGCATAGAACATGTAATAATTTCATACAAAAATACCTAGCATTTTATAGGATTCCACAATAAACAAGGTAATTTCACATCTATTATCTTAGACATGTCTGTTTTCCTGTCTTGGCTCCTGGAATGCATGCCTGAATAACTACTAAGATTTTAACCCGTTCACTTCGTTTTATGTGAACAAGTCAGCAACTCCTGAGATAGCAGGAAAGAACTTGCTTTAAAGTAATAACTGTATAAAATCCAAAATAATGTCTTAATTGCATTTGGAAAAGATTTGAGTAGAGGGATTTGCATAAATTCAAGTACATTTCTGGAAGCAGTTCTCTGAAAGGAATGATCCTTTAATTCATGTCCCTGTTCTGTGCATATGATCTCTGTTGCAGTCTTGTTTTCTTTTTTTGTAATGACAACTACTTGGTAAATGAGTATATCTTTTGGGATATCTTTTAAAATTTTATTTAAAAAATTAATCTATAAGTAAAATTGACATTTTGGTTGTCAGTTTTACAGGTTTTTAAAATATATATATATATATTTATTTATTTGGCTTCTTTGATCTTCCTTGTAGCATGCCGGATCTTTAGTTTTGGTAGCGAACTCTTAGTTGTGGCATGTGGGATCTAGTTTGCTGTCATATCTAAGAAACTATCCAAGGTCACAAGTATTTACTTCTATTTTTTTTTTTTCTAAGAACTTTATAGTTTTTATTCTTTCATTTAGTTCCATGATGTGTTTTGAGTTAATCTTTGCATATGGTATGAGGAAGGGGTCCAAATTGATTCTTTTGTAAGTAGATATACAATTGTCAACCGTTTGTTGAAAAGACTATTTTTGCCCTTTGAGTTGTCTTGACACTCTTGTCAAAAATCAACATACTGATTTGTTTCTGGAGTCTCAATTCTCTTACATCAGTCTGTTGCCTGTGCACATGCTGGCACCGCACTGTCTTGATTACTGTTGATTTGTAGTGAGTTGGAAAATTAAGAAGTGTGAGTCCTACTTTGTTCCTGTTTTTCCAGGTTTTGGCAATTCTGAGTCCTTTGCATTTCCATGTGAATTTTAGGATCAGCTTGTCAATTTATGCAAAAAGACAGCCTAGGATTTTGAAAAGGATTGTATTGAATCTGTAGATTAATTTGGGAGATACTACCGTCTTAACAATATTATGTCTTCCGGTCAATGAATTTGAGATGTCTTTCCATTTATTTAGTTCTTTCTTTCAATAATGTTCTGTAGTTTTCAATGTATAGGTCTTGCACTTCTTCTGTTAAACCTTTTCCTAAGTATTTCGTTCTTTTTTATGCTACTGTTAATAAAATTGCTCATTGCTAGTGTACAGAAATACAATTGATTTTTGTATATTAACTTTGTATCTTATAACTTGCTGAATTTTCTCATTCATTCTAAGAGAGGTGTATGTATGTATCTGTATTCCTAAGGATTTTCTACATATAGTATTGTGCTATCTGTGAACACTTAGTCTTACTACTTCCTTTCAAATGTGGATAACTTTACTTTTATTTACTGCCTAGTTGTCCTAACTAAAACTTCCAGTTCAGTGTTGAATAGAAGTGGCAAAAGCAGACATCTTTAACTTGTTCCTGATCTTAGGGGGAAAGCATTCAGTTTTTCACCATTAAGTATGATGGTAGCTGTGAATTTTTCATAGTAGACTTTATCAGGTTAGTAGTGCTAAGTCACTTCAGTCATGTCTGACTCTTTGCGACCTTATGGACTGTGGCCCACCAGGCTCCTCTGTCCAAGGAATTCTCCAGGCAAGAATACTGGAGTGGGTTGCCATTTCCTTCTCCAAAAAGGTTCAGTTCAGTTCAGTCGCTCAGTCATGTCCAACTCTTTGCGACCCCATGAGTCGTAGCACACCAGGCCTCCCTGTCCATCACCAGCTCCCGGAGTTCACTCAGATTCATGTCCATTGAGTCAGTGATGCCATCCAGCCATCTCATCCTCTGTCGTCCTCTTCTCCTCCTGCCCCCAATCCCTCCCAACATCAAAATCTTTTCCAGTGAGTCAACTCTTCTCATGAGGTGGCCAAACTACTGGAGTTTCAGCTTTAGCATCATTCCTTCCAAAGAAATCCCAGGGCTGATCTCCTTCAGAATGGACTGGTTGGATCTCCTTGCAGTCCAAGGAACTCTCAAGAGTCTTCTCCAACACCACAGTTCAAAAGCATCAATTCTTCGGCACTCAGCCTTCTTCACAGTCCAACTCTCACATCCATACATGACCACTGGAAAAACCATAGCCTTGACTAGACGAACCTTAGTCGGCAAAGTAATGTCTCTGCTTTCAAATATGCTATCTAGGTTGGTCATAACTTTTCTTCCAAGGAGTAAGCGTCTTTTAATTTCATGGCTGCAGTCACCATCTGCAGTGATTTTGGAGCCCCCAAAAATAAAGTCTGACACTGTTTCCACTGTTTCCCCATCTATTTCCCATGAAGTGATGAGACTGCTAAATCACTTCAGTTGTGTCTGACTCTGTGCAACACCAGAGACAGCAGCCCACCAGGCTCGCCCATCCCTAGGATCTCCAGGCAAGAACACTGGAGTGGGTTGCCATTTCCTTCTCCAATGCATGAAAGTGAAAAGTGAAAGTGAAATCACTCAGTCGTGTCCGACTCTTTGTGACCCCATGGACTGCAGCCCACCAGGCTCCTCTGTCCATGGGATTTTCCAAGCAAGAGTACTGGAGTGGGTTGCCATTGCCTTCTCCTCAGGTTAGTAGAGTTCCCTTCTGTTTCTAGTTTGTTGAGTGTTTTTATCATTAAAGGGTGTTAGATTTTTGGGTGGATGTTTTTTCTTCATTTATTGAGATTATCATGTAGTTCTTGTCCCTTATTCTGTTAACATGAGATATTACATTGATTGGTTTTTCATATATTAAATCAACCTGTGTAAAGTTTCAGTTCAGTTCAGTTGCTCAGTTGTGTCCGAGTCTTTGCGACCCACTGAACTGCAGCACGCCAGGCCTCCCTGTCCATCACCAACTCCCGGAGTTCACTCAGACTTACGTCCATCGAGTCAGTCATGCCATCCAGCCATCTCATCCTCGGTCATCCCCTTCTCCTCCTGCCCCCAATCCCTCCCAGCATCAGAGTCTTTTCCAATGAGTCAACTCTTCGCGTGAGGTGGCCAAAGTTCTGAAGTTTCAGCTTCAGCATCATTCCTTCCAAAGAAATCCCAGGGCTGATCTCCTTCAGGATGGACTGGTTGGATCTCCTTGCAGTCCAAGGGACTTTATCCCAGGATAAATTCATTCATTTCATTGTGGTATATAATCTTTTGTATATGTTGCTGGATTTGGTTTTCTCATATTTTGTAGAGGATTTTTGGATTTTCTATCTATAGGAGATATTAGTCTGTGTTTTTTCTTTTTTTCTTTCTTGGCCACACTGTGCAGCTTGTGGGATCTTACTTCTCCATCCAGAGATTGAACTTGGGCCTCGGCAGTGAAAGCCTGGGATTCTAACCACTGGACCACTAGGGAATTCCCTGGTCTGTGGTTTTCTTTTCTTGTGATGTCCTTGTTTGGTTTTGGTATCAGGGCAGTAATGGTTTCATAAAATGTGTTGGGAACTATTCTCTCTTCTGAATTTTTTGAAGAGTTTGTGAAGAATTGATATTAATTCTGCTGTAGATGTTTGGTAGAATTCACTAGTGAGGGCACCTGAGCCTGAGGTTTTCTTTGTAGGAGATTTGACTACTAATTCTATTTGTTATAGGTCTGTTCAGATTTCCATTTGTTCAAAAGTCAGTTTGGGTAGTCATGTCTTTCTCAGAATTTTTTACTTTCATGTTGGGTATCTAATTGTTTGGCATTCAATTGATCATGTGGTTTTTGTTTTTAACTGTTAATATGGCAGATTATATCAATTCATTTCTTTAATATTGAACCAACCTTGCATTCTCAAGATAAGCCCCACTAGCTCATGGTATATTATTATTTATCATTGGATTTTATTTGCCATTATTTTGTTTAGGAATTTTTTGTCTTTGTTTATGAGGCATATTGGTCCACGGTTTTCTTGTGCTGGCTTTGTCTAGTTTGACTATCAGGGTAATAGTGGTTTCACAAAATGGGTTGGAAAATGGTTCTTCCTCTTGTACTTTCTGAACAAGGTTGTGTAAATTGGTATCTTGTGTAAATTGGTATCTTTATTAATTTTTTTCTCTTGATATTCTACACATGTGAAAATGTGGCTGCATTAGAAGAACTTTAAATACTCCTGCTTTCTACAGTTTTCTCTTCAGCCCTTGAAAGAAAGTCTGTTCAAACACAATGCAACCTTATCTCTTATTTCTAAACCTATTATGAGAGAACTGGAAAGTCTGAGACTTTCTTTAAAAGTCTAATGTTGGTTATATTGGCTAAACATTTTAGTGTACTATTATTTTTCCATTTTTTGGCTATTTTTAATACTCAATAGGTAACATAAAGGATATGAAAAATGTGAAATATTTTGTGTATGTATTGTATATATAAGTACATTTGAAGCATGTTTAGTGAAATCCTGTGAATGAATGGTCTAGTGTAGGACAGAGAACTTCTTAGTTAGGTTATAAATGATATTTAGTAGGTGTGTGTGAGGGATCAGTTTAGTCATTTCCACAGATCCCTTTTATATCTTCAGTTCAGTTCAGTTCAGTTCAGTCGCTCAATCGTGTCTGACTCTTTGTGACCCCATGAATTGCAGCACGCCAGGCCTCCCTGTCCATCACCAACTCCTGGAGTTTACCCAAACCCATGTCCATTGTGTCAGTGATGCCATCCAACCATCTCATCCTCTGTTGTCCCCTTCTCCTCCTGCCGTCAGTCTTTCCCAGCATCAGGGTCTTTTCAAGTGAGTCAGCTCTCTGCATCAGGAGGCCAAAGTATTGGAGTCTCAGCTTCAACATCAGTCCCTCCAATGAACACCAAGGACTAATCTCCTTTAGGATGCACTGGTTGGATCTCCTTGCAGTCCAAGGGACTCTCAAGAGTCTTCTCCAATACCACAGTTCAAAAGCATCAATTCTTTGGCACTCAGCTTTCTTTATAGTCCAACTCTCATATCCATACATGATTATTGGAGAAACCATAGCCTTGACTAGATGGACCTTTGTTGGCAAAGTAATGTCTCTGCTTTTTAATATGCTATCTAGATTGGTCATAACTTGCCTTCCAAGGAGTAAACATCTTTTGATTTCATGGCTGCAGTCACCATCTGCAGTGATGTTGGAGCCCCCAAAAATAAAGTCAGCCACTGCTTCCCCTGTCTTCCCATCTATTTGCCGTGAAGTGATGGGACCAAATGCCACTATCTTGGTTTTCTGAATGTTGAGCTTTAAGCCAACTTTTTCACTCTCCTCTTTCATTTTTATCACGAGGCTCTTTAGTTCCTCTTCACTTTCGGCCGTAATGGTGGTGTCATCTGCATATCTGAGGTTATTGATATTTCTCCCAGCAATCTTGATTCCAGCTTGTGCTTCCTCCAGCCCAGAGTTTCTCATGATGTACTGTGCATATAAGTTAAATAAACAGGGTGACAATATACAGCCTTGACATACTCCTTTTCCTATTTGGAACAAGTCTGTTGTTCCATGTCCAGTTCTGACTGTTGCTTCCTGACCTGGATACAGGTTTCTCAAGCGGCAGGTCTGGTAGTCTGGTATTCCCATCTCTTTCAGAATTTTCCACAGTTTATTGTGATCCACACAGTCAAAGGCTTTGACATAGTCAATAAAGCAGAAATAGATGTTTTTCTGGAATTCTCTTGCTTTTTCCATGATCCAGCAGATGCTGACAATTTGATCTCTGGTTCCTCTGCCTTTTCTAAAACCAGCTTGAACATCTGGAAGTTCACGGTTCAAGTATTGCTGAAGCCTGGCTTGGAGAATTTTGAGCATTACTTTACTAGCGTGTGAGATGAGTGCAATTGTGCAGTAATTTGAGCATTGTTTGGCATTGCCTTTGTTTGGGATTGGAATGAAAACTGACCTTTTCCAGTCCTGTGGCCACTGCTGAGTTTTCCAAATTTGCTGGCATATTGAGTGCAGCACTTTCATAGCATCATCTTTCAGGACTGGAAATAGCTCAACTGGAATTCCATCACCTCCACTAGCTTTGTTTGTAGTGATGCTTCCTAAGGTCCACCTGACTGCACATTCCAGGATGTCTGGCTCTAGGTGAATGTGAGTGATCACACCTTTGTGATCATGTGGGTCGTGAAGATCTTTTTTGTACAGTTCTTCTGTGTATTCTTGCCATCTCTTATTAATATCTTCTGCTTCTGTTAGGTCTCTACCATTTCTGTCCTTTATCGAGCCCATCTTTGCATGATATGTTCCCTTGGTATGTCCAATTTTCTTTAAGAGATCTCTAGTCCTTCGCATTTTATTGTTTTCCTTTATTTCTTTGCATTGATCACTAAGGAAGGCTTTCTTATCTCTCCTTGGTATCTTTGGAACTCTACATTCAAATAGGTATATCTTTCCTTTTCTCCTTTGCTTTTGGCTTCCCTTCTTTTCACAGCTATTTGTAAGGCCTCCTCAGATAGCCATTTTGCTTTTTTGCATTTTTTTTCCTTTGGGATGATCTTGATTCCTGTCTCCTGTACAATGTCATGAACCTCCATCCATAGTTCATCAGGCACTCTATCAGATCTAGTCCCTTAAATCTATTTCTCACTTCCACTCTATAGTCATAAGGGATTTGATTTAGGTCATACCTAAATGGTCTAGTGGTTTTACCCACTTTCTTCAATTTCAGTCTGAATTTGGCAATAAGGAGTTCATGATCTTAATGATTGTAATTCAGATTTTGTAGTGGGTGTGTTGTACAGTCAAAGGTAGCACCTACACTTTCTTCCATGTATATGCTTTATGTCCAGAAAAGACATATTTGCAGAAATTTTGCACATATCTAGACCAACTGTTATCTCACAGATGAAGAAATTAAAGTCTAGAGGGCATTATTAAGTCAAGGATATATCCATCGTAGATGAGAAAAATCTGATTTCTTAAATCATTTAAAAAAGATAATATACTAGGAAACACTTTAAAATTTTATTCTTTCATGTAATATTTTTAAGTGTTTATATTTCTGATTCATAAGAAGTTCTATAGTATTTTCCTCAAAGTGATTTTCTTCTCTTATTAACAGTATCAATATGAAATTTACCGGCTAGGAGAAAGTTGGATATTTTTTTTCTTTTGCCAGTTGGTTCTTAAATAGCCCTTCCAAGTTCCCTGTGGTAATCCCAGCCTTGACAGGATACCCTTTGGGCTGAGTGATTGGGTAAACCAAGACCAGCCTTCCTCCCACCCCCACACAGTCTGCTGCAGCAACAACACTCTCCATCTTCTGGCATTGTTTTTCCCATCATAAACCAGTCCTTTGGGGAAGAGATATCTCTTTTCAGAATGTATATTCTCAGGTTCATATAGCCATTGAATACTGGACACGCATATTATTCGAATACAGTTATGGAGTGAGGCAAGTGGGAAATTCCTTCTAGGCAAGGATCCACACCACAACCCAGGTTTAATTTTAACCTCCTAATAAGACTCCTTTGAAGGACACACAAGAAGAGCTATGGCCAGGATGTCATCTGCCTTTTTGTAACAGCTTGCTTCTAACATAATTAGTATTTCATATGACAAATTCTTTGTAAGAACTAAAATCTCCCTTTAAAGCTGAAAATCATCCAAGTTCCCCCCCCCCCCGCCCCCCGGCCTCCAAGTTGGTAAATAACTAGTACTAAAAACTAAGCTGTATGGGTTAGCCAGAAAGATCATTTGGGTTTTTCTGATGATGTTATGGAAGACTTGAATGAACTCTTTGGCCAACTCAGTATTATGTTCAGCATCAGAGACTCATCAGCATGTTCCATTAAAGAGTTTCTTTTTTTTTTTTTTAAGATTATTTATTTGGCTGCCTGGAATCTTAATTGCATCATGTGGGCTCTAGTTCCCTAACCAGGGATCAAACCCTGGCCCCCTGCATTGGGAGCTCAGAGGCTTAGCCACTGGGCCACCAGGGAAGTCCCCATTAAAGAGTTTCTAGTCTTCCTTGTGTTTCCACAAATACTTGTGTTTTATTTTTCTAGCATGTCTCATACCCTGCAGTCTTCAAAAAACACGTATAATTATCTTGTCTTCTTCACTTTGTAGATCATATATGCTTCCCCTTTAAGCTTCCTTACTGTTACCCAAGTGTAATGATATTCCATGTTTCTTTGAATAAAAGTGATTTGAATAAAATACTAGTAAAAATTATTAATTCATTTATTAAAAAAAAATCTGATAGTGGTGGTGTATTTGTGGTCTTTGCACATGAACTGAATAAAAAGTTTTGTTAAGCTATGGGATCTGCAGAAATCCTTGACTTCTTCAGAGCTCTTGCATCCAGATGCTTTTAACCACAGGTAACAGGTTAAAAACACACATGTCAGAAACCCACAAACCAGAAAGTGATGACAGCAGGCAAAGTGGAGAGCTATAAAATTTTTATCATCACATTTGAAGTGATCATGTTGCTAATTAATGGCAAAAATTCAAGTTCTAACAAGTGGCAGTTCCAGTCTGTGTTTAACCTTGCCATTTTGCTTTCTTTGTTGGGCTCTTCTTTGCCCTCCCCCATGTTTCCCTGCTTTGAAGTTCTTGGGTTACTTCTCTTATTCTCTGATTGGTGTAAACCTCTTGACCTTGATCTGGTCCCTTCAAAATTCTGATCAGTCAACTCTCCTAATGAGCAGCTGGTTTTCTGTTAGTTGCTATGAACATGAGGTAGAAACACAGGCCTTTGCACCTTCATGCAATGATTAAGGATCCAGAAAGGTGGAGTTGTTGATGGACCTCTTCTTTGCAGTCCGGCTGTTCCTGCTGTTGCTGTTTCTACTGCTTCTCCTCCTTCTCTTGCTCCTCCTTCTCCCCTCCCCTCTGTACCCCTGCCTCTTCTCCTCTTCCTTCCCCTTCTCCTTATTCTTCTCCTCCTTCTTCATTTTAAGTTTCCTGGAATTAGAGCTCATAACAAAAGAACAACACCAACAACAATTTTTTAAAAAGAGGTGTAGAAGACTGCCCTATTCCAATTAGTTTTAGGGGCTTTGAAAGAGAAACCAACTTGTATTCTCTTAGGTTTAAGAGAAGAACTTGTTTGTTTGTTTTACAATCCTAGATTAAAATTTGAGGTCCTAATGAAACTCCACTTTTCACATATTCTTTCTTTCAGACTTTTCAAAATGTCAAGGTTGGTAGTTTTTAAAAATTTGGTCTCAGGTCTTTACTCTTAAACATTACTAAGGACCCCAACAGTGAAAAAGAAAAATGTATCTTATTATGAAAATAGTTTCACCTCTGAAAAGGTGAAGAGACCTCTAAGAGTATGCCTACCACATTTTGAGGGCCACTGTTTAGAGATGTTTGTTTTGCACCAGAGAAGTTGTTGGGATTCTGTCTGAACAAAGGAAATCAAGAAATCAGTCTCAGGGATTGCTTCTCAGCTTCTTAATGTCTCTAGGGTTAGCTGACTTGAAATTTCCTGAGTTTTTCAAATGCAAACCACCCTCAGTGCAGGGACAAGATTGAAGGTGATGGGATGAAGATGAATACGCCAGACTTTCCTCACAAATCCAAACAGAAATATAATATTGTGCACTCTCTACAAAAATTTTAAAAACTACTAACACCACCCTTATGGCAGAAAGTGAAGAGGAACTAAAAAGCCTCTTGATGAAAGTGAAAGAGGAGAGTGAAAAAGTTGGCTTAAAGCTCAACATTCAGAAAACGAAGATCATGGCATCTGGTCCCATCACTTCATGGGAAATAGATAGGGAAACAGTGGAAACAGTGTCAGACTTTATTTTTGGGGGCTCCAAAATCACTGCAGATGGTGACTGCAGCCATGAAATTAAAAGACACTTACTCCTTGGAAGGAAAGTTATGACCAACCTAGATAGCATATTCAAAAGCAGAGACATTACTTTGCCGACTAAGGTCCGTCTAGTCAAGGCTATGGTTTTTCCAGTGGTCATGTATGGATGTGAGAGTTGGACTGTGAAGAAGGCTGAGTGCCAAAGAATTGATGCTTTTGAACTGTGGTGTTGGAGAAGACTCTTGAGAGTTCCTTGGACTGCAGGGAGATCTAACCAGTCCATTCTGAAGGAGATCAGCCCTGGGATATCCTTGAAAGGAATGATGCTAAAGCTGAAACTCCAGTACTTTGGCCACCTCATGTGAAGAGTTGACTCATTGGAAAAGATTTTGATTTTGGGAGGGATTGGGGGCAGGAGGAGAAGGGTTTGACAGAGGATGAGATGGCTGGATGGCATGACTGACTCGATGGACGTGAGTCTGAGTGAACTCCGGGAGTTGGTGATGGACAGGGAGGCCTGGTGTGCTGCAATTCATGGGGTCGCAAAGAGTCGGACACAACTGAGTGACTAAACTGAACTGAACCCAGCAATCTAACAATTCACCCAAGTCAACAGTCTATATCAGGATGTGTCTCTAAAGAAGCAGTACTCTTCTACAAAAACCTGTTGGGCTTAATGTTGATATGATAATATCATCCAGCACAAGTCCATAGTAAAATTTCCTCAGTGTCTTTGACTCCAGGCTCTGTTTAAGGATTCTATGTAGCAATTTGTGGCCAGTTATTATGCTTTGCAAAAAAATGTTTAAATTTGAGAAATACAAGAGAGAAAAAGCCATGCCTAATCCTATCATGCCAGAACAACTTACATGACCATTTTACAGATTCATTTTCAGGATTTATATAGGCACTTGTTGTTCAGTTGCTCAGTTGTGTCCAATCCATTGTGACACCATGGACTGCAGCACACCAGGCTTCCCTGTACTTCACCATCTCCAGGAGTTTGCTCAAACTCATGTCCATTGAGTCGATGATGCCATCCAACCATCTCATCCTCTGTTGACCCCTTCTCCTCCTGCCTTCAGTCTTCCCCAGAATCAGCGTCTTTTCCAAGGAATTGGCTCTTCAAATCAGGTGGCCAAAGTACTGGAGCTTCAGCATCAGTCCTTCCAATCAGTATTTAGGGCTTCCCTGGTGGCTCAGACTACAAAAAAATCTATAGGCAGAGTTTTACATAATTGCAAAACTATAGTACATAGGATTTGGTATTCTGTTTCTTTTTAAATATCATTATGTCAAACCATTTCTATATTGTTTTGAGTCTTAAATAGTATCCAGGCATTAAAATTATTGAAGAACAAGAGAGCTGCTGTAATATAGCCATTGTCCTAGTGTGAGAAGACATCTGTTATTTCTACTTTTTAAAAACTTAACTGTATAGTATATTGTTTATACTGTGATAAAACTGTTGGGAATAGTTAGATAAAAAGAGGGTAATTGAGACTGGGAGTAGAAAGATGTGAAGTAGGCTAGAGAGCAGGGAGAGAATCTTTGTAATATAGCCTTTGGAGGGAGAAAGGCAGCTGAAACGAGATATAACTTTGTCTCTAGAAAGGTGATATAAACATTCAGGAATTAGGGAGTGAAAGAGAGTTAGTTAGGTCAATGGCCTGTTTTGTTCCCCTTGGATTTTACAGGAAGTTATCATGATTACTTTTCATACTGTTCATGGGGTTCTCAAGGCAAGAATACGGAAGTGGTTTGCCATTCACTTCTCCAGTGGACCACGTTTTGTCAAAATTCTCCGCTGTGACCCATGCCTCTTGAGTCACTGATTCCTGAAATGTCGATGTTCACTCTTGCCATCTCTTGTTTGACCACTTCCAATTTACCCTGATTCATAGACCTAATATTCCATGTTCCTATGCAATATTGTTCTTTATAGCGAAGGACTTTACTTCCATCATCAGTCACATCCACAAGGGCATTGTTTTCACTTTGGCTCCATCTCTTCATTCTGTTGACTAAAAAAGATGTACAACTTGAGAGTTGTGCGAGTTACATTTTATTTGGGGCAAAATGAGGACTATAGCCCAGGAGGCAGCATCTCAGATAGCTCTGAGAAACTGCTCCAAAGTGGCAGTTCAGTTTAGTTCAGCTGCTCAGTCATATCTGACTCTTTGTGACCCCATGGACTGCAGCATGTCAGGCCTCCCTGTCCATCACAAACTCATCAGAGTTTACACAAACTCATGTCCATCAAGTTGGTCGTACCATCCAATCATCTCATCCTCTGTTGTCCCCTTCTCCTGCCTTCAATCTTTCCCAGCATCAGGGTCTTTTCAAATGAGTCAGTTCTTCGCCTCAGGTGGCCATAGTATTGGAGTTGCAGCTCATCAGTCCTTCCAATGCACACTCAGGACTCGACTCTCAAGAGTCTTCTCCAACATCACAGTTCAAAAGCTTTAATTCTTTGGTGTTCAGCTTTCTTTATAGTCCAACTCTCACATTCATACATGACCACTGGAAAACCCATAGTCTTGACTAGACAGACCTTTGTTGGCAAAGTAATGTCTCTGCTTTTTAATATGCTATCTAGGTTGGTCATAACTTTTCTTCCAAGGAGCAAGCGTCTTTTAATTTCATGGCTGTAATCACCATCTGCAGTGATTTTGGAGCCCCAAAAATAAAGTCTGACACTGTATTCACTGTTTCCCCATCTATTTGCCATGAAGTGATGGGACTGGATGCCATGATCTTAGTTTCCTGAATGTTGAGCTTTAAGCCAACTTTTTCACTCTCCTCTTTCACTTTCATCACAAGGCTCTTTAGTTCCCCTTCTCTTTCTGCCATAAGAATGGTGTCATCTGCACATCTGAGGTTATTGATATTTCTCCCAGCAATCTTGATTCCAGCTTGTGCTTCATCCAGCCTGGCATACCCAGGGCCAGACATCAGGGGCAGCAGCCGAGAAGAGCTACCCGGTGCCCGAGGTCAGGGGCAGTGGCTGAGAGAAGCTACCCCACGCCCGAGGTCAGAGGCAGTGGCCTGGAGGAGCTACCCTGCACCTGAGGACAGGGGCGGTGGCCTAGAGGAGCTACCCAGTGCCCGAGGTCAGGGTCGGAGGCCGAGAGGAGCTACCACACATCTGAGGTAAGGAGCAGCGGCTGTGCTTTGCTGGAGCAGCCATGAAGAGAGACCCCAAGTCCAAGGTAAGAGAAACCCAAGTAAGAGGGTAGACACTGAGAGACGGGGTTAGAGGGCAGACAGACTGAAACTACAGTCACAGACAACTAGCCAATCTGATCACATGGACCACAGCCTTGTCTAACTCAATGAAACTAAGCCATGCCTTATGGGGCCACCCAACATGGAGGGGTCATGGTGGAGAGGTCTGACGGAATGTGGTCCACTGGAGAAGGGAATGTAAACCACTTCAGTATTCTTGCCTTGAGAACCCCATGAACAGTATGAAAAGGTCAAAAGATAGGACAGTGAAAGATGAACTCCCCAGGTCAGTAGGTGCCCAATATGCTGCTGGAGATCAGTGCAGAAATAACTCCAGAAAGAATGAAGGATTGGAGCCAAAGCAAAAACAAAACCCAGTTGTGAATGGGACTGTATTAGAAGAAAGGTTTGATGCTGTAAAGAGCAATATTGCATAGGAACCTGGAATGTAAGGTCCATGAATCAAGGCAAATTGGAAGTGATCAAACAGGAGATGGCAAGAGTGAACATCGACATTCTAGGAATCAGTGAACTAAGATGGACTGGAAAGGGTGAATTTAACTCAGATGACCATTATATCTACTATAATGGGCAGGAATCCCTTAGAAGAAATGGAGTAGCCATCATAGTCAACAAAAGAGTCTGAAATGCAGTCCTTGGATGCAATCTCAAAAACAACAGAATGATCTCTATTCGTTTCCAAGGTAAAATTCAATATCACGCTAATCCAAGCCTATGCCATGACCAGTAACACTGAAGAAGCTGAAGTTGAACAGTTCTATGAAGACCTACAAGACCTTTTAGACCTAACAACCCAAAAAGATGTCCTTTTCATTATAGGGGACTGGAATGCAAAATAGGAAGTCAAGAAACACCTGGAGTAACAGGAAAATCTGGCCTTGGAGTACAGAATGAAGCAGGGCAAAGGCTAATAGAGTTCTGCCAAGAGAATGCACTGGTCATAGCAAACACCCTCTTCCAACAACACAAGAGAGACTCTACACATGGACATCACCAGATGGTCTACACCGAAATCAGACTGATGATATTCTTTGCAGCCAAAGATGGAGAAGCTCTATACAGTCAGCAAAAACAAGACCAGGAGCTGACTGTGGCTCACATCATGAACTCCTTATTGCCAAATTCAGACTGAAATTGAAGAAGGTGGAGAAAACCGCTAGACCATTCAGGTATGACCTAAATCAAATCCCTTATGACTATACAGTGAAAGTGAGAAATAGATTTAAGGGACTAGATCTGATAGAGTGCCTGATGAACTATGGAATGAGGTTCGTGACATTGTACAGGAGACAGGAATCAAGACCATCCCCAAGAAAAAGAAATGCAAAAAACCAAAATGGCTGTCAAAGGAGAACTTACAAATAGCTGTGAAAAGAAGGGAAGCCAAAAGCAAAGGAGAAAAGGAAAGATATACCTATTTGAATGTAGAGTTCCAAAGAATACCAAGGAGAGATAAGAAAGCCTTCCTCAGCGATCAATGCAAAGAAATAGAGGAAAACAATAGAATGCGAAGGACTAGAGATCTCAAGAAAATTAGAGATACCAAGGGAACTTTTCATGCAAAGATGGACTCAGTAAAGGACAGAAATGGTATGGACCTAACAGAAGCAGAAGATATTAATAAGAGATGGCAAGAATACACAGAAGAACTGTACAAAAAAGACCTTCACGACCCATATAATCATGATGGTGTGATCACTCACCTAGAGCAACACATCCTGGAATGTGAAATCCAGTGGGCCTTAGGAAACATCACTACAAACAAAGCTAGTGGAGGTGATGGAATCCCAGTTGAGCTATATCAAATCTTGGAAGATGATGTTGTGAAAGTGCTGCACTCAATATGCCAGCAAATTTGGAGAACTCAGCAGTGACCACAGGACTGGAAAAGGTCAGTTTTCATTCCAATCCCAAACAAAGGCAATGCCAAACAATGCTCAAATTACTGCACAATTGCACTCATCTCACACGCTAGTAAAGTAATGCTCAAAATTCTCCAAGCCAGGCTTCAACAATACTTGAACCGTGAACTTCCAGATGTTCAAGCTGGTTTTAGAAAAGGCAGAGGAACCAGAGATCAAATTGTCAACATCTGCTGGATCATGGAAAAAGCAAGAGAATTCCAGAAAAACATCTATTTCTGCTTTATTGACTATGCCAAATCCTTTGACTGTGTGGATCACAATAAACTGTGGAAACTTCTGAAAGAGATGGGAATACCAGACTACCAGACCTGCCGCTTGAGAAACCTGTATGCAGGTCAGGAAGCAACAGTCAGAACTGGACATGGAACAACAGACTTGTTCCAAATAGGAAAAGGAGTATGTCAAGGCTGTATATTGTCACCCTGCTTATTTAACTTACATGCACATCATGAGTATATCATGAGAAACTCTGGGCTGGAGGAAACACAAGCTGGAATCAAGATTGCTGGGAGAAATATCAATAACCTCAGATATGCAGATGACACCACCATTACGGCCGAAAGTGAAGAGGAACTAAAGAGCCTCGTGATGAAAATGAAAGAGGAGAGTGAAAAAGTTGGCTTCAAGCTCAACATTCAGAAAACTAAGATCATGGTATCCGGTCCCATCACTTCATGGCAAATAGATGGGAAGACAGGGGAAGCAGTGGCTAACTTTATTTTGGGGAGCTCCAACATCACTGCAGATGGTGATTGCAGCCATGGAATTAAAAGATGCTTACTCCTTGGAAGGAAAGTTATGACCAATCTAGATAGCATATTAAAAAGCAGCGACATTACTTTGCCAACAAAGGTCCATCTAGTCAAAGCTATGGTTTTTCCAGTAGTCATGTATGGATATGAGAGTTGGACCATAAAGAAAGCTGAGTGCTGAAGAACTGATGCTTTTGAACTGTGGTGTTGGAGAAGACTTTTGAGAGTCCCTTGGACTGCAAGGAGATCCAACCAGATCAAGGATCTCCAAGGAGATCAGTCCTGGGTGTTCATTGGAAGGACTGATGTTGAAGTGAAACTCCAATACTTTGGCCATGTGATGCAAACAGCTGACTCATTTTAAAAGACCCTGATGCTGAGCAAGATTGAGGGTAGGAGGAGAAGGGGACAACAGAGGATGAGATGGTGGGATGGCATCACCGACTCGATGGACATGGGTTTGGGTGGACTCCGGCAGTTGGTGATGGACAGGGAGGCCTGGCATGCTGCGGTTCATGGGGTCCCAAATAGTCGGGCACAACTGTGTGGCTGAACCGAACTGAACCCTGCATATAAGTTAAATAAGCAGGGTGACAATATAACCCCTTGACATACTCCTTTCCTAATTTGGAACCAGACTGTTGTTCCATGTCCAGTTCTAACTGTTGCTTCCTGAACTGCATACAGATTACTCAAGAGGCAAGTCTCTTTCAGAATTTTCCACAGTTGTGATCCACATAGTCAAAGGTTTTGGCATAGTCAATAAAGCAGAAATAGATGTTTTTTTGGAATTCTTTTGCATTTTCTATGATCCAGTAGATGTTGGCAATTTGATCTCTGGTTCCTCTGCCTTTTCTAAAACCAGCTTGAACATCAGGAAGTTCATGGTTCACGTATTGCTGAAGCCTAGTTTGGAAAATTTTGAGTGTAATTGTACTAGCTTGTGAGATGAGTGCAATTGTGCGGTAGTTTGATCATTGTTTGGCATTGCCTTTCTTTGGGATTGGAATGAAAACTGACCTTTTCCAGTCTTGTGGCCACTGCCAAGTTTTCCAAATTTGCTGGCATATTGAGTGCAGCACTTTCACAGCATCATCTTTTAGGATTTGAAATAGCTCCACTGGAATTCCGTCACCTCCACTAGCTTTGTTTGTAGTAATGCTTCCTAAGGCCCACTTGACTTCACACTGTAGGATGTCTGGCTGTTGGTGTGATCATATCATCGTGGTTATCTTAATCATGAAGATATTTTTGTACAGTTCTTCTGTGTATTCTTGCCACCTCTTCTTAATATTTTCTGCTTCTGTTAGGTCCATACCATTTCTGTCCTTTACTGAGCCCATCTTTGCATGAAATGTTCCCTTGGTATCTTTAATTTTCTTGAGGAGATCTCTAGTCTTTCCCATTCTATTGTTTTCCTCTATTTCTTTTTACTGATTGCTGAAGAAGGCTTTCTTATCTCTCCTTGTAATTCTTTGGAACTCTGCATTCAGATGGGTATATCTTCCTTTTCTCCTTTGCTTTTCACTTCTCTTCACAGCTACTTATAAAACCTCCTCAAAGAGCCATTTTGGTTTTTTGCATTTCTTTTTCTTAGGGATGGTCTTGATCCCTGTCTCCTGTGCAATGTCACACACCTCTGTCCACAGTTCATCAGGCACTCTGTCTATCAGAGCTAGTCCCTTGAATCTCTTTCTCACTTCCACTGATTTGATTTAGGTCGTACCTCAATGGTATACTGGTTTTCCCCACTTTCTTCAATTTCAGTCTGAATTTGGCAATAAGGACTTCATGATCTGAGCCACAGTCAGCCCCCGGTCTTGATTTGCTAACTGTATGGAGCTTCTCCATCTTTGGCTGCAAAGAGTATAATCAATCTGATTTCAGTGTTGGCCATCTGGTGATGTCCATATGTAGAGTCTTCTCTTGTTGGAAGAGGGTGTTTGCTATGATCAGTGCGTTCTCTTGGCCTCCTTCATTCTGTACACCAAGGCTATATTTGCCTGTTACTCCAGGTGTTTCTTGACTTCCTACTTTTGCATTCTAGTCCCCTATAATGAAAAGGACATCTTTTTTGGGTGTTAGTTCTAAAAGGTCTTTTAGGTCTTCATAGAACCGTTCAACTTCAGCTTCTTCAGTGTTACTGGTTGGGGCATAGACTTGGATTACCATGATATTGAATGGTTTGCCTTGGAAACGAACAGAGATCATTCTGTCGATTTTGAGATTGCATCCGCGGACTCTTTTGTTGACTATTATGGCTACTCCATTTCTTCTAAGGGATTCTTGCCCTCAATAGTAGATATAATGGTCATCTGAGTTGAGTTCACTCAGTCCATTTTAGTTTGCTGATTCCTAAAATGTCGACATTCACTCTTGCCATCTCCTGTTTGACCACTTCCAATTTGCCTTGACTCATGGATCTAACATTCCAAGTTCATATGCAATATTAGTGTTTACAACATCAGACCTTGCTTTCATCACCAGTCACATCCACAGCTGGGTGTTGTTTTTGCTTTGGCTCCGTCTCTTCATTCTTTCTGGAGTTATTTCTCCACTGATCTCCAGTAGCATGTTAGGCACCTACCAACCTGAGGAGTTCATCTTTCAGTGTCCTGTCTTTTTGCCTTTTCATACCGTTGATGGGATTCTCAAGACAAGAATACTGAAGTGGTTTGCCATTCAGTGGGGAAGGTCAATATATAAGGTTTTGGTGAAGGGGGAGTTGAATACCATGAAGCACTCATTCTACAAAAGGGTTTTTGTTAGTCATGAGGATCTGATGTCACCATGAAGGGATTTAGTGCTTCTCTAGATATGAGGAGATGCAAGGATTAAGATCATGAAATCTGCTCCTAAAAATACCAAACTATCTAAAGACCTTGTCCCGCCAGATTCCCTGGAGCACAGAGTGCCTCATTCCACAGTGAACTCCCTCCAGGGTTGTTGAAGATCAACAGCTATAGCAGCATGGGGTTCAATCTCCATAGAGGCAGATGGCAAATGCCTTTATTGTTCACTCCTTGGCAATGCCCTTGGTAAGTGCCAATTTGTAGTCGACAGTTCTTTCTGGAGTTATTTCTCTACGCTTCTCCAGTAGCATCTTGGGCACCTACTGACCTGGGGAGTTCATCTTTCATTGTCATATCTCTGCCTTTTCATACTGTTCATGGGGTTCTCAAGGCAAGAATACTGAAGTGGTTTCCCATTCCCTTGTCTAGTGGACCATGTTCTGTCAGAACTCTTCACCATGATCTATTCATCTTGGACTGCCTTGCAGGGCATGGCTCATAGTTTCATTGATTTCAGGCTGTGGTCCATGTGATCAGTTTGGTTTCTGTGATTGTGGTTTTCATTCTGTCAGCCCTCTGATGGATAAAGATAAGAAGCTTATGGAAGCTTCCTGAGACTGAGTGTGGGGGAAACTGAGTCTTGTTCTGATGAGTGGGGCCATGCTCAGTAAAATCCAATTTACTGTTGATGGGTGGGGCTGTGTTCCCTCCCTATTGTTTGGCCTGAGGCCAAACTATGATTAAATTTGATAAACAGAGTGCCTGGAGAACTATGGAGATTTCTGACATTGTACAGGAGGCAGCAATTAAGACCATCTCCAAGAAAAATAAGAAAGCCTTACTCAGTGATCAGTATAAAGAAATAGAGGAAAACAATAGAATGGAAAAGAGTAGAGATCTCTTCAAGAAAATTAAAGATACCAAGGGAACATTTCATGCAAAGAGGGGCTCAATAAAGGACAGAAATGGTATGGACCTAATAGAAGCAGAAGATATTAATAAGAGACGGCAAGAATACACAGAAGAACTATACAAAAAAAGACCATGATCCAGATGGTGTGATCACTCACCTGGAGCCAGACATCCTGGACTGCAAAGTCAAGTGGGCCTTAGGAAGCATCACTACAAACAAAACTAGTGGAGGTGATGGAATTCCAGGTGAACTGTTTCAAATCCTAAAATATGATGCTGTGAAAGTGCTGCACTCAATATGCCAGCAAATTTGGAAAACTCAGCAGTGTTCATAGGACTGGAAAATGTCCATTTTCATTCCAATCCCTAAGAAAGGCAATGACAAGGAATGTTCAAACTACTGCAGAATTGCACTCATCTCACAAGCTATTAAAGTAATGCTCAACCTTATCTTCGACAAAGGAGGCAAGAATATACAATGGAGTAAAGACATACTCTTTAACAAGTGGTGCTGGGAAAACTGGTCAACCACTTGTAAAAGAATGATACTAGACCACTTTCTAACACCACACTCAAAAATAAACTCAAAATGGATTAAAGATCTAAACGTAAGACCAGAAACTATAAAACTCCTAGAGGAGAACATAGGCAAAACACTCTCCGACATAAAATGATCCACCTCCCAGAATACCGGAAATTAAAGCAAAAATAAACAAATGGGATCTAATTAAAATTAAAAGCTTCTGCACAACAAAGGAAACTATAAGTAGGGTGAAAAGACCGCCTTCTGAATGGGAGAAAACAATAGCAAATGAAGCAACTGACAAAGAACTAATCTCAAAAATATACAAGCAACTTATGCAGTTCAACTCCAGAAAAATAAACGACCCAATCAAAAAATGGGCCAAAGAACTAAATAGGCATTTCTCCGAAGAAGACATAGGGATGGCTAACAAACACATGAGAAGATGCTCAACATCACTCATTATCAGAGAAATGCAAATCAAAACCACAATGAGGTACCATTTCACAGCAGTCAGAATGGCTGCAATCCAAAAGTCTACAAAAAATAAATGCTGGAGAGGGTGTGGAGAAAAGGGAACCCTCTTACACTGTTGGTGGGAATGCAAACTAGTACAGCCACTATGGAAAACAGTGTGGAGATTCCTTAAAAAATTGCAAATAGAACTGCCTTATGACCCAGCAATCCCACTGCTGGGCATACACACCAAGGAAACCAGAATTGAAAGAGACACTTGTACCCCAATGTTCATCACAGCACTGTTTGTAATAGCCAGGACATGGAAACAACCTAGATGTCCATCAGCAGATGAATGGATAAGAAAGCTGTAGTACATATACACAATGGAGTATTACTCAGCCATTAAAAAGAATAAATTTGAATCAGTTCTAATGAGATGGATGAAACTGGAGCCGATTATACAGAGTGAAGTAAGCCAGAAAGAAAAACACCAATACAGTATACTGACACATATATATGGAATTTAGAAAGATGGTAACGATAACCCTGTATGCGAGACAGCAAAAGAGACACAGATGTATAGAACAGACTTTTGGACTGTGAGGGAGAGGGCGAGGGTGGGATGATTTGGGAAAATGGCATTGAAACATGTATACTATCATGTAAGAAATGAAGCGCCAGTCTATGTTCAATACAAGATACAGGATGCTTGGGGCTGGTGCACGGGGATGATCCAGAGAGATGATATGGGGTGGGAGGTGGGAGGGGGATTCAGGATTGGGAGCTTGTATACACCCGTGGCAGATTCATGTCAATGTATGGCAAAACCAATACAGTATTGTAAAGTAAAATAAAGTAAAAATAAAATTTAAAAAAGTAATGCTCAAAATTATCCAAGCCAGACTTCAACAGTATGTGAACCGTGAATTTCCAGATGTTAAAGCTGGATTTAGGAAAGGAAGAGGAACCAGAGATCAAATTGCCAACATCAACTGGATCATAGAACATCTTCTGCTCTATTGACTACGCCAAAGCCTTTGACTGTGGGAATTATGGCATACTGTGGAAAATACTGAAAGAGATGAGACTACCAGGCCGCCTTACCTGCCTTCTGAGAAACCTGTATGCAGGTCAAGAAACAACAGTTAGAATTGGACATGGAATAATGGACTGGTTCCAAATTAAGAAAGCAGTACATCAAGGCTGTATATTGTCACCTGGCTTATTTAACTTCTATCCAGAATACATCATGCGAAATGCCAAGCTGGATGAAGCATAAGCTGGACTCAAGATTGCCAGGAGAAATATCAATAACCTTAGATACGCAGATGACACCACCCTTATGGCAAAAAGTGAAGAGGAGCTAAAGAGCCTCTTGATGAAAGTGAAAAAGAGTGAAAAAGTTGGCTTAAAGCTCAACATTTAGGAAACTAAGATTATGGCATCTGGTCCCATCACTTCATGGCAAATAGATGGGGAAACAATGGAAACAAATGACAGACTTTGTTTTTGGGGCTCCAAAATCACTGCAGATGGTGACTGCAGCCATGAAATTAAAAGACACTTACTCCTTGGAAGGAAAGTTATGACCAACCTAGATAGCATATTCAAAAGCAGAGACATTACTTTGCCAACAAAGGTCTGTCTAGTCAAAGCTATGGTTTCTCCAGTGGTCATGTATGGATGTGAGAGTTGGCCCCTAACAAACCTGAGCACCAAAGAATTGATGCTTTTAAGCTGTGGTGTTGGTGAAGACTCTTGGACTGCAAGGAGATCCAGCCAGTCCATCCTAAAGGAAATCAGTCCTGAGTGTTCATTGGAAGGACTGATGCTGAAGCTGAAACTCCAATACTTTGGCCACCTGATGGGAAGAACTGACTCCTTGGAAAAGACTCTGATGCTGGGAAAGATTGAAGGCAGGAGGAGAAGGGGACGACAGAGGATGAGATGGTTGGATGGCATCACTGACTCAAAGGACATGAGTTTGAGTAGGCTCTGGGAGTTGGTGATGGACAGGGAAACCTGGTGTGCAGCAGTCCATGGGGTCACAAAGGGTCAGACACAACTGAACGATTGAACTGAACTGATCATGATTACTCCTGAATTTATGGAACATGTACTGAAAAGGGAAGTTTTCCATTTACTAGGTGATGCTGCTGCTGCTGCTAAATCACTTCAGCCATGTCCAACTCCTAGTGACCCCATGGACTGCAGCCTACCAGGCTCCTCTGTCCAGTGGATTTTCCAGGCAAGAGTACCGGAGTGGGGTGCCATTGCCTTCTCCATAGGTGATGCTAGTTATATTACTAAAATCTACAGGAAGCTTTTATGAGACTAGGAAGTGGGATCATTTTTGTGAATACAGCATAATATTTTCATTATTTTAGATTTCTTTTAAGATAATAACCCAGGTGAGAATGCTAGGTTAAAATATATATATGGCCCTTTCCGTTTCAATCCACATTGTCAAATTGTTTTCCAAAAGAATAGTAATAGTTTATTTACATACTCCCTCATATCCATGGACTGTCCTCAGTGTACAATTACCCCGCAGTGGGAATTTCCATTTTTAATATGTAAGAAATGATTCTTCATTGTTTTAATTTGCATTTCTGATTATGAAATAAAATCAATAGACATTTTTTATTCTAGGTTTGCTCTTTTCTTTCTTTCTTTTTTTTTAAATTTAAATTTATTTATTTTAATTGGAGGTTAATTACTTTACAATATTGTGTTGGTTTTGCCATATATCAACATGAATCCACCACGGGTGTACATGTGCTCCCCATCTTCAACCCCACTCCCTCTTCCCTCCCCGTACCATCCCTTTGGGTCATCCCAGTGCACCAGCCCCAAGCATCCTGTATCCTGCATCAAACCTGGACTGGGAATTCGTTTCATATATGATATTATACATGTTTCAATGCCATTTTCCCAAATCATCCCACCCTCGCCCTCTCCCTCACAGTCCAAAAGACTGTTCTATATATCTGTGTCTCTTTTGCTGTCTCGCATACAGGGTTATCGTTACCATCTTTCTAAATTCCATATATATGCGTTAGTATACTGTATTGGTGTTTTTCTTTCTGGCTTACTTCACTCTGTATAATAGGCTCCAGTTTCATCCACCTCATTAGAACTGATTCAAACTTATTCTTTTTAATGGCTGAGTAATACTCCATTGTGTATATGTACCACAGCTTTCTTATCCATTCATCTACTGATGGACATCTAGGTTGCTTCCATGTTCTGGCTATTATAAACAGTGCTGTGATGAATATTGGGGTACACTTGTCTCTTTCAATTCTGGTTTCCTCGGTGTGTATGCCCAGCAGTGGGATTGCTGGGTCATAAGGCAGTTCTATTTGCAATTTTTTAAGGAATCTCCACACTGTTTTCCATAGTGGCTGTACTAGTTTGCATTCCCACCAACAGTGTAGGAGGGTTCCCTTTTCTCCACACCCTCTCCAGCATTTACTGCTTGCAGATTTTTGGATCGCAGACATTCTGACTGGCGTGAAATGGTACCTCATTGTGGTTTTGATTTGCATTTCTCTGATAATGAGTGATGTTGAGCATCTTTTCATGCGTTTGTTAGCCATCTGTATGTCTTCTCTGGAGAAATGTCTACTTAGTTCTTTGGCCCAGTTTTTGATTGGGTCGTTTATTTTTCTGGAATTGAGCTGCATAAGTTGCTTGTATATTTTTGAGATTAGTTCTTTGTCAGTTGCTTCATTTGCTATTATTAAAGAATTTCTGTTCTTTATTCATTTTATCATTATGGTAGTGCTGTTTCTCACCAATTTGCTTGTTGTTTTTTGTTTTGTTTTGTTTTAAATGTAAATATTTTCTCTAAGCCAGTCTTTTGCCTTAATAACCCTACTCTTATTATTTTGTAGTATAATCTGTTGCTGTTTTCCTTTGTATTTACTTCTAAGCTTAGGAAGTTATTGCCTCAGAGATCTGGTAAAGTTCCATTTAAAAACGTGCTTTGTCATATAGTAAGAGATAAGGGAAAAAACTTTTTTCCAAATTATCAAGTCATCATTGCTATACTATTTAAAAAATACATTCTCTCTTTATTGTTTTGTGATATATTTTATTATAAATTATTCCATATATGTCTGTTTCTGGGCTATCCAATCTCTTTTACTGATGTAAATAATTCTTATAAATGTTTAAGCATGGAGCATTTTCTGTTTTTATTACGCTTTAGCGTTTTTGTAAGTGGACGGTAGATACGTGATGGATCAAAATATTATGAATTGATCTCAGGCGAAAGAGTTGGGGCAAAATAGAAGAAACATTATTTTATATGGGTTTTTCTAACCACCTGGTCCTGTGTAGTTCTTGCAACAATTTACTTAACATATTTCTTTCAGTGCTGCTTCAAATTTTATTTCAAAATTGAGGGGGAAATTTTGAAAATAAATGATAAAATGAATAAATTATATTTGCCTTTGTTAGAGGTGGAATTTAAGGGAAAATTCTGATGATTATGTTTATTTGGGCAATCTGTTTGTTTGTTTTATTTTTATTTGTGGTGAATAGTCTTTCCCCAGTAAGACTGCAGCTCTTTTGATTACAGAAGATATTCCTTTCCTTGCCATGGCACTTAGTACTGTGTCCTGTGTATTGACAAATATCTGAGCTTAATAGGAGGGTGGGGCCTTTAGCATAGATGTTATGTAAGGACCTGTCACCTTCTTTTAGAATCAGTCATCCCCATTTAGTCAAGAGAGGCAATAAGGCATAATGGGATAGGAAGTTTGTGTGGTAGCCCTGACTCCAACACCAATTAATTACCTGTTTGGACCTCAGTTTCTTTATCAGTAGCATGAATCGGTTAGCTTAGTGGCCCCAAATGTCTTTCCCATGCTCATATCCTGTGATTATCTTTCTATGAGATTTTACCACTAAGAATCCTTGTATCCACTGTGCCTTCTAAAATAAGCAAAATGGAAAAGATAAAATGAAAACCAGAGCTTAATTACAATTTTGCTTAAGTATAGTTCTAGAGAACTATAACCCTGATTTGAATTTTAACTCCATCACTTACTGTAAGAACCTTGGGGAGGTTGCTTTACCTCTGAAAGTTTCCTTATTTGCAAAATAGAGGTGATAAGATAGCAGAGCCTGCTTAATGGTATCCTTGTAAACACTAAATGAGATGATGTGTCTAGATATTCACTCCCTCTCTAGTAATCATGAATATGAACTATGAAGATGATGAAGAGATTGGAGAACAGTTAGGTCTCAGACAAGCAGAAATGAGAAGAAATAATTCGCAGAGCAAGTGTTAATAGTAAGGGTAGGATTGAATTTGGTCTGTGTGTGAGCCCTGAAGAAGACGGCTAGTTTAGACATTTACAAGCGGGAGGTAACAATCTCTCCGTGGTTTTGGCTGGTGATGCTGCGCAGGATGACGGAGCTGTCTTGTGAGGATCACATACCATTCAGCTGGATCATGTTGGTTATGGTGCCAGATTGGGCCCCAGCAAAGTCTGGGGAAGAAACAGAGATGCTGAAAAAAAGGTTTTTTTTTTTTTTTTTTTTTTGAAAATTGGCTGCTTCTGTGTCCTAAAGATCCTGTGTCTGCTTATCCAAGAATTAGCTGGAGGGAAAGGAGGAAGGCTTGGTTTGAGCTGGCTGTGCCTGTGTCCCCGAGCAAGTTGTATGAGAAGGGGACATAATGTCTGATTTGGGGCCTCTGTGTGTCAAACACAAGTGGGAGTGAGGGTTGGGTACATGTGGCCCTCAGTGTCCAGAGCCTCTTACTAACTCTTCTATCTTCCAGGGATGGTTCAGGCTCTTGCTGTTATTTGTCAGGATCCCCTGAGAACTATCTTTGAGTACGGTGAAATGAGTGGGGAATAGTGAATGAACTGCCGGAAGTCTCCAGTCAGATGACAGAACTAAAGATGTAATCCATAGTAGAGTCCTTCCTCAGAGTCCTTATTTTGGCTCCTGGGGCTAAAATTGTAAGGCTTGTAGAGTAAACCTAATATTAGAAGCTGCATCATCGTGTTTTTCTTTCTGATAATTAGCATCTTTGCTTCTATTACTTGTAGCTAAGGATCATCTCTCTAGTCAAATTTTGCCAAAAAGCTCAGCCGTCGTGGTGAGTGGCCACCTCAGGGCCCACCAGCACAGCCCTCGAGGCTCCCAGAGCCCAGGCACGGGCCTGTATCCACAGCCACCCTGTGGTCATCTTCAGCAGGTCCATGCGCAGATGCTATACTGAGGTAAGGCTTTAACCTCAGAGGGTGGTGACAAGTTGCTGAATGAGAGAAATTCAACAGACATTTGAGCTCAGCTGTAAAAATTGGATTTCACCTTAGGAAGCAGGTATGTGTAAGTGTAACTTGCTTCAGAGTACTTGGAAATTGTTGATTTGAGAACAAAATATTGCTTCAGTAATCTTTTTCTTAGCTCTTGCAAAATCCTAGATGTTGTCAGGTAGTCAAGATCAGGGAAGATAAGGTGGGGGAGTTAACCAAACTGGGTAATTTGCTGCCCTTTTAGATATGTCAATAGGGAATATTTCCTATGGAATTGTTATTTAAGGTACTCCTAGTTTGGATAAATATCTCTTTATGCTCTGGTTTTTTATGGACAAAGAATGAACTGTGCTTCCTATTTGGTTCATGATCTTAGATTATTAGAAAAGTTCAGTGATCACAGCCTTGGGGAGGATTGGTTTAATCCTCCTCAAATTAACTACAGATTGAAGTTGAGAATTTAAAGACAGACTTGGTCAGGTGCTTAATAGGAAGGTTGAGGGCATTTAAATATCACTGAAGTTTAGCTTTAAATTATACACAGGGTAGCCCTGAAATTAGATACAGTGGACTCTTAAGTAAAGGTAACTGGCCATCTGTGCAGGTAATTCATTAAGTTCAGTTTTCCCTCAGATTATGTATCTCTTGACTTATTTTCCACTTCTCAGAGAGACTGAATTCAGAAGCCTTTTTTTCTGGAAGCCTTACGTAGAGACAGGCTTCTTTGTGTGTGTGTGTGTTCTCTTTTTCCAAATATAAACGAAGGGAAGGAGGGCAAGCAGTGGACACATTTGAAGTAGGCAGGACATTTCATCTTTGTTCTTCACCTTAATATACTCTGCTTCATTGTCACCTATGGCCTCATCCCTACTGACACCATATGACGCCCTTTGTGTGGGACATATATCGGGAGTAGGGTTGCCCAGAGGTAGGAGGCATAGGTCCCATCCCTAGAGGGTTTATTCAAACTGAGAAGACAGAACTTAGGCTTAGAAAGAAAAATGATCCAAGATAACCCATGCTATTAATACATTCTAAATGATTAGTATAGGCAGTAAATGGTAGAGAATTTTAAAAATGACTGGGTCTTAGAAATCTGTTGTGTGATTCCTGCCCTCTGGAGGCTCAGTTATCAAGCCCTGGTGATCTTTTGAAATTCTTCTCCCTTGTTTAACCTTTAAAATGAAGAGCTGAGACTAGTTGATGATTGAGATGATTTTAGTTATGAGGTGATGGGGTTGTCTAACCTTTTGTGTTACCAAATAATGGTTAAGAGCCTGAACTCTGAAGTCAGAGTTTGGATCTTGGTTCTATATCCTATTAGCCATATGACCTTGGATAAGTTATTTACCTATTGTGCTTCAGTTTCCTTATCTGTAAAATATGGATAATAATAGTACTATTTGAGAAGTTCGTTGTAAAGGATTAAATTAATAAATATTTATAAAAGCCATAGAACGTGCCTGACACATAGTAAATGCTATTTAGTGAAAGTGAAAGTGAAGTTGCTCAGTCTTGTCCGACTCTTTGTGACCCGTGCACTGTAGCCCACCAAGCTCCTCTGTCCATGGGATTCTCCAGGCAAGAATACTGGAGTGGCTTGCCATTTTGCTGGTTAAATAAGACAGTGTTAGTTGCTCAGTGGCTCACTCTTTTCGACCCCATGGACCGTAGTCCACCAGGCCCCTCTGTCCTTGGGATTCTCCAGGCAAGAATACTGGAGGAGGTTGTCATTGCCTTCTTCAGGGGATTGTCCCAACGAGGAATCAAACCCAGGTATCCTGCATTGCAGGCAGATTCTTTACCATCCAAGCAACCAGACAAACTATTTGCTCTTCCTGTTTTCCTGTCAAGACTTAAGACCTGGGATGGTGATCTTCCTTTGGTCAATTCTGAATCTTAGGAAGATGGCAATTAACAGGTATCAGTCTCTCTTCCAAGCACAACTGACCCTATTAAAAGCTGGTTTCTTATTCTAATCTAGCCTCTCCCTGCATAGCTCCATCCTCACGCTGGCACAGCAGAAGGAGCAGCTGAATGAAAAATGCCTCAGTTCTCCTTCTGTAAATGTCAGTTTCCTCAACAACAGGGCGATGACGGCAGTGCCGCCTTATCTACTACACCTGTAAAACACACAGCTCCATTACGAGGCCCAGGCAATTTCAAGTCTATGGGAAAGTACTTGGAAGCCTACCAAGTATGTTTTTATTAGGAAGCCCTAAATAAAATTATACATTTTAATAAGTGTGCAAATACTTATTAGTGTCATTATCTGAATAATTTCTGGGTATACCAGGCCTTCTGGACAAATGTCTTCTGGTTTTACCTTGACAAATACCAGCTCCTTAGCTTTCTAGAATATATATAATACATAAGCTGTTTTCATATTCATGCCGATTAATATGGAAATTAATTTTCAACGTCTTTGGCCACGAAGGATGGTTGGGTACCTCTCCTGGTAAAAACAGTGACTTTCTTCTGAGGGGTGTACAACTTATATATTTGGCTGTTCACATTTATTTTTTAAAAGTTTGCCTTGGAATAGTATTTCCCCAGGTTATTTTCTTCAGCTTTTATTTTTATCATCTCATTTGACAGTTGTGATGTGAGTGAGTCAGAGTGGAGAAACTTCATTTTTATATTTGTACTTGGCCTGATTGATTCATATTTCTCTCTAGGATGAGTAATGTAATTTGCATTAATTCAAATGGGGAAATACCCACAAGGAAATTAACTTCTACATAAAGTTATATAGAATTTCATTTCCTGCTTGTTGCATAACACATTCTTACTATGATCCTACTGTGAAGTGTGGGTTTTACAGATACACCGCCCCCCTGCCCGATCTTTTTAGAAAATATGATTTTTGTTTCAGTGGGCAGTCAGAAGTATGCAGTTGGGATTAGCAAATGATGTTTCATTATAATTTATCCACTGCTTGATATCTAGATCCACTGCCATTTTCCCATGTGGTTATTTTACAGACAAAATTTTTATCATTTTCTAGTTTTATTAATAAGAATACCCTAGAAACTGGTACTTCTGATATTCAATACAAATCTTTAATCTTATACTGAGGAACAATGCTTAAGTTTAATCAGAGTTAAAATAACTTACAAAACAGTTTCTTTTTAAAAAAATTTCTTTAAATATTTTGGGTTTCCCTGAGTCTTCTTTTCTATGCACAGGCTTTCTCTAGTTGAGACAAGTAGGGGCTACTCTTCATTGCAGTACAAGGGCTTCTAATTATGGTGGTTTCTCTTGTTGCAGACCATAGGCTTTAGGTACATGGCTTCAGTAGTCGGGCATACAGGCTCAGTAGTTATGGCTCATGGGGCCCTAGAGCTTGGGCTCAGTCGTGGTTGTGCACAGGCTTAGTCGCTCTGTGGCATGTGAAATTTTCCTGGATCAGAGATTGAACTTGTGTCCCCTGCATCAGCAGGTGGATTCTTATCCACCGTGCCACCAGGAAAGTCTCAAAATAGTTTCTTGAAGTGGGTTCATGTGTACTCTGAAATTTAGAGAGTATGTATTCTATAATTTCGTATATCATGTTTTGATAATTTTAGAATTTTGATAGTTTACTTTTAGAACTTGCTTTCTAAATCTGGACAACTTTTTGTTGTTGTTTTTGTAACAGACTGTAAATGGTTTACTTCTAAAACTAAGCAGATAAGGAAGTCTTAAGAGTCTATACTTTTATGTGATAAACTTTTTATTTAGTCTTAGAAAATGAGCATTAGAGTATCAATTGACTTTTGTCCAGGCAGTCTTCCAGCTATAGCTTTCCTTGCCCTTTCCTTTAAGTCCCTCTTTATACACTCCATCATTCTTTGAAAGGATTCTTGTCTTTTTAAATGTATGCTGCCAGAGAAGCTGGATTCAGACTGGGGCACAGGTGCTGTTCAGAGAAGTGTAAGAGAAAGGCCACTGAGGTTGTGTGAATGAACTCGTTCTCTCATTTTTATCAAAATGCTATATTTAGTCCTATAGAAATGATAGACATCTTTAAATGTACTTCTGTATGATAGAAAGCCTACTGTTTTAGTAGTTATGTGAGAATGAGACAAGAAGACATTCTCTTTCTTTTAATCGGTCAATTTATTTTCTTATTTTGGAAAAAATGGTCAAAAATGGAGACTGACACATAGTATCTCAAAAAAAAGTCTTCTTCTCCAAACCCTTATCTTACATTTCCTTACCTGGACCATAAGAGCCTCTCAACTGCTGTCTTTACCTGCGATCTCATGTGAATATCCTTGCCTCTTCACCCTTCATCCCCCCTCAATTTCAGGAAAGTATTCAGACTCACAGAATCACTCTATGCAGCTACCACTAGGACTGTGAGCCTGCCAAGGCAGAGGGAAAATTTTCCTTAGTCATTCTTAGTCTGCCTGAATATACACGTGCACTGAAGTCATCCTTGGATGGACCATGTGCTGCGTGCTCTAGTTGGTCCAACAGCTGGAAATATCTCTAATTTAAGAAGATATTCTCCTCTTTGATGATTTCTATGAACTCCAGGCAAAAGTGGTGGTCTTTTTCATTTTACGCTGGAGGAATGTGGTTCTACACTTTTATGAAGTATTAATAACAGGTGATTTGTAACTTGTATGTAAATGTAATTTTAAATTCTCTTTTATTCAGTAATTTCAAAGTTATTTAGTGGTAATTTTAAATATTAGTGAAATGTAAGCACCTTGGAAACAACAAGCTCTGAACTTGACTCCAGACTCTGTTAACATGCCTTGGACAAGCGTGCACATTTTTTACCTGTAAAATTGCAACAGTGACACCAATTTTATAGTACTATTTAAAAAATCAAATCAAATAACTAATAAAATGCCCCTGCAAAAGTTTTTTAGCATTATAAATTTGACACATGTAACTCTTATTCTTCATGTAAAATTTTAAGTTTTTGCCATTGTAATTTATGTAATCTTGCTCATATGACTTTTGTAACAGATTTGTTGGTTAAAAGTTACTTGACCAAAAAATAAATAATACTTTGACCATAGTAGGATGTGTTTTTTTCTCAGGTTTGCACATGTTTTGGAAACATTAAGTATTCCAGTGCCTTTTTAAACATGGTTAGTACTAAACCCATTTTATTGTGGAGTAGACTGAGTCATTAAATATGTAGAATATATTTTATGAAGGCACACAGGTGAATCACTGAAGACAGAAGAGAATCAACAGACTTCAGATACTCTTAAATATCTCACTGTCAACAGGGAGAATCTTGTTGGTTACATAAAAATGACTAAAAATTGTTCAGAGGAAAAGGCTGCTTGAGGAGGAAAGTAACAAAGTGGGTAAGAGACTCTACTGTTGGTTATAACTTTTTTTTTACATTTCCCCCTTTGTTTTTCAACTTCTTCCAGGCAAAGAAGTTATTTAAATCTATATCTGTTCCTTATTTTTTTGCTTGAACTTGATCAGGTAGGTAAGATTCTGTTTAATATGTAAATTATATCTGCTGACTGTACATTTTATTTAATCTATTGTGTCTGGCTCTTGTTTTTCTTCCTCAAGGTTTTTGTTGTTCAGTAATCTCTTACCAATTGATTCCTCTTACCTCTTAGTTCCATTAGACAGGGCTTTCCACTAGGACCAATCCTATTTACCTTTAGTCTTTAGTTTATTATAGCTTAGGTATTACTCTGAGTTTCCTATTGTTGGAATCATTATTTCTACTAACCTTGAATCTAGTTACAAGTACAGTATATGCTAGTTTTATGGTAACTTTATTATTTTTGCAAATTTGCCTCCTTCCTGGAAAGTCATACCAAATAATATTTTTAACTAAATATAAATTGAGATGTATTCAGAAACTGTGTTAAGGACATATAAAGACCAGTAATGATAAAGATCCATGAAAGGGGCCATTGGAAAATAGTTGCATATGGCTAGAAATCCCAAGGAAATAAAGGTAGAGTAAAGTGGCCTCTTCCCAGGACTATGGTCTCAGTTTTTTGTTTATGGGTCAGAAAATCCCAAAGACTCAGTAGTCAAGCATTATGAAGAATCTGATCAAGTGCACAGCATCATCATTTCAGTTGTAAAAATGGGATCCCTCCAGGTCAGGAAGTATAGGTAGGTAACCTTCATTCCTAGTAGCTTGGGGAAGCTGTCCTAGGTATTTATAGTCTCAGCCCAGCCTCCAAAGGAATCAAATGACAGAGAAGAGACTCAGCTAGAGAGAGACATGGTAATTAGGATAGAGAGCTCATTTCTAGGATCAGGAGGTAGTGGTGGGGCGGAAAACTATTACTTGATGCTTCTAAACACAAATTCCCTAACACAGAACCAGATAATAGCTGCCACTTACTGAGTGCCTGCTGTCTCACAGAGACTGTGCTGGGTTTATACACAAAGTCACTAATACTCACAGGAACTCTGCAAGGAAGTTATTATCTATCATTACATTTTACACATGAGGAAATTGAGTCCCAGAGAGGTCAGGTAACTTCCCCCAGATCATAAAAGTAGATCTGTAACTTGGACACAGGCCTGTGTAATTCCAAAGTCTATGTTCTTTCCATAATACCATGTTATCTGTCTCTCCTAGCATGACCTTTCTATTCTTCCATCAGGGAAGACTCTTGCCCCTAAACACTCCATAGTATATGAAAGGAAATCTCAGTAGTTAAAATTTCATTTGGGCCAAAAAGTAGCCTTTTTTGTTTTGAAAAAAAAAAAATTATTTATTTCTATGCTGAGTCTTCAATGATGTATGTGTGCTTCCTCTAGTTGAGGCGAGCGGGGGCTATTCTTTGTTGTGGTGTGCCAGTTTCTCATTGCAGTGGTTTCTCTGATTGCGGAGCAGGGGCTGTAGGCATGGGGGCTTCTGTAGTTGGGGCTCATGGCTCTAATGTACAGGCTCAGTAGTTGTGGCACATAGGCTTAGTTGCTTCATGGTATGTGGGATGTTCCCTGCTCAGAGATCCAACTCTGTGTCCCCTACAATAGCAGGTGGATTCTTAACTACTGGGCCACCAGGGAAGCCCCCAAAGTAGCCTTTTAAAAATAAAAGTTTTCTGGGAAAGTTAAGTCACGTGCAGCTTGGTGTGAATTAGAAAAAAAGTAATTAAACTAACAAGATAAAGCAAATGAACACATTAATTAAGAATGGGAAAATAAGGGGGGTAACATCAAAAGAGGATGGGCAGGCTGGATGTACCAAGTGGTTAGGGGGCAGGAGTTGGAAGGCAGGGAGATTGGCGAGTGTGCCAAAAGGTGGATGGGGATCAGTTAAGGCAAGCTTCAACTACTCTGGAATTTTAATTCTGAAGCCACTAATCAGACAGGAGCTCTTTTCTTTTGTTGTATAAGTGGCAATAGATCTGTAGATCCCTGCTGGGAGTTTCCACTCACCCCTTGCTAAAGTCCTGTCTGAGAAAATCTGAAGTATGTGAATTGGGATATGTTGAAACTATCTGTAGTTTAAGAATGGGAACCTCTTACTGGATGGTCCTTTGTGTCCTCACTTGTTAATTTGTAACATATTAAGAAGCTATCTTTCTTCTCTTTTTCAGAGTCTGGGCAGCTTGCAGGGACAAATCAGAATTTGTAAAGTCAGCAATTCTTAAAATGTGGTCTGCAGACCTCTGGTGGTGCCTGTGAACTCTTGTGGTCCTCAAGGTCAAAACTTTTTTCATAGTAATTTTGAGATGTTATTTACCATTTCATAGTAATGTTGAGATGTTTTGACATTTTCATGGATAGTGCAAAGCAATGGTGGGTAAAACTGCTGATGGCTTAGCATGAATCAAACTAGGGGTATCAAACTGTACTAGTTTCTATCATATTCTTCACCACCACCACACACACAGTGAAAGAAATGTCAATTTTACTTAAGACTAGCCTTGATGAAGTCATAAACATTGTTAACTTTATTAAATCTTAACCCTTTGAGAATAGATCTTTTTAATATTCTGTGTGATGGGGAAAGTATGCATAATGTATTCTGCTACATGAAGTATGATGAGTTTCTCAAGGAGAAGCACTTATGCAATTAATAGTTTGACTTGCAAACTGAACTAGCAGCTTTTTTCATGGAACACAATACATACTTGAAAAAATAACTGACAGTCAAACTATGGTTATTTGAACTTGAGTACTTGGCAGATATTGGCCCCAAAATGAATAAAATGAGTCTGTCTCTTCAAGGATAACAATTGACAGTGTTTGTTGCCAATGATAAAACTGAGCTTTCACATGAATATTAGAATTTGGGAAGTTGTATCAGCCATATGAACTCAGTAGCTTTTTAATACTTAAAGACTTTTCTGGGACTTACTGGTGGTCAATGATTAAGACTGTGGACTTCCACTTCAGGGACTCTATCCCTGGTCAGGGAACTAAGATAATGCACGCAGCTTTGCCAAACAACAACAACAAAAAATGCAACAGGGAACTCTGCTCAATGTTATGTGGCAGCCTGGATGGGAGGGGAGTCTGGGGGAGAATGGATATATGTGTATGTGTGGCTGAAAGTTTGATGTTCATCTGAAACTATCACATCATTGATTGTTAATCGGCTATCAGTTCAGTTCAGTTCAGTTGCTCAGTCGTGTCCGACTCCTTGGGACCCCATGAATCACAGCACGCCAGGCCTCCCTGTCCATCACCGACTCCCGGAGTTCAGTCAGACTCACGTCCATCGAGTCAGTGATGCCATCCAGCCATCTCATCCTCTGTCATCCCCTTCTCCTGCCCCCAATCCCTCCCAAAATCAAAGTCTTTTCCAATGAGTCAACTCTTCGCATGAGGTGGCCAACGTACTAGAGTTTCAGCTTTAGCATCATACCTTCCAAAGAAATCCCAGGGCTGATCTCCTTCAGAATGGACTGGTTGGATCTCCTTGCCCAAGGGACTCTCAAGAGTCTTCTCCAACACCACGGTTCAAAAGCATCAATTCTTCGGCGCCCAGCCTTCTTCACAGTCCAACTCTCACATCCATACATGACCACAGGAAAAACCATAGCCTTGACTAGAGGGATCTTAGTTGGCAAAGTAATGTCTCTGCTTTTGAATATACTATCTAGGTTGGTCATAACTTTTCTTCCAAGGAGTTAACGTCTTTTAATTTCATGGCTGCAATCACCATCTGCAGTGATTTTGGAGCCCCAAAAAATAAAGTCTGACACTGTTTGCACCGTTTCCCCATCTACTTCCCATGAAGTAATGGGATTGGATGCCATGATCTTTGTTTTCTGAATGTTGAGCTTTAGGCCAACTTTTTCACTCTCCACTTTCCAACACAAAAGAAAAAGTTTTATAAAAGACTTTCCTGATGAGGTTAGTGGTACTATTTATGAACATAATTATTAAAAAATATTCTGTGTTGGAATATGCCAACATCTAGAAGATTTGTGTAACTTAGTGAATGAATAGTTTCTTAATGATCAATATATGACCTTACAAAGTCACTCGTGGCTAACAGAGCCTTTCAAAGTGTAAGACAAATGTGATAGAGTATAAAGATGTCATCCACATAGTTTCTGATTCCCCCTTGCACCTAACCTTTAATCAGTCACCACTTGTTGAGTTTTGGTGTAGTATAAAAAAAGAATATCCACAATTATCTAAAAAAAAAAATCTATTAAATATTTCTCATTTTTCCAACTACTTGTCTTTGTGAGGTTTGATTTTCTTCATACACTTCTACCAAAACAACATATATCACAATATAGTGAATAAAAAAGCAGATATGAGAATCATCTTTTTTTAAACCAAAACACTTAAAAAAATAGCAGAAAATGTAAAATAATGCCAACCTTCTCATTATATTTAAGAAAATATAGTTATTTTAAATTAAAATGTTAAGATGTAATGGGTTTATTATTATTAATTTTAAGACAATAAATATTTTTAAAATGTTTTAATTTCTAAATCAAGTAGATATTAATAAATGTAACCCATATAAACAAAAATTATTTGGGATTCTCAACAATTATTTAAGAAAGCAAAGGGTTATTGACGCCCAGACTTTGAGGTTGTGTGTTCCAAGGCAAGGTGGAAGTGTGAGCATTAATCCAGTCAGTTAATCTGGATTCTGTGAGACTTACTTGTCTGCAGCATAGGAGGAACACGGTCCAACATGTTGGGAAGGAGTGGGCTCAGAACCAGTTGCACAGGAGAGTTATGTTATCTTGTCCATGTCTTCAAGAAGCTTGTGATTATGAGCTGAAATTGCTGATGTGATCTCTTAAGTGCTGGTTTCAAAAGATATAGCTTCTTATCTGTTTCTGCTTGACCCCACGAAGAACCATAGGCATGCCTTTCACGCTGGTCTTGGCTCCCTAATCCCTCCAGTGTCTGAATTAAGAGTAGATTCTCAAATAATTAGAGGGCCAGTTTGTAGTCAGGGGTATTTGGTATAGAATCAGATGGGTGCATTTACTCATCTAGAATGTTTCCTGAGTGCTTACCATGCTAGACTCTATACTAAGTGCTGGGAATACAGTAGGGAACCAAGCAGGTGTGTTATCTGTTCTTATGAAATTTACTTGTTTTTATTTTCCCCAGAAAACGCCCTTAATCTTCCTTTAGAATTGAGGGCCTGTGGCAGCTAGTGCTGTGTACCATCTAACTGGATTGGTAACAGAGTGAGTTCTGGTGTTTGCAGTAAGTACTATCAGCTCTCAAAGAAAATCAAGGAGGGAGGCAGGGAGGATTCTCTGGAGAAGGGAATGGCAACCCTTTTCAGTATTCTTGCCTGGGAAATCCCATGGACAGAGGAGCCTGGTGGGCTACAGTCTATGGTGGCGAAAAGAACCTGCCATGAGACTAACACTTTCACTTTTTTTAGATGAATTAAGGGTATTACTTGAGAACAACTGTCAAGGTGAACTCAGATCTATCAGGGTTGGTATTGGAGAGAGGCACTCAGCATGGGCAGGCGCGGCATTAGCATCTGTGTGGGCGGTGGGAATGGTCACAAATACCGTCCTCCCTGTGCCAGAGGCTCATACATGCTCTCCTTTTTAATCCTCAGAATACTATCTGTGAGGTGCGTAGTGGTACCACCTTCATATGAAGAGGAAGCAAAGCCTAGAAAATTATTGATAGAGAGGATAGTTGACTTGCTAGTAAACACATTGGTAATTCCTGGCCCCTCCCGTCTGCTTCCTCTGCCTCCCTCCTCAGAACCTTTCATGACTCACCCTACCTGCCTTGTGTGTGGTGTTCATAGTACGGATATCATGATAGGTATTCCTAGATGCGAAGATGGCTGTTGTAACTGGAGGTTGTGCAACCTGCCACCGTGACAGCTGCACCTTGGCTCTTCCTGTGTGGGAGCTGCCACTCACAGGGCTCACGGATATACAAAGTCTTGTAACTTGGTCTCGGGTGTCTGCCCGGTGACTTTGATATGTGTAGCAGACAGCATCAAAGTAACCCTCTTAATTTGGTCTGGCAGCTGTTGCCATTCTTCAGCGATTGATGTACAAAGCAGGTATAAAGTCTGAGAGGACATGAGTGACAGTTTGCCACAAGTATGGACCTGGATGCTGTATGTTACTAGCCCAGGGGTTCTGAGATGCGTTACCCTTGTCCCCCCAGCCTGCTTACAGAAAGCATGGCTTTAATGCCTTCAGCAGAAGGGAGAGGAGCTAACATTTGAGTTGTATTGATGAATTAACATTCCCTTTTCATGCCAGTGTTTCATATCTCTCTCACTGAATCCTCACAGTGACCTTGTGGGGCTGCTGGGTTTAATTCTGTTTTGCAAGTGAGGAAGCAGATGCTCAGCATTTTAGTAGCTTGTTCAGCATTGCTGTGTCAAGCCTAGGCCTGTCTGGTTCCTCATTCACTTCTTCAGAGATGGCTTTCCTTAGACAAATAAAAGCCCCTTACAGGGACTTTCTGGTGGTCCAGTGGTTAAGACTCAATGCTTCCAATGCAGGTGGTGTGGGTTTGATCCCTGGCTGAGGAACTAACATCCCACATAAACAAAAATAAAGCCAGCCCTTTACAGGCAGAGGTGCCCAGGCTAGTTCGGATCTCACCATTTTGGTAACTGGTACGTATTTGTTCAGCAGATGTGTTTTGGACACCTGTTTACATGCCAAGCACTGGCAGGAGAGGAGATGAATAAGGCACAGAATTGTTCTTTTCTAAAAATATATAAAAATATATATAACATCCTTCTTTGTCTCATGTAATCTTTTTTTTTTTTTAACATTTATTTATTTATATTTATTCTTGGCTGCGCTGGGTCTTCATTGCTGCATGCAGGCTTTCTCTAGTTGCAGTAAGTGGGGCATACTCTGTTGTGGTTGCAGGCTTTCAGTTGTGGCCGCTTGTCTTGTGGAGGACAGATTCTAGGCTCTGGGCTCAGTAGTTGCAGCTCCTGGGCCCTAGAGCACACGGGCTTCAGCAGTTGTGGCCCACTGGCAGAGTTGCTCTTCGGCACGTGGAATCTTCCCAGATCAGGGCTCCAACCCCTGTCACCTGCATTGGCAGACAGATTCTTAACCACTGGACCACCCAGGGAAGTCCCACAGTGCTGTTCTTTAAGGTCATTTTTCTCATTTGTTTCTGTCTCTTTCTGAAGGCTGTGGAATCACAGAGTAGCTGTGATAGGGTATGGATAGGTGTTCTCCCGGTAGAAAAAAATAGGAAGGAATTCAAGGCCATAAACAAAAACAAGTTAGAAAACATCACGACTTGTTCATTTAGAGTGACCACACTAAGGAGGGTCTGATGGAGAAAATGATGAGAGATTAAAGTGTAAAAGTAAAGAGATTTTATCAATAGGAAGTGGGGAATCTCTGGGAAGTTGTTCTGTTTTTTATGAATGAGACTTAAATTTTTTCTGCAGAAATGTTCATTTTAGAAAATTTAAGAGACTGTAGTATAATAAAATATAAAAATTACATATAGTTATATCCAGAGATAACCACTATTAACATTTTTTGTGTATCTCTTATGTATCCTGTGTACTATTTTGTTATTAAAGTATTTTGCATGTTATTACAAGTTCTTATTAATTTCTCCATTGTTATATTCCATGTAATATTTTTATTTCACCATTCCACTGTGGTTGGACATTTTCTGTTGCCAATTTTTTGCTATTATGGAATAACAGGTTAGAAAATATTTTCTTCAGGCATAAATTTTTGCTGAATACTTAGAATTATTTTCTTAGGCTAGATTATTGTAATTAATTTCTGGGTCAGAGTACAAACATTTCTAAAGTTCTAGGCCTTTTAAATAATGTGTATTAATTAGTAATTCCACAAGTTCAAGTGGTCCTTAGGAAGCATCACTCTGAACAAAGCTAGTGGAGGTGATGGAATTCCAGTTGGGCTGTTTCAAGTCCTGAAAGATGATGCTGTGAAAGTTCTTCACTCAATATGCCAGCAAATTTGAAAAACTCAGCAGTGGCCACAGGACTGGAAATGTCAGTTTTCATTCCAATCCCAGAGAAAGGCAATGCCAAAGAATGCTCAAACTACCACACAATTGCACTCATCTCACATGCTAATAAAGTAATGCTCAAAATTCCCCAAGCCAGGCTTCAGCCATACATGAACCATGAACTTCCAGATGTTCAAGCTGGTTTTAGAAAAGGCAGAGGAACCAGAGATCAAATTGTCAACATCTGCTGGATCATGGAAAAAGCAAGAGAGTTCCAGAAAAATATCTATTTCTGCTTTATTGACTATGCCAAAGCCTTTGACTGTGTGGATCACAATAAACTGTGGAGAATTCTGAAAGAGATGGGAATACCAGACCACCTGACTTGCCTCTTGAGAAACCTGTATGCAGGTCAGGAAGCAACAGTTAGAACTGGACATGGAACAACAGACTGATTCCAAATAGGAAAAGGAATATGTCAAGCAATATGTCAATATGCTATATATTGTCACCTTGCTTATTTAACTTATATGCAGAGTACATCATGAGAAACACTGGGTTGGATGAAGCACAAGCTGGAATCAAGATTGCTGGGAGAAATATCAATAACCTCAGATATGCAGATGACACCACCATTATGGCAGAAATTGAAGAACTAAAGAGCCTTGTGGTGAAAATGAAAGAGGAGAGTGAAAAAGTTGGCTTCAAGCTCAACATTCAGAAAACTAAGACCATGGCATCCAGTCCCATCACTTCAATGCAAATAGATGGGGAAACAGTGGAAACAGTGTCAGACTTTATTTTTTCAGGCTCCAAAATCACTATGGATGGTGACTGCAGCCATGAAATTAAAAGATGCTTGTTCCTTGGAAGAAAAGTTATGACCAACCTAGACAGCATATTAAAAAGCAGAGACATTACTTTGCCAATAAAGGTCCATCTAGTCAAGGCTATGGTTTTTCCAGTAGTCATGTATAGATGTGAGAGTTGGACTATAAAGAAAGCTGAGCACCAAAGAATTGATGCTTTTGAACTGTGGTGTTGGAGAAGACTCTTGAGGCTCACTTGGACTGCAAGGAGATCCAACTAGTCCATCCTAAAGGAAATCAGTCCTAAATATTCATTGGAAGGACTGATGCTGAAGCTGAAACTCCAATACTTTGGCCACCTGATACAAAGAGCTGACTCATTTGTAAAGACCCTGATGCTTGGAAAGATTGACGGCAGGAGGAGAAGGGGACGACAGAGGATGAGATGGTTGGATGGCATCACCGACTCAATGGACGTGGGTTTGGGTGGACTCCGGGAGTTGGTGATGAACAGGGAGGCCTGGCGTGCTGTGATTCATGGGGTTGCAAGGAGTTGGACACAATTGAGCGACTGAACTGAACCGAACCACAAGTTCAATGAGTTTTCCCTGTACTTGGTATTAAGAAATAATAATAATAGTTTCTTTAAAATAATTTTTTTGCTATACTAACCTAGTAATGATATTGTATTGAATATCTCTCATATGTGTGAGCTATCTTGTAGTTCTTTTTTTGTAAGTCTTTCATATTTTTTGCCATTTTTATTTAATTGAATTATTGGTCTTTTCCTGTTGACTTGTAAGTGTAGTATATGTGTAAAGAAAATTGGCCTTGTTTCTCTGATATGTTGAAATTGTAATACTGGTTTTGATTTAAAATTGAATCAAAAGCTAGGCTGAAAAGTGTTGTACTTAGAGATAAGTTGTTACAGACATGTGGTGAGGGGGCAGTGGTATTCAGTGTAATAAATATATCACTTTACCTTCAAAAAATTAGTTTTTGCCAATTTGAGGGGTAGAAATGTGTCTTTATTTCAATCTGTATTTCTTTGATTATTAATGTGGAAAAAAATTTCCATGTGTTTTATTATATTATCTGAATTGTCTGTTCATGTTTCTCAGGAAACCCTTATGTAGCAATTTCTATGAGTCACTGCTGTAAGCACGTCAAGCGTTAACTAATTTAGTCATGCTGTTCTGTGAGATAAATATTACTGTTATGTTCATTTCACAGCTAAGGAGATAAGACACAAAGACGTTAGAGAACTTGCTCAACGTCATACAAACAGTAAGTGATAGAGCTGGAACTTCACACAAGGGAATGTCTCCAAAGGCCAGGCCTTGCCGAGCTGCTCTCTGATCTAACCTGCGCTTAGCTCTTATTGGTCATGGTTCTCCCACTAACTTCTATACACTTCTATACACACGCATGTGCACACACACACACACACACACACACATGCACATCTCACACACCAGGGCAGTTTTTACTCCTGTGTTAGCAGAGTTGGACACGACTGAGAGACTGAACTAGAACTAGCACTGTTTTCGGAAATAACCACTGCGTTGATTGGGCTGTCTGTGTGTGCTCTGCTTTTATATAAATGGATCAAGAGGATGGAGACTGATGGTTGTATAGAACTCACATCAAAATCCATACATATATAACTTCTATTCAAGTAAATTTCTGTCTTGGGATGAATGCAAGTAGGGAAGCTGATTATCCATTTAAGAAAACAATACACAGTTTATAAAAAAGAATTTCTCTTAAGTAGGAAGTAGAAAATATATCTTTGTATTATGAAAAGGTAATGGCTGGCTTCCTATCATGGTGGGTGGCACAGCGTTACTTCTCTTTTTGAGTTGTTAGAATTAAATAGGATGTTTGTAATGCATCTAACATGGCGTTTAATTAATGTCCTCTTCTCAATGTGCTGAGATATGCAAAGGATAGATTAAGCTTTTTATAAGGCAAGTAAATCTCTTTTTAATTGCCAGATATACATTCTTGTAAATAGTTAATTCTTTTAATTCTTTCAACAGTTGTTGGAGGGCCTGCTTTTGTACATAAAAGACGTCAAGTTCTGCCTTTCATGGGCTCATGGTCTATTGTGGCTCATTAGTCATCACAAGCAGAGGACTCTGCTTCTTGGAGCTTTTGTTTCTTCATCTATGAAGTGAGGATGTAGTGAGGTTGTATGTAAAATGCCCATACTGTTCCTGACACATAGTCAGTGCTTAGCAGTAGCTGCTAGTTCATGTAATATTTTGCAGCCATTAAAAATGATCCACATAGAATTTTTAATAATAGTAAGGGGAAATTTTCTGTACTATAATGATTAATGAAAAAATAGAGTGTAAAGTAGTGTATATAGAATAGTCACATCTTGCTTCAAAAAGTATAGGAAAAGACTGGAAAGAAATGCACAAAATGGGAATAATCACTCAAATATTTGTGCATCTGTCTTGCCATGCTATAGGTACTGAGGAAACACAGGTGAATAAGAGCTGATTCTTCCTTAGGGGAACATTTTATTTATTCTGGGGGAACCTTTTTAGTAGGGGAGACAGATGATCACAATCCAGTGTTGGCTGAGGTATAGGTAGAGGTCAAGCTGCCTTGACCTCTGCTGTGAAGAGAGGGGATGGTGGTATCAGTCACTGAGAAAGGGGACACAGTTTAGACTAGGAAACATGCGGACTTTTGTTTTGGACACATTGTGATTGTACAGCATGGATATATATAGGCTCATGGGTGTGTAAGTCTAGATGAGCAGGAGATAGAGATTTGGGAAGGCTTAATCGCCAGGTGAGGTTTGAGGCTGTGAGAACAGACGGAGACACTCAGGGAAAGTTTGCAAAGAGAAGTGACAGTTAGGTCTTGATTACATACAGACGTGAAATTTTGAATAATTTTGTTTTCTTCCTTTGCTTTATTCATTTTAAAAATTCCTACCATGTAAATGTGTTTCCTATAATGCACATGTGCGTTGATTAGAATAAGGTTTGGCTACACGTGACAGCAGACCTAAAACAACAGTGGCTTAAAGAAGCTCTAGGCTTATTTCTCTGTCGCCTAAGAGAAGTTCAGATAGACGTAAGGAGATCCAACCAGTCCATTCCGAAGGAGATCAACCCTGGGATTTCTTTGGAAGGAATGATGCTAAAGCTGAAACTCCACCTCATGCCAAGAGTTGACTCATTGGAAAAGACTCTGATGCTGGGAGGGGTAGGGGGCAGGAGAAGAAGGGGACAACCGAGGATGAGATGGCTGGATGGCATCACTAACTCGACGGACGTGAGTCTGAGTGAACTCCAGGAGTTGGTGATGGACAGGGAGGCCTGGCGTGCTGTGATTCATGGGGTCACAAAGAGTCAGACACGACTGAGCGACTGAACTGAACTGAACTGAACTGAATACGTCCAGGGCTTAGATGGTACTCTACTATGTTGGAGACGATACCTAGTCCTCCTGTCTTTATGTTCCACAGTCCTGAGTGTTTGTCTTCTATCTCACATCCTGAGATGAGTGCCCCAACTCCAATCATCAGTGGAAGAAGAGTTGAAGGATGACATGTCCTTTACATTTGAGAACAATTTCTGAATCTTGCTCCTGACAGTTCGCTTACATCCTATAGGCCATAATATAGTCACTTAGCCATATATTTGAAAGAAGATGGGGATATGAAATCGTTATTGTGGGGAGCTAAAAATCAAGAATCTAGTTAGTGATACTAGTAACATCTAAGGTTTTGCCTGTGGAAAAGCTGAGGTTGGTTTGTCTGAAGGAATTAGCACAATAATTTCCATATAAAACATACATTCATCTCCCACTTCAATCGTAAGAATGAGGCACCATACTAAGGTCAAGAGGGTAGTAAGTTGGAAAATACTTTGTCTTCTTAGAAAGGCCAGTGACCAAACATTGAACCAGAGGCCTAGTAAACTCACTTAATGGTTAACATTGAACCCTGTCAAGATGAGTAGGTCATCTAGCTTTGCAACACAGCCTCAAGAGAGTTCCTGAGATTATTGAAAGATTAGGTGACAATTATTAACCTGTAGATAAAGGAGTTCAGAAATACTTTGGTCTGTCCTTAGAATGGAAAAGTTGGTCTTAATACATCTGAGGTTATAAATGAGATGTAGGTCACTTTTAATTCAAATCAGGCTCTGGAGTATTATTTGCCAATCAGGAAGATTCAAGGCTGCTTTATGTGTGACCACACACCTCCACCAATGACTAGTCATCAACTGTCTTGGGATTAATATTGACAATAAACTGTATGGTACTTATTTCATCTGTAAGATCTAAAAGCTGTTTACAACTATTAATTAATACATGACCCCTTGACTGGTGGTGAGGGTGGCTGATCTCTAGTCTTACAAGATGAAATGTATGAGGAACTTCCCTGGTGGTGCACTGACTAAGACTCTGTGCTGCCAGTACAGGGGGGATGGGTTCACACTCTGATTGGGAAACTAAGATCCCACATGCTATGCAGCCAAAAAAAAAAGAGAGACATCTGAGACCTGACTTCAGTGAAGCCTGTTCCTCCTGAGGTTCTGCTGGCCAGTTGTTTTCTAGGTTAAAAATGTTTTCTTTCCTCTAGAATTGAAATGGGACACCATGAGACCTAAAACAAATGGGGTGTAGAAAGGGAATGTTTGTGCTTGTTCCAGTGTCTGTACAGTATGCATGTATGTACATGTAACACAAAATGTATGTACTATTTTTTTTAAGTTCCTCATATCTTTTCTTTTTTTTTACCAAGTTGGTTGAGAAAATTATGTTTTTCTTCTACCAGAGAAAGAACAAGCTCTGAGCCATGAGAATGGATGACTATGAAAAATGACATGCATAACTATATACTGCTAATTGAAAGATGAATAGGTTACCCCCTTGAATTAAGTTTTATACAGAGTCTAGTGTAACACATTTTAAACAGTTATTGTGGGAAAATCCTAACACTGAGGCCTTCCCTAGATTTGTGCCATGCCTAAAGGACATAATGATGATAAGAACAACTCAAATATTGAATACCTGTACCACATTCTGAGCCCTTTACATCTACTTACTCATCTAACTTCCACAACTGCTACATAAACTGCAGGTACTGTTTTTGTTTTTTTTTTTAAATCACCATTTACAGATCAGTAAACTGAGGCACACAAAGGTAACGGAAACTTCCTAAGGGCATGCCACTTGTCAGCAGAAATGCCAGGTTATGTGACGTCAGAGGAGGCTCCCATAACTATTGCTCTGTACTGCTTGTCAGTAGAAAGCTGTCCAAGGCTATGGGACCAGCTCAGATATTCACAGAAGAGGAGACCGAGGCACATTTGAAGGCAGAAGTGCTTAAATAGTCCTGGATACAAGAGAAGGAGGCGATGTTTAAGGGATGTTGTGTTCCCAGGACCATTTGGAATTGGAATAGGTCATGGGGCTGTGATAAAGGTGAGCTTTACTGTTAAATCCCTACCCTTCTGAGATTGCAAAGAAGTCTGGATATAGAGAGCTGCAGTGCAGAGGAGCTGTAGGAGGGAAAGTAGTTTGTACCTGAGGACCTTGAACATTCAGGTGTGTGCTGGAACTGGTTCTTACTAGGTCAAGAGAGCCATGGTTAAACATCCAGGGCTTTTGCAATCAGGTTGGTAGCTTGAAATCAGCCTAAGTGGGGAGTTTTTATACCATGGAAATTGACAAATGCTCAAAATGAGGGCTTCCCCCACTGGTTTCCCAGGACACCTTAGACTCTTTTCTCTACTTCACTAACATCTGAAAGCCTGCCATTCTACCAGGTGAATTCAAACCTCGAGTGAGTGCCTGCCTGCTATGGGGAAGGCACTGTGCCAGATACTAGGCGTGCAAAAACCAGCCCCTGAGTGAAAAAGACTGTGGTGGAGAGAGAACATGGGGCCTGTGTCCTGGACTAGCTATCAGACCTTTGGCCACTCACTTATCCTTGGTTTACTATCTGCAAATGGAGGTGATGGTACATCTCCCAGAAGGTTATTAAGATGATTAATGAGAACAGGACATGTGAAGCTCCCGCCAGAGAGGTGCTCAGTAAGCAACAGTTCTGAGCGTGGCAGCCATATAAACAGAAAGCTTTAATGTAGCTTGACGTAAAAAATAAAGATGGAGTGACTAATGCTGTGTTTGATCAGAGAAGGCTTCACAGAGATTATGGTCCCCCAAGCAGGATTTCAGAGTTTTCAAGGCAGATCTTTCATGGATGAATTCTGACCTGATTCTTGTCAGAAAACTCATCCTTTCTTTTGTCCCTAGAGCATGTTCCTTTTGCCTCTTTTTCAGCCCATACCTCACTACACATTACTGAATAGTAAGACAAACAGTAGATTTAGAAATAGGCACACCTAGATTTATATCCCAACTTCAGCACACTTGCTTTGTGACCTTTGGCAAGATTCTTAACTTCCTAGAATTTCTGTTTCTTATTTTATAACATGGTGTAATACTTGGATTATTGTGAATATTGACTGAAAATGTAGGGGACAGAGCCATACACTGAACTGCCTTGGGAACCCCAGACTGACCCTAGCATTTATTTATTGTTTCATCTCCCCTTACATTTCAGCATCTCATGCAAAAACATGCCATTTCTTTTCTACTACTGTGTCTTTATACATGATTCCCTCTGCCAAGAAAAATTCAGTTCATGAGGTAGAAGAGCATCATGGTAGGAGCCAAGGGCTGGGTATCAGCCTCAGCTCTGCCATTCATTAGCGAGATGACCATGGGAAGATGATTTTTGTCTCTATACCTCAGTTTTTTCAGTTGTCTGTAAAATGGGGAAAATAATGGTGTCTCACTCATCAGGTTATTGTGAGGATTAAATTAGCCATATAAAAACCCAAGTCTATGCCTGGTACATGGTAAGCACTGAAAACCTCTCAGGACTTCAACCCACTCCCATTCCTACCACCTTTATTATTCCTCCAGATATAATTCAAATATTACCTGCTTTGTGAAGTCTTCTTCAGTTTCCCTACACCTTCATTCACTTGCCCTCTGTGAAGTTGATGGACCACCACTTGTTCCAGGTACACTTCCTAGGCATATTGCAGGTGGTATTTTATCCAGATCACCCATATGTTCTTATTTACTATCCCAGCCACCCTCTGGGGTTGATCAAATTTTCGAAGGTGAAATTCACCTTTGTAAGAGGACTGAGAATCTTTGATAGCTGACCCTGTCATGTAGAGACTCTCCCCTCCGCTTTTCCTCTTAAAAAAAGATTGGATCTACAAGTTAACTAGTCATATCCCTATTGTACAGATTGAGTCTTTTAACAAATAATTATTTTAAAATATTAATGTATTTATTTGGCTGCACTGGGTCTTAGTTGGGCGCATGGGATCTTTGCAGCATGTGGGATCTAGTTCCCTGGGCCCCCTGCATTGAGAGACCTGAGTTTTGGCCACTGGACCGCCAGGGAAATCATTCAAGAAATATTTATTGAGCAGTTACTAAGTGTGGGCACTGAATTAAGTGCTGGGAAGACTGTGGGGGACATAAATAATCTCTGCCACATGTGGCTATTTACATTTAAATTAAGTAAACATAAATGAAATTTAAAGCTCACATCTATACTTGTCATATTTTCTGAGCATTAGACAGGGAGAAATCAAATGGAGATGCTGGGAATTGAACCCAGGACCTCATACATGCAAAGCATGTGCTCTACCACTGAGCTACATCCCCAAGTGCTCTAGTTGTGTTTTATTTGTTCAATAACTACATGTGGTTAGAGGCTATTGAGTTGGACAGTGCTGATACAGACTATTTACATCATCACAGAAAGTTCTATTGAACTAAGCTATTCCAGAGGGGAGGCTGACATTGATCAAATATCCATACATGAAAATATAACTGCAACTGTGGTAAATACTAATCAGAAAGAATGCATGGTGACACAGCATTTCAGAGGGCAATTTGGCAAGACATGTTTGAACTAAGATTTGTTAGTGAGTTAGCAAAGCCTATAGTTAGATTAATTAAAGAGATTGAACTTTCTTTGCTACATCTACTGTGGGAATGAACCATTCTCAGCAATCAGACTATTCCAGAAAATGCCAATGTTACTTTGAAGGGATGCAGTTATTGTGAAGAGTCCTAAAGGCACCCTGTGGAGAGACTTCAATCACATCAATGTAGAGCTCAGTCTCCCTGGAAAGAAAAAGAAGGGGCTCCAGGTTGATAGATGGTGGGGAAATAGAAAAGAATTGGCGACTGTTTGCACTACTTGTAATCATGCACGGAACATGATCAAGGGTGTAACACTGGACTTCTGTTACATGATGAGGTCTGTGTGCACTCACTTCTCCATCTATGTCAAGAATGTTTCTCCTGTTGAAATCCAAATTTGGGGAGGTGAAAAATACATCCCCTTGGGGTTCAGATGAAGCAAGGTGTTGCTTGTTCAGTGTCTCAAGCCCAGAAAGATGAGTTAATTCTTGAAGGAAATAATACTAAGCTTGTTTCAAATTCAGCTGCTTTGATTCAGCAAATGATAACAGGTAAAAACAAGAATATTAAAGACTTCCCTGGTGGTATAGTGGCTAGGAATCCCTGCTCTCAATACAGGAGGTCTGGGTTTGATCCCTGGTCATAGAACTAGATACCCCCATGTCTAACTAAGACCCGGCACAGTAAAAAAAAAAAAAAAAAAAAAAAGATTATTATTTTTTTAAACAAACAAGAATATCAGAAAATTTTTGAATGGGATCTATGTATCTGAAAAGGAACAGTTCAGCAAGCTGATGAATAAGATCTGAGTGGTCTGGCTACAGAAACAGCAAGATGCCAGATGGTTTTTCAGACTCATTTGTGGTATTTAAAGATGCAATAAAAGCTCTTTTGATTTGAGGGTGGAAAAAGAGATTGAAAAAAAGGCTAATGGCTAGGGCATAGAGATGGAGAGATTTGGGTGACTCTCCAAAGAGGTAGAAGGATCGTAGAAGACCTTGTAGAAAAAGGGTGAGAAAGCTGAGAGGCTTAGTAATTTGACTCTCTAATCAGTAATAGAACCCAGATTTGACTTAAGCCTGTGCTGCCTAATGGATGTATATTCAAAGGACTTTACCTCTGTAATTTACAGATCTCACCTTGCTACTTTCCTTTTTGGAACTCACCAAATTTCCCTAGATTATTTCTTCACCAAAAAATATGCTATAATAATTTCCTTCTTAGACAAAACAAACCCCAAAAAACCTTCCTACATCCCTCTTCAGCTACTTTCCCATTTTTTTTTCCTTCTTCTGTTTTTACAACAAAACTCCTTGAAAGAGTTGGCTGTACTTATTACCTCCAGGTAGCTCAAGTGGTAAAGAACGTGCCTGCCTATGTAGGAGATGCAGGTGACTCAGGTTCAATTCCTGGGTCAGGAAGATCTCCTGGAGGAGAAAATGGCAATCCACTGCAGTATTCTTGCCTGGGAAATCCCATAGACAAAGGAGCCTGGTGTGGGCTACAGTCCACGGGGTTGCAAAACGTGACTGAGTACACACGCGTTACCTCCATGTCCTTTTTTCTTTTTTTCTGTTTTTTGTTGAAGCTCCTCTACTTAGGCTTTCCTCCTCCCTCACACATCCTTATCATTTTCAATGAAGTCAGCAATAACTTTGCTGACTCAATCCTTATCTTGCAGGATTTCTTAGCAACACCTGATATAACCGATCTTCCTCCTTTTTGGAGCACGTTTTCCTTGGCTTTTGATTTACCACATTCTCTTGGTTTTCCTTCACCGCCCTCCAGCTCCTTCTCAGCCCCCTTTGCTGGACATGTCTCCTTTGCGCTTTGCCAGGGCTCAGTCCTGGATTGTCTTCATTTCTCCAAATAAATTAACTTACTAGGTAATTTTATGTAGTGCCATGATGGCTGATTTTATGGTACCCAGTTGTTTGATCAGACTGATACCAGTCTAGATGTTGCTGTGAAGGTGTTGTTGTTGTTTTTTTTTTTTGACATGATTAACAGCAAAATCAATAGACTTTGAGTAAAGCAGATTACTCTCCGTAAAGTAAGAAAGCTTCCTATAATCAGTTGAAGGCCTTACGAGAAAAGATTGAGGTCTCTTGCAGAGGAAAACAAATTGGGCCTTCATGCTCAAGACTGCAACATTAAGACTGCTGGAATTTCCAGCCTGCTGGCCTGTTCTATAGGTTTCAGACTTGCCAGCCCTGACATCCTGAGAGCCAGATACATCTCTCTCTGTCTCTGTTGCTTTTGTTTCTCTGAAGAACCCGACATTATATATAATTTTATATCCATGGCATTAAGTATCTTTTATGTTTGACTTCCAATTTTTATTTCTAACCCTGACTTCTCCCTTGAATTCCAGATTTGCATACCAACTGCCTACTCAAAAATCTCCATTTGAATAGCAGTAGGTCTCTCAAACCACACCATGGATTTGTCCAGAACTATTGCTTTCCATCTCTCCCATCTTTCCTCCTCTTCCCTGAGCATCCCCGCTTTTAATTAAGGAGTACCCACATCTATCAGCCAAGGTCAAAACCCTGGAGTCATCACTGATTTTTTTCTTTCTTTTACATTCCTCATTCCATCCATTTGTAAAACTAATTAGCATTATCTTCAGATAATATAGTCTAACCTCACTAATACAAACCTTCATCATCGTAGCTTGTACCATCACAGCAATTTCCTGACTGGGCTGCGTTCGTCCGCTTTTGAGTCTCTATCTTAGTCTGTTCTCCACACAGCAGAGCAATCCTGTAAGGGTGCAAATTAGATCATTTCTCTCTCCTGTCTCGTGACACTTTGGCTTCTTATCACACTAAGAATGAAATCCAAAGTCCTGACTATGGCCTTTGGGATCCGACCCCTGGCTACTTCTCTGACCTCCCTCCCTACCACTTTCTCCCTCACTCATTGAATTATAGACACACTGGTTCCTTTGCAGATCCACAGGCAAATCAGGCAGTCTCCCCGTTTAGGAGTTTAGTATACCCTGTTTCCTCTGCTTAGAAAGATTTCCCCCTTAAGTCTTGCTCCTTCATTTCACTCTGGTCTCTGCTCACATGCTGAATATTTAGATCTTTCCTGACCCCTCTACCCTACTGTATTCTCATGGTACAAAGAATTTGTTCCAAAAAGTTTCCCCACCCCCGCCCCCCCTCCTGTGAGGGGAGCAGTGAAGTTAGGCTGGTAACTACAGGGATTGGGCATATGGGATCATGGGAGATTTTAAAAAATGGGAACACATACACACGCACAAAAAAAATATGGGAACACTACAGTGTGTTTGTGTGATGATGGGAATGATCAGGTGGGAACAAAAAGCTGATGATGCCAGAGAAGAAGGCTAATTTGAGGAATGAAATTATTGAAGATTGAGAAGTCAAGAAAACATGAAGATCCAAACACAAGTGGAGAGGTTGGCCTTCATTAAAACAAGGATGAAGGCAGGGAATATGCCAGCTTGGTGGTTGTGTTGGAAATAGGTGGGGTTCTTTCTGGTTATACTATTTTCTTAAAGCAAAAAGCAGGTCATGAAACAATGGCAAAGTGTAGGTGTTGTTGGCTTAAAAACACAAGAGTTGGAGTTTATGAAGTTTTATTCAGGATCTTATTGAGAACTATAGCTCAGAGACAGTGCTCGTGATGTGTTTTTTTTCTTTTGGCTAGGAAGTCAATCGTGTGTTTGTGTGCGTAGTTGCTCAGTCATGTCCAACTCTTTGCAACCCCATGGATTGTAGCCTGCCAAGTTCCTCTGTCCATGGCATTCTCCAGGCAAGAAGACAGGAGTGGGTTCCATGCCCTTTTCCAGGGGATCTTCCCAATCCAGGAACTGAACCCAGGTTCCTGCATTGCAGGCAGGAGCCACCAGGGAGGCCCAGGAAGTCAAGCATACATCGTAATAAAAGATCACTACTAGTCACAGAGGACAGGTAGCTCGATTTAATGAGTTTAGTGCTTATCTAAGTGTGGGAAGATGCAAAAATCTGAGGTCACTGCAATGCTTCCTGGGACATGCCTCTAAATGTTTAAGGACCTGTTTATCCAAAGCATAGAATGCTTCATCCTGCTTCCATCCTGAATTCCTCTCAGGTTTGTGGGCAGTTGAATTGGGTTGCAACTTAATCCTTATAGAACTGGGTGTTGCGTATTAAGGGGGGAAAATTTCCCAGTCTGACTCTCTTGAGTCCTTGTGGCTGGACTAGTAATAAAATTAACACAAGACAGATTAACAGGAGAAACAGAAACAAATTTTAATTCATGCCCATACAGCTCCCATGGAAATGGGATCCATGAAGTGGCCAAAGGAGGCAGCTTTTATATTTTTTAGACAAAGAAACAGTACATTTGTGAGGAACTGACAGGACAAAGAAACTGAGGTTCTCTGTGCCCAGTTAGTGGCAAATATGATCAGAGTATGGGCTTGGGGTATATTCAGTTCTGTTCAGTTCAGTCGCTCAGTCGTGTCCGAGTCTGCAACCCCGTGGACCGCAGCACACCAGGCCTCCCTGTCCATCACCAACTCTTGGAGCTAGCTCAAACTCATGTCCATGAGTCAGTGATGCCCAAACAGGTTTGCTTCTATAGGCATCCTGGCCCCACATTCCCTATCTTTGGTGATAAGGGTGTCCTTCTGCCTCCAGGTGCAGGAGTGCACTTTCACATGAGTGACTTATTTCTTGCTCTCAGAGAGACAGAAAGGAGAGTCAGAGTGTTCTTGCACTGGGGCCATTTCTTTATTTTTGCTGCGCTGTGTCTTTGCTCTGCATGGGCTTTCTCTAGTTGCAGTGAGCGGGGGCTACTCTAGTTGTGGTGTGCGGGCTTCTTATTGCAGTGGTTTCTCTTGTTGCAGAGCACAGGCTTAAGGGTGCATGGGCTTCAATAGTTGTAGCTCATGGGCTTAGTTGCCCCCGAGCATGTGGAATTTTCCCAGAGCAAGGATCGAATCTGTGTCCCTTGCATTGACAGGCAAATTCTTAACCACTGGACCACCAGAGAAATCCTGGGGCCATTTCTTAAGTAATTAGTTAAAAAGAAAAATCAGTGTTGAGGCACATTTTGGGGTGGCGTACCCTGGGCCCCAACTTGAGCAATGCTCTTTATTTTCCTTTGTTCACAGTGTGTTAGAGGTTTGGTACGAAAGGGTCACTCTGGAAATTGGGAAAACAAATATATCAGTGATACAAAGGACTGCTGGGCAGCTTTGGAGACACACTGAGATTAGTGGCCTTGACTTTAAAGTGAAATTACTTTTAATTTCATGTTTTCTCCAGCTATGTTTTCTGGTTAAGTAGGGTACAGAATATGTGGATGTCTAGATTTAACAAGGGTGGCCCTTGTCAAGTCAGTACAATTGAGGACTTTGGACCTTATTTGGAGGTTCCTAGAGAGCCACTGAAGGTGTGAACAGAGAAGATTTGAGTGTCAGAAAGGTGGCTCCAGTTCAGTGTGTGTGTGTGTGTGTGTGTGTGTGAGAGAGAGAGAGAGAGAGAAAGGCTTATTGAGGAACAGTAGTTTAGTGCACTAGTACCCTTGATCAAACGCTTATGTAGACCCATTAATAGTGTGCTTAGATAACAGCTCAGGAACAGAGGGTCTTTTCCAGCATTTTCTGCACACTTACTATATGTAACAGGTTCTAGGAGGGCATATCGGAGAAGGCAATGGCACCCCACTCCAGTACTCTTGCCTGGAAAATCCCATGGATGGAGGAGCCTGGTAGGCTGCAGTCCATGGGGTCGCGAAGAGTCGGGCAGGACTGAGTGATTTCACTTTCACTTTTCACTTTCATGCATTGGAGAAGGAAATGGCAACCCATTCCAGTGTTCTTGCCTGGAGAATCCCAGGGATGGGGGAGCCTGGTGGGCTGCCGTCTATGGGGTCGCACAGAGTTGGACACGACTAGCAGCATTAGCAGCAGGAGGACATAATAAATCAAGCCAGATTTTGCCTTCTTAAAACTCTGTTGGATTTAGATGGTTTGTGTAATTATTTTTAGGTATTTGAGGACACCTAAGAGGGAAGGAATGATAAACACTCAGGTAGAAATCAGGCAAGCCCTCCCAGAGGAGGTGATATTTCAAATGAGCTTTGAGGGAAGAGGCCTTTAGGGAGGGAAGATAATTTTAGGCAGGAGGAATAACAGGAACCCAGTCAACAGAGGCAAGATGTACCACTGGAACAAATGCTACCTGATGAGAGATGGGGGACGATGAGGCTCTTTTCCCATTAACCAGCAACTAAATAGAACTAAGGCATTCTCTGTATTTCCCGACAAGGATAAGATAGCTGGGCCTGGAACTGCAGCAAGAATCGTTTGAAAGGAAAGTGAAGCTTTTTTTTTTACAGTCATTTAAAAAAAACACACATAAAAAGTAACTACATGGGGCTACTCTTGGGATTTGTGTTGTTAATATGATCTGCTCACTTAAGAACAGTGTGAAGGGGACTTCCCTGGTGGTATAGTGGTTGAAACTCTGTGCTTCCAGTACAGAGGGGCATGGGTTGCCTGCCATGTGGCCAGACAAACAAAAAACAGTGTCAAGTTAAAAATGCCTTATCTAGCCTTTTCTGGTAATTCTGTCTGTCTGTCATAGAAGGCTCTTAGAAGTCAACCCTTATCATTTGTTTTTAACACATTAAGTCAAATGATTTTCAAGTCCTTCTGTATCCTAAGACATGCTTTTGATATAAACTGTAGTTTCTAAAGATTTTTAAGAATGCAGAGTTATGACCCTGGTTCGCAGACTGTTTTGTGTAGCTTAAATGAAATAAGGCATCAGTTTAGTTCAGTGCAGTCGCTCAGTCATGTCTGACTCTTTGCGACCCCATGAATTGCAGCACGCCAGTCCTCCCTGTCCATCACCAACTCCCGGAGTTCACTCAGATTCACGTCCATCGAGTCAGTGATGCCATCCAGCCATCTCATCCTCAGTCGTCCCCTTCTCCTCCAGCCCCCAATCCCTCCCAGCATCAAAGACTTTTCCAATGAGTCAACTCTTCGCATGAGGTGACCAAAGTACTGGAGTTTCAGCTTTAGCATCATTCCTTCCAAAGAAATCCCAGGGCTGATCTCCTTCAGAATGGACTGGTTGGATCTCCTTGCAGTCCAAGGGACTCTCAAGGGTCTGCTCCAACACCACAGTTCAAGAGCATCAATTCTGCGGCACTCAGCCTTCTTCACAGTCCAACTCTCACATCCATACATGACTACTGGAAAAACCATAGCTTTGACTAGACGGACCTTAGTAGGCAAAGTAATGTCTCTGCTTTTGAATATGCTATCTAGGTTGGTCATAACTTTTCTTCCAAGGAGTAAGCATCTTTTAATTTCATGGCTGCAGTCACCATCTGCAGTGATTTTGGAGCCCCCAAAAATAAAGTCTGACACTGTTCCCCCATCTATTTCCCATGAAGTGATAGGACCGGATGCCGTGATCTTCGTTTTCTGAATCTTGAGCTTTAAGCCAACTTTTTCACTCTCCTCTTTCACTTTCATCAAGAGGCTTTTTAGTTCCTCTTCACTTTCTGCTATAAGGGTGGTGTCATCTGCATATCTGAGGTTATTGATATTTCTCCCGGCAATCTTGATTCCAGCTTGTGTTTCTTCCAGTCCAGCGTTTCTCATGATGTACTCTGCATAGAAGTTAAATAAGCAGGGTGACAATATATAGCCTCGACATACTCCTTTTCCTATTTGGAACCAGTCTGTTGTTCCATGTCCAGTTCTAACTGTTGCTTCCTGACCTGCATACAGATTTCTCAAGAGGCAGGTCAGGTGGTCTGGTATTCCCATCTCTTTCAGAATTTTCCACAGTTTATTGTGATCCACACAGTCAAAGGCTTTGGCATAGTCAATAAAGCAGAAATAGATGTTTTTTTGGAACTCTCTTGCTTTTTCCACGATCCAGCGGATGTTGGCAATTTGATCTCTGGTTCCTCTGCCTTTTCTAAAACCAGCTTGAACATCTGGAAGTTCACGGTTCAAGTATTGCTGAAGCCTGGCTTGGAGAATTTTGAGCATTACTTTACTAGCATGTGAGATGAGCGCAACTGTGCGGTAGTTTGAGCATTCTTTGGCATTGCCTTTCTTTGGGATTGGAATGAAAACTGACCTTTTCCAGTCCTGTGGCCACTGCTGAGTTCTTCAAATTTGCTGGCATATTGAGTGCAGCACTTTCACAGCATCATCTTTCAGGACTGAAAATAGCTCAACTGGGATTCCATCACCTCCACTAGCTTTGTTTGTAGTGACGCTTTCTAAGGCCCACTTGACTTCACATTCCAGGATATCTGGCTCTAGATGAGTGATCACACCATCATGATTATCTGGGTTGTGAAGATCTTTTTGGTATAGTTCTTCTGTGTATTCTTGCCACCTCTTCTTAATATCTTCTGCTTCTGTTAGGTCCATACCATTTCTGTCCTTTATCGAGCCCATCTTTGCATGAAATATTCCCTTGGTATCTCAGATTTTCTTGAAGAAATCTCTAGTCTTTCCCATTCTGTTCTTTTCCTCTATTTCTTTGCATTGATCACTGAAGAAGGCTTTCTTATTTCTTCTTGCTATTCTTTAGAATTCTGCATTCAGATGCTTATAGCTTTCCTTTTCTCCTTTGCTTTTCGCTTCTCTTCACAGCTATTTGTAAGGCCTCCCCAGACAGCCATTTTGGTTTTTTGCATTTCTTTTCCATGGGGATGGTCTTGATCCCTGTCTCCTGTACAATGTCACGAACCTCATTCCATAGTTCATCAGGCACTCTATCAGATATAGGCCCTTAAATCTATTTCTCACTTCCACTGTATAATCATAAGGGATTTGATTTAGGTCATACCTGAATGGTCTAGCAGTTTTCCCTACTTTTTTCAACTTAAGTCTGAATTTGGTAATAAGGAGTTCATGATCTGAGCCACAGTCAGCTCCTGGTCTTGTTGTTGTTGACTGTATCGAGCTTCTCCATCTTTGGCTGCAAAGAATATAATCAATCTGCTTTTGGTGTTGACCATCTGGTGATGTCCATGTGTAGTCTTCTCTTGTGTTGTTGGAAGAGGGTGTTTGCTATGACCAGTGCATTTTCTTGGCAAAACTCTATTAGTCTTTGCCCTGCTTCATTCTGCATTCCAAGGCCAAATTTTCCTGTTACTCCAGATGTTTCTTGACTTCCTACTTTTGTATTCCAGTCCCCTATAATGAAAAGGACATCTGTTTTAGGTGTTAGTTCTAAAAGGTCTTGTAGGTCTTCATAGAACTGTTCAACTTCAGCTCCTTCAGCGTTACTGGTTGGGGCATAGACTTGGATTACCATGATATTGAACGGTTTGCCTTGGAAATGAACAGAGATCATTCTGTCGTTTTTGAGATTGCATCCAAGTACTGCATTTCGGACTCTTTTGTTGACCATGATGGCTACTCCATTTCTTCTGAGGGATTCCCATATATATGGTTAATACAGAGCTCAGCATCGCAGCCAGGAGTAAATGTTGTTTTCTCCCTTAATCCCAGCTTTCTTTCCTTCACATTTTCCATTCTTTGCTCTCTTAAGTCATCTTGTTTCCTGGACACTTATGTGCTAGACCCATCCTCTCTTCTCAGGACTCCAGAATTGTCGTGGTCCATGAGCGGGTTAGAAAAAAATTTCCAGACATTAGACAGAATGAGAGGGAAATAAAGTTTATTAGAGTGGGAGATGCTGTTAGAACAGTAGACCAGCTCAAGCGAGAACTGGCGTTGAACAGGGGTTCTTAGTCCACGTTTACACCCAGGGTACAAGGAATGGGAAAGGGGTCTTGCGGGTCATTTGCCGATTGGATGAAGCACATATACTGGGTGGGGAGAAGAGTAAGGCAAACACCTTCTCCCTGTGGGGTAGGAGGGGAGGCAGGTTGTAGGGCTCAGGGGGATCTGAAATCCATTAATAGTTATAACATGGGGGAGAAATGAAAATAAGGGTCTGGTTTTTCCATACCTACATTCCAAGACCCTCCTTGGTTTTATCTGCTCTTTTGTCTTTGGGTCACCACAAGAATCAGGTGAGACATGCACATAAATAACCACCAAACAGGGAGAGTGTCAGCTTAGCGTCTTGTAGGGGAACAAAACTTTTCACCCCAAAATGTGTCTCTTTGGTTTGAAGATTCTTTGGGGTCGATTATTTTTAAGAAACAAAACCTCAGGAAGAACTTTTTACCTTGTCCCCTTACCTGCCAACAGGGCCTATTCCAGGAAAAACAATTATCATCATAGAAAACTTAAGTATAACATGAACTAGATGTGGCAGACTGGGGGAACTCAGCAAAGCCTGTTTGATTGAGGTTCTCTCTGGGTCCCACTGTGCCTCCGTGCATGTGTGCTCAGTTGGTCCGACTCTTTGCAACCCTATGGACTGTTAGCCCACCAGATTCCCCTGTCCATGACATTCTTCAGGCAAGAATACTGGAGTGGGTTACCATGCCCTCCTCTAGGGGATCTTCCTGACCTAGGGATCAACCCCAGGGATCAAACCCTCATTTTTTTTGTCTCTTGCATTGGCAGGTGGATTCTTTACCACTAAGCCACCTGGGAAATCTGCATGACTGAACAAATGTTTATCAGACATTTGCTCATTTTCTTCTTCCTGTAAATTTCCTTTCTTGCATTTGTAGTCCCAAACCCTTTACCTCATTCTTCTCTGGGACAGTATACAAGCTTCAACCTGCCTAACTTTTCCTTGGAGCTCATATTCTCATGTTAATTTTGTACATATGTAATTACATTTTATGTTCTCCTGTAATTTGTCTCATGACAATTTAATTCCTAGACCTCTAAAAGAACCTAGGAGACTGAAGATAAGGTTTTTTCCCCTCCCCCAAATGTATAACGTGTGTGTGTGTTTGTGTGCATACGCGTGCTTCTGCATACATTCAGACTCCGAGAGGCTTCACTAAGCCTCTGCCTTGCACTGGGAAAGGGTCTCAAAGGAGCAAATTGTGGCTTTATGGATTCTTTAGAGACCAGCAACCCTTTCACCTGAGCGTGCTTCAGTCAGGCAGTAACCATCACAGTGGGAAAGGCATTCAGTTATTTATTTTTTTAGCAAATATTCATAGCCACCTACCAGTACCAAGTACTGAGTAAGAATATGAATAAGAGCAAGGAAGTATGAGAGAGTGTGGCTCAACTGGGCAGCTGGCTGCAGGTGGCTGGCATGGCTGGAGTTAAATATACTCTCAGTTTTCCTTAAGACAAACGTGACAAACCAGACTCTGAGTGGGATAAGGAAGAAGTACTGGAAAGCAAAGTTATGCTTGGTAAGAATTTGTCACTTTTCAGAATTAGTCAGGATGGACTGGAAGTTTCTTTTAAAAGACACATCACTTCCTTTACAGAATCACCACACTGACTAATCCATTACCATAGGGTGATGGATCCCAAACTGCTGTTCACTAGAATCATTCAGGGAGTTGTAAAAAACCTCAGACGCCCAGGTCGCAGCCAATACCAGTTATTAATACATCAGAATGTTTGGGAGTGACAATCGGTAACAAAGTTCCAGAGTCACTGCCTGAGGGCATAGTCCAGTTCAGTTAAGGCACACTGTTTTGGTTCCGGTTCCACATATTTCCTTAAGGTGCGTTTGCACCTTTCTTGGGTTGGGGGCGCTGTGAGCAGGAAGAGGATGTGCTGTCACCCAATTAGGAGATCCCACTTTGCTAAGCCCATCCGCGTAGTCCACAGGGCTGGAAGAGGAGTGGATTTTTGCTTTGTCATTCTGACTCTGGCTGTTTGCCCGCCCATTTAAGAGGAGGGCGTGGCTTCTCGGAGCCACTGGGAACCCGCGGACCTTTCGCTCAGTTTGCTCCAGTCCCGCATTGCATCCGGAGTTGAAGGTGCTGGCACGTCCGGAGGACCGCCGGGTGTCCAAGGGCTCGCGTTCGTGTAAGCTTCGGGTTCACTGGGAACGGAGGAAGCCTGGAGCCCCCGGGCTGTGAGCTCGCCGGGCCCAGAGCATCCTCCTGCCGGATGCCTTGGGGATGCAGGGGGAAGGGAGACTTTTGAAGGCGTGTCTGAGCAAGGGTGAGGCTTCTCCAGGCGAGGGAGTTTTTTGGCGTCGGTCATTGTTTCGCCCGGGTCGGTGAAAGCTTAGCTTGTCGGTAGGTGAGACCGGCCCTCTGTCGACTGGTAGTTTCCTGTCTAGCTTTCCTTTATAGGGACGATTTGCAGAATATTGGAGAAAAATGGGGTTTTGTATCATTTCGTAGAGCACGAGTCTTGAAATGAAGGTGCAAATACGATGAATAGTTTGACAGAGCCTTGTCAGCCTTAAGCGAGTGTAACAATTTAAGGATGCCTGTCGAGTAATCTTCACACCACTGAATCTTCAGATATTGCGAGAGGTTGGCAAGTCATATGTGTCTCCGTGTGTGCAAGCGGGGAGACCACGTTCAGACTGCTGTGACTCCCCAGGCTGTTACAGGAGACAACCAAGAGGAGCTGGTGCTCATCTCACTGTATCAGGCAGGGTAGGCGTTTAAAGGCTGCACTGCCACGTTTGAATCCTGGCTCTGCTGTTGGGTAGCTTGCTTGAATTTGGGCAGGAAAGTGTTTCTGTGCCTCTTCCCTATCTGTGAAATGGACCTGATAAAACATCATGAAATGGTAGTGGTGAAGATCCAGGATTAATATATGCAAAGCACTGCAGAATCGGTCCTGCCATTATTGTTATTATTGCTATACTTTTGGGTGCTTGGGTGGTTTTTGTCTGATGAATGGACCTGATGTCAGGATAACTGGAGTCTATTTTTAATTCTCACTGACTCATTCTCTACCTGAGTTCACCCGTTTGTAAGATTGGACCAGTTGCACCCAGGCTGTCATGTAGGGTGGTGCTTTGTTATTTCAAGGCTCTTAAATAAAAGCACCTTCAGTGGGCAGTGACCTTAATCTTGCTCCGTGGTTTCAGATTTCAAAGAAACTTTGGAAGTTGGTCTTCTGTATGCTTTAGCGATGCAGAGTTCAAAGGAAGATTAAGTTGGGAGGTGTTTTTAATAAAAACTGATATAATTGTGCCTTAGCCTTCTTTATGAGGCTTTTCTGAATTCTGGACTTGCCGGGAAAGTAGAACGTGTATTTTAGCGAGACTTGTTTATCTTAAGAGTCCGGCCGGAACCGGGGGTTTTTTGCTGGCCGCGATGCCACGTTTCCAGGCCGCGTGCAGGTGCGTGGGTCCGAGACCCGAGCCGGCGCGCGGCCGTGGTCAAGGTGAGGGCCGGGGCTGGGGCCGGGCGGTCGTCTGGGGGAGTGCAGTTGGGGACGCGGAAGCCCCGCCCTCGCCGCGCACTTCCCGCCGCGGCCCCGGGGCGGAAAGACTGACCCGCTCCGCTCTGCTTTTGTGCCACAGAGGACGGGCTGGGCCTCGAGGGAGCGCTGTCCGAACGGACCTCCAAAACCCTTGTGAAACGGAGAAAGATAGGCCACCATGGTCTGACCCTGAAGGTAGGTGGGGGACCTTAACGTCTGTTTTACCCGCCTGAACTGGGAACAAGCTCAATGAGCCGGTCGTGGTATCAGACCCAGGATTGTGAGCAAACCTCCAAAAGGAGCACATCCTTAGACAAACGACGAAGAAACGCGGGCGCCAGCTCACGTGTGAATCGACGTGGATGAAACACATTTCAGAACTGGGAAGCTTGGAAGGGCAGAGGGACCTATTTTCATCTCCTTTCCTTCCTATTTCTCTCCCTCCATCTTCCAGTAAATCTAAATAACTTACTTCTTCTTTTTTTTTTTTTTTAGCAGCAGTGTAAACTGCTGAAAGTGAGTTGTTTAGAGAAGTACCGAGAAAAGCGGGTCAGGGAATGGTTATCTTTGTCTGACCCTATCATCTTCCTTTGTAATTCTCCGGGAGGGAAACCCAGAAACCCCAGGCTCAGGGGAGAGCAACCTCAAGCTCCTGGAGTGAGTTCATTTCCCTGCAGTGGTCTCTTCTCTAGCTCAAAGTTAACCGGGTAGAACCAAAGGAAAGAAAGAAATCTTTCCTTTGGGTAGTGGTGAGTTGGTGGCAGTCCTCCCTTAGACCATCTGGATGGGTCATGGCCTACCTCACTGGCCCAGTGCTGGCAGGCAGTGTGCACCTTTGGAGGGATATGCACCGTGGGTGATGTTCTATTAATACATCAGGTGTGGGGGATACTCAGAATCTTATCACCTTGATATATCTGCTTTAATTTTTGCTGATTTTTTTTTGGACATCCTTGTTTAATTGTATCTGTAATTTTTAAGAAATGGAACTCATACTTAACCATTGCTGTCTTAAGTAAGCTTGAGTTCTCAGTTAAGTCTAACAGTGTATTTAGATATGTTTGCCTTCAGGATGACTGTAACAATTAATTTGCATTTTTATTTACTATCTTTTTTCCTAAAAGAATCATTACCTTTTTGAAGAATGGGTATAGAAAATGGCGATAGACTTCAAAGACATAGTAAATAATGGAAAATAATTGAAATAAAAAGGCTTTTGTTATTTGTTGTTTAGTCGCTCCGTCATGTCCTACTCTTTTTGCTTCCGCATGGACTATAGCCTGCCAGGCTCCTCTGTCAATGGGATTTCCCAGGCAAGAACACTGGAGTGGGTTGTGTTGCCATTTTCTCCTCCAGGGAATCTTCCTGACTTGGGGATCAAACCCACATCCCCCCAGTCTGCATGGGCAGGCAGATTCTTTACCACTGAGCCACCCCTAAAAAGTCTTTTAGCTTGATATAAAATATATTGTGTTACTCAAACCTTTAGTTTGCAAGTAAAATGAAACAAAGTCCTATTAATATTCCTTTCTGTCTGATCTCTCTACTTGTGTCATAAATTTGCACTTAAAAAGGTGTATAGGCATTTGATCTTTATATCAGTTCTATAGATGATCCTGGCTTTAATACCAATGGGAGTAAAAAGAATGTTTATGAATTTTTAAATAAGCTTTGCACCCACTTAATTGATAAGATCTGATGTTCTCAATTCTGTATGATCATAGTTCATTTTAGCCATTTAACGAAGTGCAGTGCCATGAATGAAAAGCCTACTGCCAAATTATAATTAAAATTTTAAAAATTATTTGGCACATCTCTTCCAAGTAAACTTATCACTATCCTTTGTATCATTTATTTTTGGTTTTTAATGAGTACTAAAAAATGGAAGAAGACAGCTAGGTAAGAACTACTGCTTTGAAATGTTTATGAATTTGCAGCAAATTGGCCACATATGGGGCTAAATGGTAGGTCCTAAATTCTTAGGGAAAATTGGGTTTGAGTGGAGAAAGGCATTTATTTAGTGGAGAACTGAGTGCTTATAGGATTAGTGCTAAATCCTAAAGTCCACACCTTAAAGGCTAAGATTTCCTGCTTTAATTGCAACCTAAATAATGAAGTGGGAGTTCATAAAAATGTCTGCTTTTCTTTTCTCCTCTTAATGTTGTTTCTTCATTTGCTTTCCTTTCCCCTCAATAAACAGCAGCAGCACCAAAACCTACCTTGCATTCACAGTGAACTGTAGCAGACCAGGGAGTAGGGTCCTGCTGGAAGGAACTGATAAGTTTAGATGACTACCTACATGATAAAGGCTTTAAAGAAGTGCCTTTCAAAAATGCAGTCACCTGGAATGCCTGGCACCCCACTCCAGTACTCTTGCCTGGAAAATCCCACGGACAGAGGAGCCTGGTAGGCTGCAGTCCATGGGGTTGTGAAGAGTCGACATGACTGAGCAACTTCACTTTCACTTTTCACTTTCATGCATTGGAGAAGGAAATGGCAACCCACTCCAGTGTTCTTGCCTGGAGAATCCCAGGGACGTTGGAGCCTGGTGGGCTGCCCTCTATGGGGTCGCACAGTCGGACACGACTGAAGCGACTTAGCAGGGCTATATCTGAGGTCTTATTCATTGAACTCTCTGGAAGGGGCTAGGTTCTGCCTTTACATTTATTTTAAACAAGCCCCCTCAGGTAATTCTTATGATATATATCCCGTTTTGAGATTTACTTTAATGTATGAGGTAGTTTTGTCAAGGTTAGTTGCTAAATAATTAGAATTGAGGAAAACCAAACAAAAGATTATGGCTTATTTTATATTTTAGTTCTTAAGAGCAAATTTGCAAATTTTCTTACAGGAAATCTTATATGTAAATTAGCATCTCCTGGATTCCAGAGTTTTGAAACCACTTATGCAAAATGAATGCCTGTTGGTGGTATTGAGAGGAAGAGCAAAGTGAGTGAAAAAGCACTTGCTGGAATATGAAGGGCCGAACATAGTTAAGACTTAAGTAGTTTGAGAGAAGAACTTGGGGAGATAAGACTAAAACTTGCAACATGGGACTTAATTTATTCCAGGCAGTAACAGGAGAGATGACAGACACAGAGCAGTGCGTTTTGATGAAGATCCAAGTGAATTATGGAGCCAGTGTCAGGGAAGCTCCGGGGTGATAGTGTGGTGGTCAGGCTGCGGGGCCTGGGGTGGGCACTGAAATAGGCAGGTCTCCTTCTAAAGTTACCAGAAACCAGAAACTCATGACTGAATGGACATCAGGAAATGGAGCGGTAATTTAATAACTCTGACTAGTCCACTTTCTTTCTTAATACTCTACTAAAATGAGCAGAAAACTCAATTCTCTCCTCTGAGACAATCCCTTCTGGGCAGATTAGTAATGTCTGTGCTTTTCAGCCTAATTAAGGTTGAGGCCTAAGGAGTGTTGAAGGACTGCTTTGACCCTGGTTTCTTAAGAAGGTAAGAGGTAAGGACTAACAATGTTTAAAAGGGGCATAGATTGTTCATACTGCAAATACATTTATCTGGTGCTGATTCTACATTACAATTTTTAGTAGCTGTGAATCTATGGTGAGACCCAATGCCTTCTCCTCTCGCTTTAACCAATAGATGACTCAAACCTCTTTGCTGTCTGTCCTTGTACAATGGTGTCACTGTTCTGGTCCAGGCTTCAGATTTCTTTTTGCCTTTATGTTATTGTGTTCATTTGCCAGGCCTGACTGTTTCCCATATAGGTGCCTTCTCCCTCTGATAACTTTTGCCCAGGCTGCTTCAGGTATGCACTGCCTCCGGCCTCTACAGTCTCTTAACTGGCTGCCCTCTTCTCTCTTCTTGCCCTTCCTGTCCATCTGCTGCATAGTCATCTTCCTGACTGCTTATTTGCTGCCCCCGGATCTGCATCCAGGATAAAGGGTACATTTTTTAATTTGGTTTTCTGTGTTCCCCAGGGTTTGGCCTCAACCTGCTTTTCTGGTTGTCTCTTGCTCTGCTCCCTTGCCTATACTGGAAGCTCATGAGAACATTTCCCTATAGTCCCTAACATTTCCCTCCTTTGGTCTGTTCTTTATTTTATTTCAAAAGTCATTTTCTGGCTTTTCTTCCTGCTCAGACCCATTTTTCCACCTGCCCACCTGGGTCAGAGTACAAGGCCAGATCTGTCTCTTTCCCCTCCTCTGTGCTCCCTCAGTACTCCCACAAATCCCCGTCTCTGGGAAAAGAGGAGTCCTGCCAATATCAAGAGTGAAGAGCTAGACTTATTCTTAGTGCCTGTGTTTCCAGATCTGCCTTAAGATCTCATCAGATATTTAAATGAGCGTGCCTATCAATGACCATGTATTGAATGTGTCTTCTGTGCTAGCTTCTAAATGCTGTGATCTCTAGTTGATTTAATCATCACAAGAGTGCTATGAAGAAGGTGGTGTGATCCAGTTTTCCAGATGACAGAGAGGAGTCCCTCAGAACTTAAGGAGTATGCCCAGACGACACAGCGGCAAAGCCAGGATGGAGCGCAGTGAGTGAGTGAAGTCGCTCAGTCGTGTCTGACTCTGCGACCCCATAGACTGTAGCCTACCAGGCTCCTCTGTCCATGGGATTTTCCAGGCAAGAGTACTGGAGTGGATTGCCATTTGGCTGTCTGTAAAGCTCACTGTGCTGTTCTCACACTCCTGGCACTTGGCTTGTGTTATCTCTCTTGGGATGCGTGCCTGATCTCTTGGGTGTGATTGTATGTTCATGACTCATGGTTGAACCCATGCAAATCTTGGTATTCGTAGCATAGTTCTGGCAAATTGGCATTGGTGTGCAGCATACCTGCAGACTGGAATTGCGTTCCTCTGTGCCTACTACGTTGTACCTTCCTTTAGGACAAAAATGGTTTATTTTTGTCTTCCATGTGTTGTGTTAATACCTGGTAGGCACTCAGTAAATACTTGGGGAATGAATGGTTGATGGCAGAGCCAAAGGACTGACTTTAGTGAGGGATTTAGCTATGAGGTGTCTGATTTTGTGAAAGTGGACTGTCTCTTATCAGTGATTATGCCCAAAGTGGTTCAGGAGAGGTTCTAGGCAGCATATAATGCAGTTAAGACTTTTAAGGAGCTGTGTGATCGGAGCATTGTCCACTTAAACAAGTTATGTAGCTGTGTCCAGGTCAACTGAGAAGAAAGTCACATTATGTCTATTTAGCTAATGCTTATTGAGTGAGTGAATGAGTGAAAGTCGCTCAGTCGTGTCCGACTCTCTGCGACCCTGTAGACTATACAGCCCATAGAATTTTCCAGGCCAGAATACTGGAGTGGGTAGCCTTTCCCTTCTCCAGGGGATCTTCCCAACCCAGGGATCGAACCCAGGTCTCCCGCATTGCAGGCGGATTCTTTACCAGCTGAGCTATCAGAGAACCCCAGTGCTTATTGAGCCCCTGTATTCTCGCTGTTGAGCTAGGCCCTGTCTTTGTCATCTGTAACATCTGTAGGGCAATGTGTATATTTAACAATACATTTGTCACCTGATGTTTGTAATATTTGTCACCTGAAGCTTTGTAATACAGTTTTTTACAGAGTTACGGCCTCTCTGTATGACAGAGAAGTCATCTGATGGGTGACATTTACAAATGAGGAAAGTCAAACTCTGAAGAAAGCACTACTTTTAACTCAGGCCTCAAGGGCTGAGTTTTTCCAAGGCTGCCTTCTTTAGAAGCCACACACCCAGTGCTTCCCTACCCCTAGTCTATCAAAATGATGTTCCTGGTCATTGCTGCCTTCTGAGATGTCCCAGGAGAGTTGATAATGGCTCTTACAATGGGAAATGTTCTCTTTTCATCTCACACCCTTGGTTATGTTAATTGTTGGGGCTTGGCAAGTCAGCCAGTACTTGGTTTTCTGAAGTGTCAGTTAAATGTATGACTTTAAACCACAGAGCAAGGGCGGAGGTTTTATGTACTCTAAAGTATCTCAGTGGGTGGGTCCAAGTTACTTTGTGGGACATGACTGTCATTTTATCTTTTACTTCAGCTAACAGTAAAGCCTTATTTGAATAGAACAGTTATTCAAATCCTCTTTTAGATACAGCGTATTTTCAAAGAATCTGCTGAAATCCATTTATAGAAGAATACACATAAAGAATTTTGCATATAATTTCAGACTCATTTTGTGGCCCAGATTTAGACTATCTAGTAGAGTGGTTTACCTTTCAAAGTGCTATACACAACTGTCGCCTCAGTTGTGTCTGACTCTTTGCAACCCTATGGACTATAGCCCATCAGGCTCCTCTCTCCATGGGATTCTCCAAGCAATAATACTGAAGTGGGTTGCCATGCCCTCCAGGGATTCTTCCCAACCCAGGGATTGAACCTGCATTTTTTATGTCTCCTGAATTGACAGATGGGTTCTTTACTACTGGTGATACCTGGGAAGCTTAACTGAAGCCTTAGTAGATTTTAAAATTTTATTATATAACAGATTTCACTGGTATTATTATAGTGAGATATATTTCTGTTTTCCTTCTATGGATTTAGCCTTTAAAACATTTTTCTGTTCCTAAAACAACATCCAGGAGTGAAGCTACTGGTTGGTTACATTTTTTTCTGTTTAGTGTTTTAATGTTTATTAAACATTTGCTACCTTTGGGATAACTGAGGATTTACGTGACTACTCAGTAGTTGTAAATATTGTCAAATCTATTATGTAATTCTGATTCATTCAATACTTACGGTAGCTTTATGACAGAGTAGCAGTATTCATATTTTACAGATGAGGAGACCAGAGGCTGACAGGTTAAGCAACCTGTCTAAGGAAATGCTAATAGGTCATGATTGGACTTCCCTCATGGCCCTAGTGGTGAAGAATCCACCTGCAATGCAGGAGACACAGGAAATGTGGGTTTGATCCCTGGGTAGGGAAGATCCCCTGGAGAAGGAGATGGCAACCCACTCCAGTATTCTTGCCTGGAGAATCCCATGGACAGAGGAGCCTGGTGGGCTACAGTCCGTAGGGTCGAAAAGAGTAGGATATGACTGAGCACGCATGCATTACACATGATTGGAACCCAGCTTTGCCTCCTTCCACTGTCCATGGAGTTTTCAGAAGCTCATTTTAAAAACAGATACACTGCCTTGATCATTGCAAAGTTTACCTTTAATATGAAAAGGCAAACAAAGCAAAAACATACACCTAAAAACATATCCTTAAAGGAGATGAAAATGAAAAAGAACGTGTACATAACACCCTGCTACTCTGGCAAATCAAACTAGGCCTTCAGCATGTCTCTTCACAGCTTATCCTGGCAGGATGAAGGGAGAAAAACTTCTGTGCAAGAAGGAACAGGAAAGTGTCAGGAGGTAGCGAATAGCAGGATATCTTTTAGCATGCAGGACTAACCCAACTGGTTCCTGGCTTGGCTCAGAGGTCTCTTAAATATCTCTTTTTTAATAGATTAATCGGGCAATAAAAGCCCACTGGAAAAGATAGTGAATCCTGTATGACTTTTAAAATTTGACCATAGAGAGACCTGTAACACACTGTAACATTCATCCATCCCATTATGTTTCTGTTGAACACTGAGGGTTGTGGAAGGAGCTTAAGAATGCTTGGAACGAATGAATCTGAACTCCTAGCAAAGGGACTGAACAGTAACACTTGAGAAAAATATTGAAGAAAAGAAGAAAGGAAATAGAGGCCTTATGGAGCCTTTAGCAGCAACTCCATTCTTAAAATGATCAGGGGAAATCATTAGATTTGAGATTTGTACTTTGTAGCCACATCTAAACCTTGTGCTCTCAAGGCAGATATAAAAAGGCAGAATGTAATGCAAGTGTGAGTTTCTGAGGATGCTCTATGTTACCGAGGTTATTAGGAGAAGGATTTAGCAGAGAACAAATTTAGCACTGGAAGTCACAACTTAATAACATAATGCTTGTCTTGATGTGTGCTGTTGCTCTGAGCAAGATGTGTGGGCTGTTATCTCCTGAGAAATCCCTGTAAATGGTATTAGTAATACTTTATAAGTAGGTTGGGAAAATTCATTTACTTTTCTAAAGCATTTAAAAATTCTTTGATGAAAAGCTCTGTGTGGAGCAAATTGGTGCTAGCCTGTTTACCATGCTCTGAGCTAGGGGAAAATAGACACCTTAGGGTGGGAAGGTTGGCTTGTCTTTTGGAGTTCATCTATAAATTGCTTTTATTGAATTTGAAATGGATATAAGAAAGTCCCCCAAATATGGTTAACTATAAAACCAAACTTTTTGGGATTTGGAACTTGGGACTATGAGTTTTCACCAAAGATATAAAACAGGTTAAGTATTAGTTTGTACTTGGCCAGGCTTGGGGGTAAAATATAGCCCTTAGATGATCCTGGGCCCCAACTTTGTTTTCCTGTTGCTTTTTCTTCATTTCAGAGAAGAAATAAGGCTGAATTATGAAAAGCAGTTAACTTTTATTATCTATGTGTGAGATTTATTTCTTTCACTAGAAGAAGTTCATCTTTTGCTGCCAAATAAGTTGCAATAGCTGCTGGAACAAAGTTTTTCATCTATGCTTACACATTGAAATGTGTCTACTCAAATATATCCATGTGAAAACAGCTTAGCTTGGAAGATTTACAAACAAGTTCTTGCTTTAGGGGAGCTAACAGTCTAATTTGTTGCTATTCAGTCACTAAGTCACGTTCAACTCTTTGCAACCCCATGGACTGCAGCATACCTGCCTTCCCTGTCCTTCACTGTCTCCTGGAGTTTGCTCAGACTCATGTCATTGAGTCACTGATGCCATCCTACCATCTCATCCTCTGATGCCCCCTTTTCTTCCTGCCCTCAATCCTTCCCAACATCAGAGTCTTTTCCAATGAGTCAGCTCTTTCTTTGCATCAGGTGGGCAAAGTATCGGAGCTTCAGCTCCAGAGTCAGTCCTTCCAATGAATATTCAGGGTTGATTTCCTTTAGGATTGACTGGTTTGATCTCCTTGTGTCCAAGGGACTCTCAGGAGTCTTCTCCAGCACCAGTTTGAAACCATCAGTTCTAAGGCACTCACCCTTGTTTATGGTTGAACTCTCATGTCCATACATGACTACTTGAAAAACCATAGGTTTGACTATGCTTACCTTTGTTGGCAAAGTGCTGTCTCTGCTTAATCCACTGCCTAGGTTTGTCATAGATTTTCTTCCAAGGAGCAAGCATCTTAAAAAATTTTCATGGCTTCAGTCACTGTCTACAGTGATTTTGGAGCCCAAGAAAATAAAATCTGTCACTGTTTCCATTTTTTCCCCATTTCCCATAAAGTAATGGGACTGGATGCCATGGTCTTAGTTTTTTGAATGTTGGGTTTTAAGCCAGCTTTTTCCCTCTCTGCTTTCACCTTCAAGAGGTTCTTTAGTTCTTCTTCACTTTCTGCCCTTTGGGTGGTATCATCTGCATATCTAAGATTGTTGATATTTCTCTCTGCAATCTGATTCCAGCTTGTGAGTCATCCAGCCTGGCATTTCACATGGTGTACTCTGCATAAAAGTTGAATAAGCTTGGTGACAATATACAGCCTTGACCTACTCTTTCCCAATTTTGAACCAGTCCCATTGTTTGAACAGTCTAATAGAGCAGGATTATATATATGTACAAGTAACAACAATGCATACTGTTTTTGAAAAACGGATGTTTCTTTCTGAATTTTAACCCTACTTTAAAAAAATAATGTTGAACAAAAATAGTAATATAACTATTTTTGAGTAACTTAATACTAGCCTTGCTGGCATATCAAGTGCAGTACTTTCACAGGATCATCTTTTAGGATTTGAAATAGCTCAACTGGAATTCCATCATCTCCACTAGCTTTGTTCATTGTGATGCTTCCTAAGGCCCACTTGATGCTTGTTCCTTGGAAGAAAAGTTATGACCAACCTAGACATCATATTAAAAAGCAGAGACATTACTTTGCCAACAAAGATCCATCTAGTCAAGCTATCGTTTTTCCAGTAGTCATGTATGGATGTGAGAGCTGGACAATAAAGAAAACTGAGCGCCAAAGAATTGATGCTTTTGAACTGTGGTGTTGGAGAAGACTCTTGAGAGTCCCTTGGACTGCTAGGGGATCCAGCCAGTCCATCCTAAAGGAGATGAATCCTGAGTGTTCATTGGAAGGACTGATGCTGAAGCTGAAACTCCAATACTTTGGCCACCTGATGCTAAGAACTGACTCATTTGCAAAGACCCTGATGCTGGGAAAGATTGAAGGTGGGAGAAGGGGACAACAGAGGATGAGATGGTTGGATGGCATCACCAACTCAATGGACATGAATTTGAGTAAACTCTCAGAGTTGGTGATGGACAGGGAGGCCTGGCAGCTGCGGTTCATGTGGTCGCAAAGAGTCGGACTCGACTGAACTGAACTGAATACTAGCCTTTGCTGTTCATGCATTTACAAGAAACTGTGCTCTCAGTCATTTCAGCCGTGTCTGACTCTTTGCGACCCCATGGACTGTAGCCCACCAGGCTCCTCTATGGGATTTTCCAGGCAAGAATACTGGAGTGGGTTGCCATTTCCTACTCCAAAACTGTGTGCTAAGGTCAAAGAAAAATGAACCAGTAAAGATGCATTGGAGGGAAGGTAGGGCAGATACTTGCGGATGCGGGAAACCAAAACTTGAGGTGCACTGAGGTGTTCTTTCCCCCTCTCCCCTCTCCCTCCCCTCTTGTGACTAATGAACTGAGTCCTTCTCTAACTTCACGTGATTCCCCCGGGAACTAGTGGCAGTATTTTCCTACATAAATTTGTCACGTGACTTAACAGCGTTCATGTTCATATCCTCGTAACAGATTGTGTTTAAAGTCTTCACAGGTTTCTCACCTTTTAGGGTTCAGATTTACTATTCACTCGGGGAGTGTGACTTGTATTTTTGCAATCTTCCAAATAGTCCTTTGGCGGAGACCCTGTCTACTTTATTCTTGTACTCCTGGATGCTGGAGAATCAGAGATCAGTTGCCTAACACTGGGGGACGGGGTAGGGGTGGGGTATGGCAGCGCACCTTTGCGCATGCGCCAGCCCGGACCCTTGCTTACCCACCCAGTCACCTCCTCCCCCATTGGAGTAGATTGGCGAGGATTTGGCTTTTGAAGGCCTTCAAAACACAGTTTACATTTGTATAGTGAAGACGGAGTTCCTAGCAACCAGTTTGCAAGTGAACCTTAGGAGTTCAGTCTTTCTGCAACGGAGACAGTGCAGGCCGCGATCCTTGGCTTTGTTAGCAGTTTGTAATTTAGCCAGATTTTATTTTTTAAAACAAAAACCACCACCCCCCACCCCGCCCCATCTTTTAATGACAGTATGCTGCAGTATGTGACAGCCAATGTTTTAAAGTACGGTACGTTTAGTCTCCTCATAGTTTTGTCGTTAGATTTTGCAAGCGTTTCTTTAAAAGCTAGATGACAGTGTCAGTAAACGCCAAAATAACGGCTGTCGCTTGAACCAACCGGTATTACTTCAGCGTGACGCCACGAGCCGGTTCTTGCCGGCGTTCTACGCGGGCGGGGGGACGCTTATTCGCTAACTGAGAGGGGCGGGGCCGCTAGGCCGCCGCTAGTGCGCATGGGTAGCGTCTTCCGCCCTGGGTGACCCCGGCAGTTTCCGCTGTTGGCCGAAACGTCGCGAAGACCGTTACCTGAGTGCCACCCGCCGCCGCCATGGCCGATGAAAATGATTCCCTGAGGGAAGCCGACGAGACTAGAGCGCAGCCGGGGGTGACCATGCCCAGTAGTGCGCACTTTCTGAAGCAGGTGGAGGAGGAGGAGGAGGAGGAAGCTTTGAAGGTGGAAGTGGCAGCGGCGTGTGACGACGAATCTGATACTTCCTCTGACGACGAATCTGATACCTCCTCTGACGACCTGAGCTGGGGGAAGGCCGACATCGACCCCAGCCTGCTGGAGCGGGTGGATGAGGGGAAATGCCGGAGTATCCGCAAGCAGTACCGGCAGCTCATCTATACCGTCCAGCAGAACCGTGACGACATCGTGAACACGACGAGCGACACCTTAACCGAGGCTCTCGAGGAAGCCAATGTCCTGTTTGATGCAGTGAGTCGAACGAGAGAAGCGGCTCTCGACGCTCAGTTTCTTGTTTTGGCTTCTGATTTGGGTAAAGAAAAAGCAAAGCAGCTGAACTCTGACATGAGCTTTTTCAATCAGGTGGCATTTTGTGACTTTCTGTTTATATTTGTGGGTCTAAATTGGATGGAAGATGACGGACGTGATCCGTTGAATAACTGTGACGATAACATAGCTCTTTCCTTCTGGGAGACAGTACAGAAGGAAGCCACATCGTGGATGTTACAAGCTGAAACATTCCACTTTCTTTTTGGTTCGTTCAAACCAGAGTCTGCAGCGCGAAAGCCGCGACTTAATCACCGGAGAAAAGTTCAGAAAATGGAAGAGAATGGGGATATGCCTACAAAGCTGAGGAAGCTGGATCTGAGTGGTAATCAAGAAGCCACCGAAAAAGAAGTAGAAAGAATCTTGGGATTGTTGCAAACGTACTTTCGAAAGTATCCTGATACTCCTGTGTCTTATTTTGAGTTTGTGATTGATCCAAACTCTTTCTCTCGTACTGTGGAGAATATATTTTACGTTTCTTTCATTATAAGGGATGGTTTTGCAAGAATAAGGCTTGACCAAGACAGGCTGCCAATATTGGAGCCAATTAATATTAATCTAGCCGGTGAGGGAAATGATCCCAGTTTCCACAGCAGGAAACAGGGAGTTATATCTTTGAGTTTACAAGACTGGAAAAATATTGTGGCAACTTTCGAAATTTCAGAGGCTATGATCACAAACTAAAGATTTTTGTTCTTAGTATAGGATGCAGTTTTGTTTATTTTCTAAAGCATAACATAGTGGAGAGTAAAATCCAAACAGAAGCACATACTGTATTTCTTGTGAAAAATATTTTCAAGAAAATAAGTTGTTTTACTGTGCGTTGTATTTTTCTTGGTAGTTTTATAAAGTTGTCATGACCTTCTGTTGCTTAAAAAATTCACTGGCGTATTCATGCAAAAGATTTTTTGACTGCTCCTTAAGACTTTATTAGTAAAAACTGAATTCCATAAAAATAAAAGGTGTTTAATAACTTTTAAAAAATGAATTATGATGCTCTGTGATACTACATTGCTTTCTCTGCTACAGGGAACCAAGGGAATCCCATATGGGGCTCTTGACCAGGTTGGGGGAAAGAATGGGTAAAAAAAAATGGTCAAGAAAGACGGTAGGGCAGTGCGTAAGTCATGTTAATACCGTAAAAAATTCAGATGCTATGCTTCATTTCAAAGACGACTCATAAGATTAAGGAGTGGGTGTCCTTGTTCTAAATAATTTCTACTGTGATGTGGGCTTAACAAAAGTAGACTGTCTACTGTAATAGGTGAGCCATCAACTAAGTACTGAAAGGTGAGTAGGAATTGATCAGAGATCGGGAGGGGAAATATGGAGGGTCAAATATGTGGAATTGTGAGAAGTTATGGCTCCAGAGAAATCTATGTTTTTTTGGGAAAACTATTCTATCTGAATGTTATACTAGGCAAAAATTGATTTACCACGTCTGTTAGTGCCCTCTCTTTGTTAGATTATTTCAAACACAAAATCTTTTAACATCCAGTTACAATTTTTATCTGCTTGTTTTGTTTCTTCTCTGGCCCCTAGTTTCCCTTTGTAATTTCTGCTAGTACACAGAGTGTTCCTCAGAATTGGTGATGTTTCATTATGTACTGGCCTTGAATATTTGTTCCCAACTCAGTTTTGATTTCTTAATAGGACTTTGAATGCCTGGAAACTCTCCCTGTGTAAATTGAAATATCAGTATATGATTAATTTATCCAAATTTCCTTCATTTCCTATAAAGCTCTAAAGACTTTTGTTGTTGTTGCTTGTATTGTTTTAAGAATATAAATTACAACCTTACTTGGACGCTCCTGCTGAAAATTTTGGTTTTTAAGGAAACAGTTTTTGAAGTTATAGTGAGCATCCTTGCAAGCTGTTTTTCTTGATCTCTGTAGAAACAGTCTTTGGTAGTAGTGGGTCTTGCCATTAAATCTTATTTGGCAAGTGGATAAGGATATGGTTTGTGTAACAGGAATAATAAAATTTTCCTGGTAAGTCTGAATGTAGTACAGGGAAGGGAAATTTAGAGACTGAATGACATCTAGATGGAGAGGAGATTGAGAAGTTTTTCAGTATAGTGCAGGTGTTTTTGTTTTGTTTTTTAATGAGAAGGGAAGTTTCTCATGAAACTGGGCCAATTATTTTCTAAAGTAGTCATTTCTTCCCCTTTTCTGGAGGGATGCTAACCCTTCCCAGTGCCTACAACCTTTTGATCTAGTAGTTGTGGAAGTCTCTCTGATCCTCCCTTTAGCATGCCTCTACCATCCCGGTTCCTTAGGTTTTTCAGACCTTTGCTTTTTGGGGAAAAGATAATCTTAGAGATAGCAAAAAGATCTTGCCTCAGGTCTGCTTACCACCAGATTGCTCTTTACACACCAGATGTCTTTACTAGGAGTATTTGAAGATGTAAGTGTTAACTAAAAGCATGAATGGAGAATGTGGAGGTTTAGGAGGAAGGTAATCTTTTGGGTCTTCTCTAAAGTTATAGCTGTTAAAATGTAAATCAGATTGACCACTGGTTTTGATTTAAATTGGTTGTCAGTGACGTATAGATTGGAAATTAAAGCCAATTATTTTCTAAAGTAGTCGTTTCTTCCCCTCTTTACCCTGAAGAAAAAAGGGAAAATGGCTAATAGATAATTCATTTATAGAGATTAGATGTGACCCAAACTGCAAGTCTGCTGGTTTCTCAACAATATTTAGAGTGGCTTTAATTTCACAGGTTCAATAAAATCAGCTGATAGGAAAATATTATGGAAATTTTTTAAACTAGGATTTTGTTGTTTAACAGAACCACTTCTGATCAAAGGACCTGGGATCAGATCCTGCCTTTTAAAATTCTAGTTAGAGACTTTGAACAAATTATTAAACCTGCAAGCCTTAGGTTTTTTTATTTGCTTAGTGGGAATAATGACCTATTAAATGTACAGTGTGTGACAAGTACTTTGATTTACTGGGTATGATACAGTGAGAAAAGCAAGAGATTAGTAATCGTTTAGACCTGGGTTTAATTCTTGACTCATGGACAAGTTTCTTAATCTCAAAAGGTTTCTTTATTGTCGTTTCTGAAATGGGAATGACGTGCTTAGAAGACTATTGTGAGGATTAAATGGGATGATATGTACAAAACATTCAGCACAGGGATGGGCTCATTGTGAGCACTCACGTTAGTGCCTCAGTAGATCAGAGTCAGAATGCAGCTGCCGCCTCCTTCCATGGTGACTTCTCCATCTTGGTTCATTCAGTTTAAGTCTAGACCTGGCTTTCTCAAATTCTTGCCCTTGTTTTGTGGAAACCATTATCAAGTGATTGGAATTAGCACTTGGTTAATTTACTCAGCAACTGTGCCAGGCACTGCACTAGCACTGAGGGGAAGGTGATAGATTGAAAATTGCCCTACTCTCAAGGAATTTATGTTTTAATATGTGTGTTAGTTCCCTATTGCTGCTGTAATGAATTACTATTTGGTTGCTTAAAACAACACAAATTATCTTAACAATTCTGGAGGTTGGAAGTCCAAAATCAGTTTCTCAGGGTGTGCGAGGTGTCAGCATGGCCGGGTCCTGTTGAGGCTCTGAGGGGAGAATGCTTAGCCTTTTTGGAGGCTGCCTGCATTCCTTGATTCACAGTCTGTTCCTCCATTTTCAAAACTGCCAGTGCAGCTTCTGTCTTCATTGATTTCTGTGGTGTCTCCGTGTGCCTCCCTCTTATAAGGATACTTGTGAATAAGTTGAGCCTTGTGAGGGTAATCCTGGAAAATCTCGCTATCACCAGATTCTTAACTCACATCTCAAGAATCTGTTTTACAGGTAATGTATTTGCAGGTTCTGGGGATTCAGACTTTGATATTGGGGGGACTATTGTTGAGCCTAACAGAGTGGGAGACCACAGTAATTCTGTCAGTGATAACTGCTCTGAAGAAAAACTACCTGGAGAGTGGTTGAGATGCTGTGTTAGGGGTGTGTGTGTGGGGTGGGGTGGGGGGGGGGGGGGTAAGGCAAAGCCCCTGGCAGGGGGCATTGAAATGGAGTCTGTTTGCTGTAAATAATTTGCCTGGATACTTGATTTAGAGTCCTTTAAATGTTACTGATTATGTGAAAGTGAAAGTCGCTCAGTTCAGTCACTCAGTCGTGTCCGACTCTGCGACCCCATGAATCACAGCACACCAGGCCTCCCTGTCCGTCTTGATCTCCCGGAGTTCACTCAAACTCACGTTCTTCGAGTTGGTGATGCCATCCAGCCATCTCATCCTCTGTCGTCCCCTTCTCCTGCCCTTAATCCCTCCCAGCATCAGAGTCTTTTCCAATGAGTCAACTTTCACATGAGGTGGCCAAAGTACTGGAGTTTCAGCTTTAGCATCATTCCTTCCAAAGAACACCCAGGGCTGATCTCCTTTAGAAGTTGTGTCCGACTCTTTGCGAGTCCATGGAATTCTCTAGGCCAGAATACTGGAGTGGGTGTAGCATTTCCCTTCTCTTGGGGATCTTTGCAACCCACGGATCAAACCCAGGTCTCTCTCATTGCAGGCAAATTCTTTACCAGCTGAGCCACAAGTGTTACTGTGGCCCTTAAGTATTTTAGGCACATATTAGCTGAAGGTCTAGATAGTTAACTGGTCATGGAGAATCAGTGTCCCCAGTTCTCCTGGAAGAAAGGTAGTACAGCCAGCATCTCAACTTCCAGAGCAGGAAGACAGTTCTTTGATTTGTGCTTACCCCTTAGTATTACTGTAGGGTACTTTTCATCCAGCACCACCTATCAGCATTGATTAAAATTTCCTTTAGGCCAGAAGTTGGCAATTTTTGTCCTGCAGAAAGCCAGATAGTAAATATTTTAAGCTTTGTGGGCCATGTGGCCTTCGTTGAAACTAATCAATTGTGCTCATGTTGCAGAAACAGCAGCCATAGACAATGTTGCAACAAATGGGCCTGGCCTTTTTCCAATAAGATATTACTTAATGGATACTGAAATTCAGGTTTCATCTAATTTTCATGTATCATGAAGTTTTACTCTTGATTTTTTTTTTTCTTGCTTACAACTTTAAAATATTAAGAACAATTCTTAGCTCAGGGACTGTTTAAAAAGAAAAAATTTAGCAGGCCTGCTAAATTTGCCCCTCAGACTGTAGTTTGCTAATTGCTGTCATAGGCCTTGGGGCCCACTGGGCTCTTCTAGAAAGTTTGTAGCATTTAAACCATCACTTAGTGTTATTTCTCTCCTGGCCCATGGTCATCCAAAGCACAGAGGCTTGACTATATCCCCTAGTGGATGCTGCAGCTTGTTGGCAGCAGCAGCTGATACAGTTTATATAACTGTGCAGACAAGGAGCCCAGGCAGGAGAATTTAAGCAGTTTGCTCAGGATCACATAAATAGCATAGTCAGATTCAGATGTGGACTAAATCTGAGCTCCTAACCAATATGCTACACACCTGGTACCTTTTCTAGTGTTTTCCCACAGTTTTGTTTTAATGATGAGAAAACTGAACTGAAGCCCAGCCTCTCAGTACATGTAACACAGCAGGAATGAGCACTCAGGTCAATTATTCTAAGAATGTTTTTGAACACATTTTGATCACATCACAGGCATGTGGAGTTGGCACTGGTGATGCCAGGATGAAAGAAAAGAACTATCCTTGTGGAGCTGATGGGATTGTGTGGAGATACCACCAGAGGCCTCAGGAGAGGAGCCAGTCTGCTGTCAGCTAAAGACTTCTAGCTAAATCTTGAAGGACAGGAAGTGGCTGGGGTGGAACAGCCTTCGCTGAGTGCTCTGAGAACCTGTATTAATCCAGTTGTGAGAAAAAAAGATAATGTTGTTTGGGAACCTTAGGGAAACAATGGAAGGAATAGCCTTATGTTGGGGTCTTCAGATATTGGTAAAAGAACCTAAAGGAATGCTTTTGAAAGGGTGATGTTTTGTTTACATTGAATAGAAATAATATAACCTGCCGTCAATGTACTGGATCAGAATTTGGTGGGAAGAGGGCATTTCAGGTGAGCAGTGATGCAGGGAAGTGTAGGGGATAACGTCTGCAAAACACCAGAGCTTTTTGACTCAGCCCCTTGGGCAGGCAGGTTCCCTTTTGTAGGAAGGGGAGAATTAGCGAATGTAGGGATTTTTCCTTCCAGCCACTGTGCTATAATATGCATTATTTCAGACTCAGTAGTTGAGAGGGCATGCTCATTTTACAGAATGTGAAAACAAACTCCCAACGATTAGGTGATAGCCAAGATCACCTAGCCTTGAGAATGGTAGAGCAGGTATTTTAACCCAGGTCAATGCGACACCAGAGCTCATGTATAATGGGCGAAAAACCAAAGACCAGTACACATCTGCCCAAAGGGTAGAGTCGTGTTTAGGGGGAGAATCAGTCAGTTAAAATCAGCTGCTCAGTCGTGTCCAACTAGTTTGCGACCCCACGGACTGCAGCACGCCAGGCTTCCCTGTCCATCACCAACTCATGGAGTTTGCTCATACTGATGTCCATTGAGTTGGTGATGCCATCCAACCGTCTCATCCTCTGTCATTCCCTCCTTCTCCTGCCTTCAATCTTTCCCAACATCAGAGTCTTGTCCAATGAGTCAGTTCTTCTCATCAGGTGGCAAGAGTATTGGAGTTTGAGCTCCAGCATCAGTCCTTCCAATGAATGTTCAGGGTTGATTTCCTTTAGGATTGACTGGTTAGATCTCCTTGCAGTCCAAGAAACTCTCAAAAGTCTTCTCCAACACCACAGTTCATAGGCATCAATTCTTCGGCCCTCAGCGTTCTTTATAGTCCCAGCTCGCACATCCATCCATATATGACTCCTGGAGAAGCCACAGCTTTGACTAGACGGATCTTTGTTGGCAAAGTAATGTCTCTGCTTTTTAATATGCTGTCTAGGTTGGTCATAACTTTTCTTCCAAGGAGCAAGGATCTTTTAAATTCATGGTTGCAGTCACCATCTTCAGTGATTTTGGAGCCTAATTTTGGAGGGGGAGAATAAAGATGACTTATTCTAAAGATGACTTATTCTAATTTTAAAGAAATCCTAATTGCTTTCTGTATTGTGCCTTTCTGGGGAGTCTGGAGCAATGTTTACAAGGGGTGGGTTAGAGGAAAGGCATTGAGAAGCAGATGGAAGAATGTACATTCTGTAAGCCTCACCAACAGCTGCTGGGGAGAGAAGGGTATATGTTTACATCTCTGTGGGTAGTTCTCAAGATGTGGTCCAGACCCCCACCCCTACTCCTACTCCTTCAAGAAGTCCTTTAGGTCAAAATGATGTTAATAGTAACTTGCTCTCTGTCTTTTTCACTCTGATTCTCTTACAAGTCTGCCATGGAGTTTTCCAGAGGTTACGTAGCAGGCGATGTGGTGCAGCAGACTGAACACAAAAAAGATGTGCACTCTGTGTTATCAACAAACACCAGAGAATTATGAAGATGTAAAATAATGCCTCTTTTCTCACTAATTAAGCATGTTTTTAATCAGTTGTTTATGTTTAACAGTAATGTTTTTATTAAAATTTTATAGATATTTTAATAGTTTACATATTTTTATATATAAGATATTAAAATTTTTTTCTTAGTTTTAGTTTCTAATATTCAAAGCCCCGTCCACATTATTCAAAGCTCTTTGTGGGAAATCCTAAATAATTTAAGGTTCTAAAGACATCTTGAAACTGAAAGTTTGAGAACTCCTGTTTTTTATCAGCTGCTCTGGTCAGTGGCCACTGTTTCTAGCAATTGTAATTGGAGAATGGGGGACATTTTTCTCCCGTCTCTCCTTACCCCATCTGTGTGCTTCTTCCTTATGCTGTAGAGGAGAAGGAGATGTCTGTCTGTCTGTCTGTCTTACATCTTAGAACTGAATGACAGCAGCTTCAGTTTTAAGTTGGATTATAATTTTAAAACATCATGTTTAGTTCTGGGGTCAGCTGAATACCTCAATTCCCTGTCCTTCTGATTTTACTCTACAGAATTAAAAATATTTAGGTTCACCCAGAGCTTTCTTTGTAAAACTGGTGCACTGGTTGATACAATTTTTCTTAAACTTGACCCATAAGAACCCAGGTCTGATACAGAATTTCAGTAGAGAGCAGGTTATGAAGGTTGGTGGAGGGAGCATGCTTTTCAGCATGACAGTTTCCTTCTTTGTTTTATTCAATAGTAGAGGAAGTGGTTATAGGAACTTGGTGGTTTTTATTTAGGCAGCCAGTGATTGTGTTCTGGCACCATCTGTGTTAAGTGCATGCAGATAAAATGAGACTTAGATTAAAAATGGTTATTTTCCCAGAAGAACATCTAGCTTCATTTATTTGTGAATTCTTCTAAAGCAGCGAGTCAGCCCTAATTCTGTGAGATCAGCTGCCGCTGCTGCTGTTACTAAGTCACTTCAGTCGTGTCCGACTCTGTGTGAGTTAACGCTTACGACCTGAAGCTCATATTGATCCTTTGATCTGAAGGGCTGTTTTTCTCCCCGCAGTGCCTTGCATTGGAGGAGGAACCTTGCCATAATGCCAGTTGATGAATACTGGCTGTGTTTACCAGCCTCTTATGTTAGACCTTTTGTGCAGACGGTCAGGATGATGCAGTCATGCCCCTGCTCTTGCTGGTTTCCAGGTGTCCTCCCTTTAGTCCCTGAACCGTCATGCTTACCTGCTGCACTGCTTACGGGCAGCCACAGTGCCGCGCCTCCTCCACCTTTTCACGCTGCACCCCCTTCTGCATCCCAAGCATCCTCTTCTACTGACACTAAGCTCTGCCTTTTGCCCCCCACATCTGATGGTAGGCAGGAGGAAAATGTGCAGTCTGGGCTGGTAAGTCTGGGGGCTTTTTTGATTATGAAGGTTAAAACGATTTAAAAACCTTTTTGTGTTTGGTAACAGCTGTTCCAATCATTCTCTTATGTTAGCAGATTTTTGTTTTAATAAGAAGAAAATTTAAATGCATCACCAAAACAATGTTCCACCCAAATGTGTAACTAGTGTGTTTTAAAACTAGTAGAAGGAAAGGATTTTGTAAAATTAAAAGTTTATATTATAAATGCCAAGTAATGGAAAGTAAATATAGGTAACTTCATGCATAGGCAGATTAAAGAAATGAGCTATCTGCCTAAGGGTCACTTATTTATTTAACTCCCGTCACTCCCCCCAACCCCACCCCCCGCCCCAGCCGCCACCCCTGTTTATTTAAAACATCTTATCAAAGCAGGGACTTTTAAGTTTTCCTGCAGGTAGATGGCAGTTAATGATTTTCTACTGAATTTCTGGATTTTATGCTTTACCTAAAGAATGTAGAAAAATAAATACTTTGCTAACTTGTTTCAGTTGCCGTTTGCAGGGTCCTTTCTTACTCTATAACCTTAGTATACTCATTATTCTACCTTTGACTAGAAAGTATAAATGTTTGCCAAATTGTATTGAGTCTACTAAAAACATACAGTACAGGTGTTTTTAAAATCTAATTTAAAGCATAGTTTAAAAATTCTAGGAAAAAAAGAGCTGATCAAACTTAAACTTAGCTCAGGTGTAAGTTAATTCTTTTGGGCCATCAGGACCTTAGTTTCGTGTACTCTGCAGACCCGTTACAGTAGCTGTCTGCCACATGGAGGGGGCATGAGGACAGTCCCACCACAAAGCAGGTAACTGATCACCACTTGAGGAAAGGGTGAACATTTCCCATTGTGTGCTGTGATGTGACAAACTGTGTTTCTCCTTTGGAAGTGCCTTCTGTTTTTCTTCAAAGAAGGGTCCTTTCACAGAACTTTTCAGACATTGCTGCTTTTGAGTTAAATTGTTTTCTCTTCCATTGTTTTTCTTCTTTAGGCTTCTCAGGAGAGCAGACTTCAAAATCCAGTGAAAATGAATGGCTCCAAGGATCTCCCGGAGCCCTATGACTACGACCTTATCATCATTGGAGGGGGTTCTGGAGGACTGGCAGCCGCCAAGGCAAGGCTCCTTGTGTGTCCTGGGATATGGGGAAAGTAGTCAGATCCTGACAACTGTAATCTGCATGTTTTTAGAACTACCCTTATTTAATTTTTACGTTGGAGTTGCACTAATCATCTTGGTATATGAAATTCTCAGGTATTAATAATTGGTTATGCTTTTGACATTATAACTGTGTTAAAATAGCATTGATTTTTAATGGTCCATTTCCAGTCCATCATGTTAACCATTCCAACTCATTTTAATAATTTATTTTCCAGGAGGCAGCCAAATATGACAAGAAGGTGATGGTTCTGGATTTTGTCACTCCAACCCCTCTTGGAACTAGATGGGGTAAGCTTTTAAAATACCTTAGAAGTGAATTTGTAGGAGCAGATTTTTCCCTGGCTTTTGTTTGAATGACTTCTAAAATCCAATTTTGAAATTAAATAAATTTAAAAAAACAAATGAAACTCAATTGTGCTAGGTCAAAATGGACTCCAGTTAAATGTTGAATACTTAGGTTCCTTGGCACAGAGTCAAGATAATACAAAACCATATCCACAGCTGTTTTGATGATTTAAAGATAAATATTTGAGTAACTTAGTATATTTAGGGGCTTAGTAAGTGAAAGTTTAAACTCTTCCTGGATTTCTGTTTGAAATCTGTCTCCTGTGTTCAACAAAAACTGGAATTAGATACCTTAATGGATAGCCCTTGCTTCTTCTTAGTCTTGGTGAATTCTGTGTTCATTATTTATTTATTCAATAAATATTTATTGAACACTTACTATGAACGAGGGCTGTGGAGATACAGCAGTGAATGTGTAGACCTGAAGTTCCTGCTTCTGTGGAGTTTACATTCTCGTGGAAGACAAAAGATGAACAAAAACTTTACTGATTGTGATACATGGTATTGAAAAAGTTACTTGGTGGAATAGAGAGGAACTGGGTAAAGAAAGAAGTTTTAACTTTGAGGGCTTTATCAGTGGGGATCTCTGAAGAGGTGGCTTTTAGATGAAACCCAAAGAGTAAGAATGAGCCAGCCCTGCCAAAAGCTGAGGAAGAGTCTTCCAGGCAGCTTTTCTCTTTCTCACAAAAAGGCACATACCAAGGCCCTGGGTTAGGTTTGGTGGTTATGGCATGGGTAATAGAAGCTGGAGCTAAGATTGGAGAGGAAGGCAAGTGTCAGACTGTACAGGCCCTTGTGGACCAAGATGAGGGATTTGGTCCTGATAATCCAAGCATAATGGGAAACCTTTGGGAAGGGGAGTAATGGGATAGGTAAATTTCATCAAGTTGACTTGGCTGTGGAAATTAGGAGGAGGCAGGAAGTCTGGGTAAGCCAGTGTCACAATTTCTGATTCATTCATCAGGTGCTTGTTAAGGTGTCACCTCTTGTCAGGCATGTTCTTGTGCCGGATGTTGTCCTGCTGGCCTGTGGAGCTCACACACTGGTGCCACTCAACCAGCATTCTCCTTGGAGGGCTGCTGGTTTCCCAAGCTGTGCAGTCCTCTGCCGTCTTGCACTCTTGGTATTTTGGGTGCCTCCCCATTTTGGCTGCTTACATTATGTTCTAATGGAGACAGGTTATCACTGTGTTCTTTAAGTTCAGGGACACTAAATTTTTTAGGGACAGGCAACGTGTTATGAGTCCTTTGGTGAGAATCGGTGAAGGCTGTGGACCACCTTCGTAAAAATTTGCTCATGTACACTAGACTGTTATATTACTTTTTGGCTGCATCGTGTGGCTGTGGGATCTTAGTTCCCTTAGTTCGACCAGGGGTCAAACCCATGCCCTCGGCAGTTAAGTGAGGAGTCCTAACCACTGGACTGTCAGGAAATCCCCTTTACCAAACTTTGAGTGTGGTTTCAGACCCACTGTAGTCCAGCCATCCCCTGCTCAGCAACCCCATTATCAGTTCTATTTATGGATTTAGTGGCAAGTGTAAGGTTGTACACAAAGTAAAATCTCAATATCTGGCTTTTTTTATCAGCAGTCAATTAATTATGAATTTTTGAAGTACATGGAAGTTGTGGAAGTCTGCTCCTTTTCGTTTTAGGGTAGTTTTGCCGTCTTTAGTCTCTAAGGCTCTCTGATCTTAGCAATGTCGTGAGACTTAAGAATAAACTCGTATAAACAGTGTTGACTACGTTAAACAAATGAATTGCGATGTTTCATAGAATAGCATTGGGGCTTGGAGTGGGCCACCCAAAATATGCACCATGGCACGTTTATTATTTTGAATTAAAGTTACCTAAGAAATGACCAGTGGGACACTCTGGCCCTCCTTTCTGTTGCCTGAAAGCAGGAAGTACATCCCATGAAAGGTACACTCTCTACATCAAGAAGTAGAAAGACACCCTTATCACAAAAGATAGGGAATTCGGGGCTGAGAAGCCTAATGTAAAGAAAACTGTTACTTCTTTACCTGTTATCCCAAACCCATACTCTGTTTTGATTCTTAAATAATTGAGCACCCAAAATGTCAGTTTTTGTCCTATCAGTTCCTCACAAATGTATTATTTCTTTGTCTAAAAAATAGAAAATCTGTCTCTTTTGGCTACTTCTTAGGTCCCATTTCTATGAAGGTGTCATGTGCACAAATTAAAATGAATTTCTTTTTCTCCTGTTGATCTGTCTCATGTCAGATTTGTTTGTCTAACCACAAGAACTAAAGAGGGGTAGATGGGCAATTTTCCCTCTATCTTATGATGGTAATAACCGTTGGCCCTTTTCTTTGGAGGATTGTACATCAGGCTATAAACTGATTTTGCAATGCTTTTGCAGGTCTTGGAGGAACGTGTGTGAATGTGGGTTGCATACCTAAAAAACTGATGCACCAAGCAGCGTTGTTAGGACAAGCCCTACGAGACTCTCGAAACTACGGGTGGAACGTCGAGGAGACAGGTACGTGGGGGAAGCTACTCTTCCGTTTGTGCTGTTGAGAGGCTTGAGCTGGGATCTTGCAGTGCACCATTCATTCTTACGAGACTAGCATATAACCAGGAAGTCGTTTCTATTGTTTGTTTTTCTAATGGATAAAATCAGTGTGGTTAAAAAAAAAAAACAGTGTGGTTATCCTGTGTCTTGTTGGCTGTGTAGTAACTATTAATGGTAAGAACAGATATTGTACTTGGAGTATCTTTTTATAACAGAAACCCAGAATTCTTTCAAAGAAATTCTCGTAATTCTAGAGTTTCCTATGGGAATGCAAATTACATTTGCTTTCCCTTGAAGCTGTTATTTTTCTCTCATCCAAGAAGTCTTGTTTCATGAACTGATATTTGGGAGTGTTATTTGTTGAGAAGGGGCTTTTGTTGGATGAAAAATAGAGTACCATGGAAACCACATCCTTTTCTCTTGCCCAGCAAAAAAGGCAGTGAGGAGACTCAACCTAATGGAGCATAAATTTATCACGTAATCTGCTGATGGTCTACCTCTCTTCCCGCCTCTACCCCCGCTACCCTGCAAGTTATTTACTCCTGTGTCTGAGTACCTGAGTCTGCCATTGGTCCACTCTTTCCTTCCTGGGAGCTTGCTGTCAGTGTACCCAGTTCACAACAGACTCTCCTTTCAGTTAATGAGTTAGATTTTTTTTTTAATTTATTATTATTATTTTTTAATGAGTTAGATTTTTTCAGTAGACTTTTCAGAAATCCTCCTAGTGAAGTTATATAATATTACTATTGCTTACCCACTATTTGCACTTGGTTCTGTGCTGGGGAAGTATATAAATAATACAAATCTGTAGATACACAGGTTCTGTTTTCATCAATGTGCCGATGTCGTTGATATACCAGCTAAGTACCCTGGGTGCCCAGAGGTGGGGTCAGTAAATGATTTAAGAGGTGACTGGAGATGACTTTTTAGATGTTGTGTCCTTGACAATAAGCAGAGGAGAGGATAGTCAGTTCCTTTAGAGAGAAGAAAAGGGCCAAGGTTTGTACTTGGAGAATAGTAAATACGTTGGCGTCTCTAGATCAGGGAGCATATGGGAACATAAAGCAGACAGTTGCTGTGGACTGAATGCCCTGGGCGGTTTGGGATGAGGGTAGGAGAAGGAATGTGGACCAGCTTAGTGAGCTGCAGTTGTGCTGAGGGCAAGTTGGAACAGATGTTTCGTGGTTCTTGGGATAGCAGGAAGAAGAGGGGAGAGCAGGTAAAGACCATAGCTATAGCAGAGAGGAAGCTCCCGTCTTTCCTTAACACCCACCTCACGGCTTCACTGGGGCCCTGCAGGTCAGGAGTCATGTTAAAGTCAGACCATTTTCCTTATTCTCCAGTCCATCTTATTGCAGTACGTATATGAGCCTGCTGTCCCTGGAGGGGGATCCTGTTGTTCCGTTTGGCAGACAAGCAGACTGAAGCTTGGGGGAGGGCATGAAGTGGTGCCCCCATATCATAGCTAAGAAGTTGGCAGCACTAGGGCTTTCCTAGTAGCTCAGCTGGTAAAGAATCTGCCTGCAGGAAACCCTGGTTTGATTGCTTGGTCAGGAGGATCCCCTGGAGAAGGGATAAGCTACTAACTCCAGTATTCTTGGGCTTCCCTGGTGACACAGACGGTAAAGAATCTGCCTGCAATGCAGGAGACCTAGGTTTGATCCCTGGGTTGGGAAGATCCCCTGGAGGAGAGCATGGCAACCCACTCTGGTATTCTTGCCTGGAAAATCTCAATGGACAGAGGAGCCTTGCAGGCTACAGTTTTTGGGATCACAAAGAGTCGGACATGACTGAGTGACTCAGCACAGCACAGAGTTTAGATTGAAGTCTCTCTGACCTCAAAACACATGGGGTTTACACAAGTGGTCTTCTTCCAGCCCCCATGGGTTCAGTGGCAACTCTTCTAGAGGACCAGGGTTTTGGGAGCTGTTGTAGAAGCCAGTACTCTCACACCTCTCCTCACCATTCTCTCCCCAAAAAGGGCAAGTTCTATGTGCAGTCTGCAGGCCACATTCGAATTTCCCTTCTGGGTCTTTGGGAGGAAAACCCAAGAACCACTCATTTTATTTGCTAACCACTCTCATAAGATCTGTGATCCACCCCTGTCCTTCCACACATACTCTTTACCAGTATTCTTAGGGAGACTTCATTCCCTGGAGCCCCCAGGGATAAGATACTTTCTTCACCTCATTGAAGTAGAGGTTGTTACAGTAGACAGATGAGGGTGGTAATTCTGACTTTGCTGTTTACTACCTGTGTGGTGAGGATTAAATACAATTCAGTTCAGTCACTCAGTTGTGTCTGACTCTTTGTGACCCCATGGACTGCAGCACACCAGGCCTCCCTGTCCATCACCAACTCCCAGAGTTTACTCAAACTCATGTCCATTGAGTCAGTGATGCCATCCGGCCATGTCATCTTCTGTCATCCCCTTCTCCTCCTGCCTTCAATCTTTCCCAGCATCAGGGTCTTTTCCAATGAGTTGGTTCTTCGCATCAGGTGGCCAAAGTATTGGAGTTTCAGCTTCAGCATCAGTCCTTCCAATGCATATTCAAGACTGATTTCCTTTAGGATGCACTGGTTGGATCTCCTTGCAGTCCAAGGGGCTCTCAAGGGTCTTCTCCAACACCACAGTTCAAAAGCATCAATTCTTTGGTGCTCAGCTTTCTTTATAGTCCAACTCTCACATCCATACATGACTACGAAAAAACCATAGCTTTGACTAGACGGACCTTTGGTGGCAAAGTAATGTCTCTGCTTTTTAATATGCTGTCTGGGTTTGTCATAGCTTTTCTTCCAAGAATCAAGCGTCTTTTAATTTCATGGCTGCAGTCACCATCTGCAGTGATTTTGGACCCCCCCAAAATAGAGTTTGTCACTGTTTCCGTTGCTTCCGCATCTATTTGCCATGAAGTGATGGGACCAGATGCCATGATCTTACTTTTCTGAATGTTGAGCTTTAAGCCAACTTTTTCACTCTCCTCTTTCACTTTCATCAAGAGGCTCTTTAGTTCTTCTTTGCTTTCTGCCATAAGGGTGGTGTCATCTGCATATCTGAAGTTATTGATATTTCTCCCGGCCATCTTGATTCCAGCTTGTGCTTCTTCCAGCCCAGCATTTCTCATGATGTACTCTGCATTTAAGTTAAATAAGCAGGGTGACAATATACAGCCTTGACATACTCCTTTCCCTATTTGGAACCAGTCTGTTGTTCCATGTCCAGTTCTAACTGTTGCTTCCTGGCCTGCATACAGATTGCTCAAGAGGCAGGTCAGGTGGTCTGATGTTCCCATCTCGTTAAGAATTTTCCAGAGTTGTGGTCCACAAAGTCAAAGCCTTTTTAGATTCAATAGTGTGATTAAAATACCTGCCAGCCTTAGCTTCGTCCCTTCCTCCTGGACCTGCTTCTTCTAATTTTTGCCTTCAGAGTGTCAGCCAATTGGAGTAGACTCTGCCCGGCACTTTTCTTGGTTCTTTGTTTAATGGGTTATGGATCTTTAGGAATTTGTATGTTTGAATCAATTTATTTCTCTCAAAGAGAAGGACATGTAACAAGAATATTAATCTGAAAAAGTCTAGAGTTTGATGGAAAATGTATGGTTGTTCCAAGCAAATTTTGATTTATGCAGTAATATAATTTCCATATAGTGTTTTCTTCTTCATAGTGAACGTCAGTGGCCTTTAAATTTCAATAATAGTTTTGGGGAGGTACAACTCATGATCATTAAAATGTTGTTCATTCATGGAAGGTCTCATACTTAAATTGGTATGTAGTTAATGTTAGCTTTAAACTGTCAACTCCAGAAAAATGAAGTAGGTGGAACAGAATAGCTTAGTTTGGTAAGAAAGGTAGGAAAGTACATGTAACAGGTTTTTAGAATCTTTAAGAGATAAGTATAGGCCTCTGCAGAATAAATTTTAATAACAGGGTCAGCAAAGTATAATTCTAATAAGTTCATTAATCAAGTGAGTGATGAAATATAACTTGGTGAATTGACAGATCTTTTTTCCAGCAAAAGAAACGTTTATATTTGTCACGTAACAATAAGAACTGGCTTTGCTAACTTACATTGACTTTATTCTGAATTACATAAGAAACTAATAAATGTACAGAGATGAGGTGGTAAAGCAGCCACTACCGGTGTACTGCGGCTCTGCACAGTAAAATCAGCAGGAGCTCTCTGAATTTTAAAACATAAACCAACTCAAAAGTTATCTTACTTGTGTATCTCTACAGAAGTTATTTTATTCAACTAATTTAACAGTTTTAGCTCTTTCATGTTTCTTCCCCTTTTCCAGATTTTAAGATAGAAATATATATCTTTGTATTTTTGTACCTTCCACCTCTTGTAGATCTGTGTCAGGGACAGTAATCCCAAAGTCTCTGACGGGAGATGTGCCCTCTATTTAAATCCCTTCCCTCTTCCTAAGTGGAAGCGTGGTGGCTTCTTTATTGTTGTCTTTCTCATTACTCCTTGTGCCTTATGCAGCAAGCTTTGGCCTCCCTGTGGGAACCAGAGCTGGGTGCTGTGGAAGTGGCTGGCCTGGCCTGCTGGGATCTACCACCCAGGGAGCAGTCATCGCCTCCCTCCTGTTTGTGCTAAAATGTTGATGGTGAAGGATACAGTGGACTTAGACAAACACTTTATCATTAGATCTTTGAGGAGGAAAGAAACTGGAGGTATATTTTTCTAATGAGAAGCCACTAGAGGCTGCTGCTCCGCGTTCCCAGGAGATGAGGTGTGAATGCTTATTTTGCATTTTTGAATAGAAACGCATCTAATCTCATGCCCTTGACCGAAGAACAGTGCTTCTGTTTTCTTGGAAGACTGTCTTCTCTGACACTGCAAATAGCTCTGAGCATGGTGAGGAAGGAAAGGCCCTTTGGACCTGGACCAGGTTGCACAGCTGAATCTGCCTGGTAATGGGGTGGGAGGTGGGGAGAGGGGGGTGACTTGTCCAGGACTCAGCCTGCGCTCTGCTCTTCTGAAAGCTCCAAGATGAGACTGTGATAAGAGAAAAATTACATGAGCTCAGTTATGTAAACTGGAGGAATTGGTCCCTTCTGGAAGATTTACTGGCTTTGTATTTTCTTTAGATATATCTGTTTGAATTCTCTTGTGCTCAAGAATTAAATGTACCTTTTAAAAAATTGAGCATTTGTGAAGTTGTAGGATCCCATTGTCCTTCGAGAGAAAGCACAATTATTGGTTTGTACTTGGGGGCTTGCAGAGTTTCTAGATGCCTGTATTCTCCTCCCGTGCTCAGCTGGCGGTTCACATACAGTGTGTCTGTGCTGCTGTGAGTTCCCGTGTAGCCCTGGGCAGGTCGTCCATCCATCCTTTGTTTCCCTGTGTATATACTGGAAGGAGTTTGGGCCCCTTCAGGGTATTTGAGGTATAAGTGAGCAGGTGCAGTCAAGATGAAAGGATGCCAGTAGCTCTGTTAGTCTGAATACTGTTGTTGAACCTAGGGGTGTATAGTAGTGGGGGGTGGTTCAGGAGCATGAGAGAATTGGCTTAAGACCCAGTTGCCAGGATGGGCATAAGGGTGCACCCAGGTGAAGTACAGTCCTTGCCTAGGTAGCTGGAATCAGCATTGCAGAGGCTCAGCATTAGGTTACAGCTGGTTGACCAGGCCAGTGGAATCGGGAGGCCTGGGGGAAGTGCTAGGCTGTGCCAGTGGGTGGGCTGTTTAGGAACAGGGAGTGTGCAGGTGGTATATGGGAATGCAGGAAGGTGGGGGATTTGGGGCATTACTGGAAAGCAGGGCAGCCCTAGAGAACTAGGGTTCCGGGGATGTAACCCCCACAGTCCAACAGGAGTCTGGTTACCAACAGCAGCATGTAAAGTAGGAATTTGGATTTTGTGAGACTGCAACTCAATTCTCAGAATGAAATGCAAGACCAGGACCATAGGAGCAGCTAGAGTATCTTGATGCTGAATCCCAAAGTAGTGGGTTGCAGCTTTTTTCATTTCTTCTGCCTGAGCATAACCACACTAGAGATTGGTGCCTGCCTACTGTACCCGAGGATGAAGGGACTTTGGTAGAGAAAAGGGGTTTGATGAGTTTGGAAATCACATGGGGCCTAACAGTTACAAAGCTTATCCCTAACAATAGAATTAGTGTTGAATTAGGTCTAATCACTGAATTTCTAAGTAATTTTTTTGTACAGTTACTTAGTCCCAATTGTGTCTTCTTTTCAAATATGGTATCTCTTGTAGGATTGGCAGAGCAATATCCACTTAGTACTGCTACCACTGTAAAATTTCAGAGTGAATTCTGCCTTAGATCTTGTTCCTCCCTGGGGGTATTATTGGCATGCTGTGCTGGACAGCTCCTACTTGTAAGGAACAAAGGTGGAGGATAGTTAGCGTCACTGGACATCCCTGTGTCAGTCAGTTCAGTCTCTCAGACACGTCCAACTATTTGAGACCCCATGGATTGCAGCACACCAGGCTTCTCTGTCCATCACCAACTCCCGGAGCTTGCTCAGACTCATGGCCATCACGTTGGTGATGCCATCCAACTATCTCATCCTCTGTCATCCCCTTCTCCTCCTGCCTTCAATCTTTCCCAGTATCAGGGTCTTTTCCAAGGAGTTAGTTCTTTGCATCAGGTGGCCAGAGTATTGGAGTTTCGGCTTCAGCATCAGTCCTTCCAATGAGTATTCAGGACTGCTTTCCTTCAGAATGGATTGGTTGGATCTCCTTGCAATCCAAGGGACTGTCAAGAGTCTTCTCCAACACCACAGTTCAAAAGCATCAATTCTTTGATGCTCAGCTTTCTTTATAGTCCAACTCTCACATCCATACATGACTCCTGGAAAAACCATAGCTTTGACTAGATGGACCTTTGTTGGCAAAGTAATGTCTCTGCTTTTTAATATGGAATCTAGGTTGGCCATGGCTTTTCTTCCAAGGAGTAAGCATCTTTTAATTTTATGGCTGCAATCACCATCTGCAGTGATTTGGGAGCCCCCCAAAATAAAGTCTGCCACTGTTTCCACTGTTTCCCCATCTTTTTGTCATGAAGTGATGGGACCAGATGCCATGATCTTACTTTTCTGAATGTTGAGCTTTAAGCCAACTTTTTCACTCTCCTGTTCGCTTTCATCAAGAGGCTCTTTAGTTCTTTGCTCTCTGCCATAAGGGTGGTGTCATCTGTATATCTGAGGTTACTGATATTTCTCCTGGCAATCTTGATTCCTACTTGCATCAGAGTGACAACCAAAACCGCTACCAATAAAACCACATCTGGGATTTGCTTAAAATATTCTAGTTAAAAAGAAGATGTGTTATGTAATGAGATTGGTTAAATGTTGGTAATTGTTAAATATGGATGATTGGCACATGGGAGTGAGTTAATACTATTCTGTTCCATTCCTTGTGGGGAAACAGTAAGTCCTGTCTCATATTTCCATGGTGGTGGATGAACATCAGATAGACAGGCTGGTCGAGGCTCTCTGTAACATCTGTTGGGCCCTAGCACCTAGTCCACCTGGCCTCATGACCACAGTGGCCTCCAAAGTCCCCCCACCCCAGCTGAACTCTTATCTGAAGGTTTGCTCCAGTGTTTCCAGACATTTTTGGCTCTGTGAATTGAATCCCTGCAATCTGCTCTCTGGGAGGCTACAAACCAGTGTCTGTGCTGTCATTCCCGCTTCCAGAGGCCGGCTGCTGGTACCCACAGAACTGATTCTAGTGCTTCTTTCCTGAGCCAAGCTACTTAACCCTGACTCTAAGACTCAGACTGCTCATTTCTGTGTCAGAGGCTTTCAGTTTGTGTTGACTCTCTTCTTCCTCCTTGCAAACCGCAGCTTCCCCAGAACCTGCCTTCTTTTACCACCAGAGTAGATTTTACCTGTGTCCTATTTTTTCAGTCATTGTTGAAGTTGTTAATGAATGAATGACAGGATTTGTTTTTGTCCATTGAAATGCAATATTAGTGCCTTTGCTCAAAGAATTAATTTTATGATAGAATTTTAAGAATCTTCCTCTTTGGTGAGATAGGTGGTTTGGGAGATAATGAAGCAGACTCTTAAACTTCTGTCTGGACCAGGGATCGGCACACTTCTGTAAAGAGCCACATAGTAAATATTTTAGGCTTTGTGCGCCTTGTGGCCTACCTATGTCAGAACTGCTCAGCTATGGAAGTAAATGATCGTGGCTGGATTTTAGTAAAGCTTCATGTATAGAGGGGGTGGTGGCTGAATTTCACTGGTGGGGCCTTAATTTGCCAGTCTCTGGTCCAGACACTGTTTCCAGCTTATTAGTACTCCAAACCTGGCTACATCAGAATCCCTTGGAGATGGATATACATCCTAAATCCTAGGTCTTTTACTTACGCATCCCATTGACCCAGCAGTCAGTGTTCATAGTCCAAGGTAAAATTCCTGTTTGTTTCTAGATAAAGAAGAAAAAAGTTTGGGTATAGTTATTTTAGTCTTAAAAATTTCCAGGATTTTTACACTAATTAATTGTTGGGTAGTTTTCTAAATGGAAAAAATACTTGAAAAGGTTGTTTATGTGCTTGAAATGAAGGCCTTGCTATTCAGACCAGTTCCCGGGGACTGACACTTGTCAGGCGGTTGAGAAGCTGAGCACAGTGTCTGTCTTTCTCGTGCAGTTAAGCATGACTGGGAGAGAATGACAGAGGCGGTCCAGAACCACATTGGCTCTCTCAACTGGGGCTACCGCGTGGCCCTGCGGGAGAAAAAGGTCACCTACGAGAACTCGTATGGGGAGTTTGTGGGGCCTCACAGGATTAAGGTAAGCGTGTGACTGTCTAAGAAGGCTTTTTCGTTTTGTATCTTTAAGCTTTTGTTGGGGGGGAAGTAGGGAGTGAAGGTGATTATCCTAGGAAAACATTAGTGACCCAGACCATCCAGTTGGGTGATTTTGCGGTTACTTCCTAGGGACTTTCTCTTGTGGTGCAGTGAAGGATAAGAGGACTGGGTTTGGGGCCAGATTAGCAGGATTTGAATCTTGGCTCTATGTCTGCTTCCTAGCATTGTGCCCTTGAGCAACCTCTCACTGCATTAGCAAATTTTTATGAAGATCAAATTGGTCACTGTAGTAAACAGCCTTTTTAATTACAGTGTTGACAATTCTAAAGGATAATAACTTATTAAAAATTGATATATTGGTTCCTTTTTAGGCAACAAATAATAAAGGCAAAGAGAAGATTTACTCAGCAGAGAGATTTCTCATTGCCACTGGTGAAAGGCCGCGTTATTTGGGTATCCCTGGTGACAAAGAATACTGTATCAGCAGGTAAGGACAAATTGGGGGAGAAAAGAGGATTTCTGCTTGTTCTTTTTTCTTGAAATCCATTTAATCCTCTTCCTAGAACTTAAGTTTTTCACCATGTTTTTGCCCAAGGGAACAGGGAATTAGGAAAAAGAGAAAGGAAAAAAAATTTTAAACCAGAGAACATTTACAAAATTCAGGATTATAAACATTGGTCATCTTATCTCTCATATGTAGATTATGCTTGCAGTATTTATATTTGAAATTTATATGTATGTGAGTGTGTCTTTTAAATGTATACTATGTAAAACCCAGATGGATATTTACAGATATTTTGGAAAATAATTGATACATATGTCTGTACCTTTTTTTTTTTACAAAATTAGAATTATATATTACCCTTTATGTTGGAGAAGGTGATGGCACCCCACTCCAGTACTCTCGCCTGGAAAATCCCATGGACAGAGGAACCTGGTAGGCTGCAGTCCATGGGGTCGCGAAGAGTTGGACACGACTGAGCGACTTCACTTTTACTTTTCACTTTCATGCATTGGAGAAGGAAATGGCAACCCACTCCAGTGTTCTTGCCTGGAGAATCCCAGGGACGGGGGAGCCTGATGGGCTGCCATCTATGGGGTCGCACAGAGTTGGACATAACTGAAGCGACTTAGCATTACCCTTTATGTAGATACTACACGACTTAGAGGATAACAGGCCATTTAGATTTCTCAACCCTAGTTTTTCCTTAGTCTTTCCCATTTGAATGGGTGCAGTGTCAGTGCAGAGGGACCTTCTGAAATCAGTGAGTCAGGCAGGGTTTTGCTGTGTGTCTTATTTTTGCCCATCAAGTGGAAATACTGGTGACATTATTTTTCAGGAGTTTTGAATTATGATGTTATTAAGATAGATTATTGATAAATGTGTCTCCTTGGATGCTCTTTGCCCAGGAGTTTCTTACTTTCTGATTATGTTATAACTACTTATTTTCAGTCTTTTTACCTTTGTAATAAGAGTTTGTCCTGTGAACCTTTGTCCGGGGGCAGCTCAGTTGGCATCTCTCGTTTACACTGTCTTAGATGAACTCCCGTGTCATATTTTAAAAAACTAGTCTATCAACAATACTTTTAGGATCTCTTATGTCTGATGTCCTCCCCACTCTGCTAGAAGATTTTGTCAGGCTTTACTTTGAATGGTTTTTATATTACAAAACCCACACGTTGACAGCTTTTCTCCACCTCTCTCCCCACCGTTGGTGATTGATGTGGTGGTTGAGGAAAAGTAACACAGGTTTTCCACCTCAGAGAGAGCTGGAGTGGTGGGACGAGGGTGGGGGTTTGGGTTTGCACGTGTGCAATTTTAAACATGTAAGTGGAGAATTACTCGATAGTTCAAAATAAACTTGTTTTAGTGGAAGTTGGACTAATGTCAGAGTTGCTATGGTTTGCTGTGCTCACCCATGGAAGCCTGAGCTGTTCCCACAGCAGTTGAGTGGTGAGAAGTGTCTAAGACCTTGTAAAAAATTCTCAAATATTATGTGTGTAGCTAATCGGGATGGTTTTAATCCTAAAAGTGTCTTGTTCTTAAGAAAGTAAAAATACCTACTTTAATTTGGGTTATTATACACATATGGACATTTGTTCTATTCTTTTCTTCCTTTAAAAAAAAAATTTTTTTTTTTCAGTGATGATCTTTTCTCTCTACCTTATTGCCCGGGTAAGACCCTGGTGGTCGGAGCATCCTATGTTGCTTTGGAATGTGCTGGATTTCTTGCTGGTATTGGTTTAGACGTCACTGTTATGGTACGATCCATTCTCCTAAGAGGATTTGACCAGGACATGGCCAACAAAATTGGTGAACATATGCAAGAACATGGTATCAAGTTCTTAAGACAGTTTGTACCAATAAAAGTAAGTGGGGTTGCCTGGAGGTTTGTTGATTCTATACTCAGATTAAAATGTGAGAGAGAGTTGGGGTGGGTGAGGGAAGAAGCCTCCTTTCAGCATTATGAACCATTGGGGATACTGTCATTCCTCAATTGTGTGATTTAGGTATATATACTGTTTCTACCTAATTAAATAGGTCCTACCACCTAAATAGCTTTGTTCTTATTTTCAGGTTAATGATTTCCTCCCCCTTTCAACTTTACCACCTTTTCTTCTCTTCTGTTGAAATGCTTTGCTTTATATGTTCCATTATTTTATTATCTTTGACCTGTTATATTAATACTTATTTTTTTCTACATACCAGTGATTTAAATAAGAGTTTGAGACTAGACTGACTTTTTTTTCTTTCTTTCAAAGATGTTTCTCCTTAGTATACAGTATAGTCCACAGATGCCCTGTATTATTCTGGCTTCCCTGGAAATGATTATCGAATTTTGTTATGTTGGCTGGCCTTGTTTTGCTTATTTAATCTTCTTTTCAGTTCTTTTAAAAATGCTGACTAATGTGCCAAATTATATTTGGTACTTGTTAACCACAAATGTTCTGATACACAAGAGAGACAGGCTCAGTCACTTGACATGTCTCTAACAGATTCCTTGAGGGCAAGTAAGGATGACTATATTGTTAAAATTAAGGAATTTTAGTTGTAATATTGTTTAAATTAAGGAATTTTAGCTGTTGCTTTTAAAATTGCTTTATGGGCTAGTAACTTGGGGTTTTTTTGTGCGAGTATGAATCTCTTGATGCTGGTAAGTAACAGTATAAGTGTGGGGAGTAGAAAGACCGGAGTTCAAATCCTGTTCTGCCAGTTTGTTGCCATGTGACTCTGGGAGAATGACTGCTCCAAGCCTTACTTTCTTTTGTGAAATGATAATTGATAACATCCATCTCATAGTTCTCATGAGAATTCTACTAGCATTAGGGCTGTGATTAGGAGAAACAGCTGTATATATATGCTGTACTGATAAAAAGTAGCATCTTCCTTTCTAATCTCTGAACATTTTGGATGTTGTGGGCCCTTTGAGAACATGGTGGACTATCCCTAGTGAAATAAGCCTGTGTCTGTGTACATAATATTCTGCTCAGTTTACCAGGGTGATTTAAAAGATGTGGGCTTTCCTGATGGCTCAGACAGTAAAGAATCTTCCTGCAATGCAAGAGACCCAGGTTCAATCCCTGGGTCAGGAAGATACCCTAGAGAAGAGAATGGCTTTCCACCCCAGTATTCTTGCCTGTAGAATTCCATGGACAGGGAAGCCTAGAAGGCTATAGTCCATGGGGTCGCAGACAGTCGGACATGACTAAGCAACTAACTTTTAAAACTCTTTTCCCAGAGATTGTAGTGTGCTTTCTCTGGCTTTTTTCTTTGCTGATTTGCTCTCTGAATTTTATTTTATTTGTGAATTATTTGAAGGAAAGCCCCTCTAACAAACAGGAAGCAATGAGAAAGAAGGGAATAAATAAAAGAATCTCATGTCATTCTGAAGATGTTGATGTGAGGGAGATGGGACATAAAAGACCTTACAAGCCAGATTTCGTATTTTAACTTTGGGTTCATCAGATAGGAGAGGACATAATTATCCACCTTGATGTTGATATGTGTCTTTATTGTGGAGTAAAACCTTCTATCGCTTTCATAGGTCGAGCAAATTGAAGCAGGGACACCAGGCCGACTGCGAGTGGTAGCTAAGTCCACTAATGGTGACCAAACCATCGAAGGAGAGTACAATACGGTAAGGAATGGGCCTTGGTCATACTTCATTAGAAAGCAAATCGTATGCTTATGCTGTATTTGCTGGGTTGCTATTTCTAAACTGTTGGTTCTGTTCCTATTCTAAGACACCTTTATTACTTACGATATTATAATTTGTTTTGGTACAGGGATGGATTTAAACTTTTTATACTATAACTTAAATATTATTTATCAAATGGTTATTGAAAAATATTAGCATGTCAAAATGAGCTAGAATTTCTCTGTCTCATGTTCTTGTATTTCCCCAGCCCACCACTTTAAAAAAACAACTTCAGTGGTAGGCTATGCTTTGTCTCTATACTTGGCTAAATTTACTAAGGAATTGTTAATTCCCTTTTTCTTAAGAAATGTGTACAGCTTCTTACTATATCATGTTTAGAAGATTTAATTTAAATGATTTTGATTTGTTTAAACTCTTGGCATTATTTTCTTAATAGAATATTTCTTTCCAGGTCTGGAAAATGAATCAGATTGGCCTAATGGAAAAAAATCTGATGAAATAACTCATGCACAGCCTTTTTATTGACAGTCACTATATATTAATGATTTTTCAGGTATTGCTGGCAATAGGAAGAGATGCTTGCACGAGAAAAATCGGCTTAGAAAACGTGGGAGTAAAGATAAATGAAAAGTAAGAAAAAAATTTTAATATGTTTTATTAAATACTATTTCAGTGATTTGTAAGTGGAGTTTAGTAGTGGAGTTATTTATTTATTTATTTAGTAGTTATTTATTTAGTACTGGAGTTTTAGGTGTTTGCTTGGTTTCTCTTTTTTTGGGCCATGCAGCACGTGGGATCTTAATTCCCTGACCAGGGATGGAACCCTGGCTCCCTGAAGTGGAAGCGTGGCGTCTTAACCACCGAACCGCCAGAGAAGTCCTTGGAGTTTTAGATTTTTTAAGTTAGTTTTTACCACAGTTGGAGCATTCCCGTTTTAAGCTTAGAGGACTCTTCATTCACTGCTTATCACCGTCTTTCCTGTTTGTCTTTTTTTTTCCCCCTTTTTCGAAATCTAAATGCGAGATATGCACTGGCTTTCATTTTGTTTCTTTAATGTGTTATGCACAGTAAAAGATCCAACTCCTCACTGCATTGCAGTTATGTGCTTTCAAAGCTTCACCGAATATGCAGATTTGAACCAGGTTGAAAGCTACCAAGTCTTAGAATCACTAGAGTGGTCACTACGTTTCTAGTGACAGCTGCAAATGTGAAAACTTTGCTGTTTTATTAGCTAAAATCCTTTGCACTGTACCACTGTTCTGGATAATTGAGACTCTGTTGTCTGCTTCTGGAAGGGGCATGGGATATTTTCCCAGTATCACCTTTCCTACATCCATTTGAAAACAAGTGCTGTGAAAGGCTAGGTGCCTTGGAAATTGAAAATAGAGAGTCCCCACTACCGCCCCCTACCTCCCTTCCCTCTTTCAGGAGCAATAGTTATTCAGAAGAGATTTCTTAATCTTAATATGAGGATTTTTGTTTTATTCTTTTCTTCCTTGGGTTGGAGAGACAAGGGAGTCAAGGAGGTCTGATAAGATTTCCTGGACCAAGTGTTCCACCATCTTGAAAACCTACTTGCCTGTGTGCACGTGGGACCAAGGTTTAGATTTTATTTAATATTAATAGCTCACATTTATTCTGGGCTTACCAGGGTCCATGGACTGCTGTGCTAAATGTTTTGTACACATTTCTCATTCAGTCCTCACAACCCCTTTAGGTAGATGATAATATTTTTTTCTTCTGGTATTCCCATTATCATCCTCCCCATTTATAGGTGGAAAAATGAGGCTTAGAGATGTTAAATAGCCCTCCCAAGATCACAGAGGTAATAACTAACAGACCTAGTTACTGTAGTTCAGAATCCTCCTTTGTTCTGAACCACTGTGTTCTACTTTTCCCGTTCCACGGTTTTTTAACAGTTTTCTTATTCCTTTGATTTTAAAAATAGCTAGAATGTCTAAGCTTTTGGCTCCTCTAAGCTTTGTTGTTGTTGTCTTGGTAATACATTACTCCCAATTTTGGGTTTCTTTGGGAGAAAGGGAATTTTGTTGGACTTAGTCAACAGTGGTAATGGATAGTACTTTTAACTGAATGAATTTGCAGGACTGGAAAAATACCTGTCACAGAGGAAGAGCAGACCAATGTGCCTTACATCTATGCCATCGGTGATATATTAGAGGGGAAGCTGGAGCTCACCCCCGTGGCCATCCAGGCAGGAAGGCTGCTGGCTCAGAGGCTGTATGGTGGCTCCACTGTCAAGGTGAGTGTTGGGGCTGTCACCACTGAGATGTTATTCTTAGTGGTCCTCCTGATGCTCTGGGTAAGCTGGTGGTGAAGTTTTCCAGGTCTTGAATAATTTAGTTATTTTGATGATGGCATTCCCACATGTGCTTTAGTAACTATTCCAGGCAAGACATTGTTATGACCTCTCTATCTTTGTGATTTATTATGGACATTGTCACTCTCAGAATCAAACGAGGAGTAAAGTGAGCTTGAGTAAATCAAGTTTCAGCCCTGTTATATTCTGTAAATTCCTAATAGTTGCATCTTGCATCCATTCATTATTACCAATTGGTGTATAATGTTCTAAATCTATTTATGACACCTGACTAGGCTATAAAAGGATTTGAGGATGTAGGTAAATAATATAAGTCTTCAGAGCTGTTTGAAGTGATATTCAGGCTTTATTCCCCCATCCTTTATAAAAATAGATCTGCTCTTGGAATGTTGAATGTGTTATATGAATGTTCTAAAGTTATTTTAAAAGTCAGCGTAGGAAATTAAAACTCTTATTTGTATCTTATGAGACTAGATGGAAAGAAAAGAATAAATATGCTCAATTAATTTTTTAAGACATTCTTTAAAGAACAGTTTTAGCTTCACAGCAAAATTGAGAGGAAGTTTGGTGGCTCAGCGGTAAAGATTCTTTCTGCAATGCAGGAGATGTGGGCTCAGTTCCTGGGTCAAGAAGGTCTCCTGGAGAAGGAAATGGCAACCCACTCCAGTATTCTTGCCTGGAGAATCCCATGGACGGAGGAGCCTGGTGGGCTGCAGTCTATGGGGTGGGAAGAGTTGGACACAATTGAGTAACTCAACCACCACCACCATAGAGATTTTCTATATATCCTCTGCCCCTAATTATTATCAATGTTCCCTTCCTAATTATTTTTTTAAAAGGATTCTGGAAATTATTTTTTAAAAAAGGATGGTAAAGAATTTAGTCACTCCCTATTTTCCTTGTGCATAAATCATCATAGGTTGATTTAGTTAGGTTATAGCAATGGAGCCTCAAAGAATACTGCTAATAAAATTTGTGACAAGCATTTTGAATGTATATGGGGTTAGCTTGGATTGTAGTATAATAAATCTTGATATTTTGCGATTAACAGGATTGAGGTTGAAAGAGTTTTTAATACAAGGTTGTCTGATCATGCAGGAAATAGTAGTTGGTTCATAGTCCATGGGGTCACAAAGAGTCAGACAAGACTGAGCGACTTCACTTTCATGCATTGGAGAAGGAAATGGCAACCCACTCCAGTGTTCTTGTCTGGAGAATCCCAGTGACAGCGGAGCCTGGTGGGCTGCCGTCTATGGGGTCGCACAGAGTTGGACACGTCTGGAGCGACTTAGCAGCAGCAGCAGCAGCATATTACTATTTGGAATAAACTTAACTGCCTCTTTAAATGAAGTATGTCTTTTATACCTTTTGGAGTTTTTGAGTTTATGGTAAATCAAGAAAAGGTAATTCAGAAATATAATGAGGTGCATTTAATTTTGTTGTGACCTTTTTTTTATCTTTTTGATTTCCTAAAGTGAAAAGGAAAAAAAAAATTATACCAATAATAATCAGAGGGCAAATATGCAAAAAATTGCTAGTAAATAAATGTGAAATTACTGTAGCACCAGTTTTCTTAAAAATCCAGTGAATCCACCTACTTTGGACATAAACTTCTTTGTGTGAGCAGAGTACTATATTCTAGCATCTCCCAGGTAGACCAAATTCTTTCTTAAAGTGCCTTCAGCTGTTATCAGCATCATAATTAATGTAAATTGAAATTAAAGGACTCTTTTTTGTTGTTCCTTTTTCACGCCCTGTTTTTTAGTCTGACTAATAGGACAAGTACTTTACTGAACAGGAAAATAAACAAGTGTTGCTAAGTCCCTGAGTTTGAAATCTCATCAGTCTGTTTGTCAAGTATAGTAAACAAAACTGCAATACTAATAGATACCTAGGTTAATTGTATTTGGGGAAATTACACATTGTTTTAAGAACTGTGTAATCCTTTTAATTTTGTCCCATGTGCATTAATAGATCATTCCCATATATCTGAGAACATTAATGGATCCACATCCACCTGCCTTCCTTCTGAAGGAGCAGCTAGCTGTCTGTTGAAAACTTCAGCTTAACATAAACACCTGCCTAAATTAAATCTGTTGTGGGATTTTAAGAGAACCCAAATTGAATAATGGGTGTTTGTGTCTTCCTCCAAAATTGATAACATATATTCATTGCCCTATATGAGTGTTTGGAGAAAAGAGGACAAAGAGCAGCTATGTTTGTCCGTGCCTGGCACTGTGCTCAATGCTGTGTATGCACGTACCTCATTCCACTATAGAGCAGCTGTAGAGACTGATGACATGTCACAGGGAATTAGGTAACTGTCCAAAGTCACAGTGCTTGGAGGCAGCCAAGGCAAAAGCCTAGTCCATATCTGATTTGTAGGTGAGTGAGTGAAGTCGCTCAGTTGTGTCCGACTCTTTGCGACCTCATGGACTGTAGCCTATCAGGCTTCTCCGTCCATGGGATTTTCCAGGCAAGAGTGCTGGAGTGGATTACCATTTCCTTCTCCGGGGATCTTCCTGACCCAGGAATCGAACCCGGGTTTCCCGCATTGCAGGCAGGCGCTTTACCGTCTGAGTCACCAGGGAAGCTTGCATCTCGTAAAGACGGCTGAAATGGTAAGGAATCTACCTGCAGTGTGGAAAACCAGGGTTCGATCCCTGGGTTGGGAAGATTCCCTTGAGAAGGGAACGGCAACCCACTATTGTATTCTTGCATGGAGAAGTCTATGGACAGAGGATCCTGGCAGGCTACAGTCCATGGGGTTGTAAAGAGTCGGACACGACTAAGTAACTAACACAAAGAAGTGAGGAAAATTTGGGAAGTATCAATTATAGTAGAAAAGATGTCTCAAGACTTTAAAGACTACCACCAATACAGAGGTGCTTATACTAAATGAAGTGGAAAATATATTGAAAAAATTTAAATGAATCTTTTTAACAGTAGATTAAAGTCATTTTCAAAGCTGCTAAACGTATTTGCCCTTAAATACTCTGTTATTTTTGGGAACATGAGGAAGGAGAAAAATATTTTTATCATTTCAAAAACAGAGAACAGATCATAAAGCTGAGTCAACCTGTAGGTGATGGACATTCTAGTAAGCTGTTTAAAAAGCCAGGTGATAAGACACATATACCAGCTTTAAAAGATTGTAATGGGCACTCATTTGAAAAGACCCTGATGCTGGGAAAGATTGAAGGCAGGAGGAGAAGGGGACAACAGAGGATTAGATGGTTGGATGGCATCGCCAACTCAATGGACGTGGGTTTGGGTAGACTCCAGGAGTTGGTTATGGACAGGGAGGCCCAAAGAATCGGACACGACTGAGCAACTGAACTGAACTGAACTGAATGGGCACTCCAGCTGTTTTCTGCAAGGAGCAGTAGATTTCTTGGATTTTAGAATTGCTCTCAAACACTTGAAATAATTTTATTATTACTTAAAATGGTGCTTTGTAAGCCCAGTTTTACAGTAAATATAAAAATATTTTATGTCAGAACTATAGAGAAACCACAGTACACACCTCTGCAATTTGAGGATGGATTGTGTTCTGAAAGTTTATTAACTTGATTAGCCAAATAGAAGTATTGAAAAAAAGAACTACATTTCTCAGGCTAGGCCACAATAGTCAGTTAAGCCAATTGGAAGCAGTTTGGGGACCAAGGAGAAAAAATATCTTTAATTTGGATCCAGGTTTCCATCAGATACATTATTTTCTGCCATCATTTAATGCACATCTGCTTAGGGTGAATTCCTTGTGGGGCTTTTGATTGGTGTTTTAGTTTATTATGCCTTCACTTTATACTTTTTGGAAGATATTTTTACTGAGTAGAGAATTCTGGATTTACAGTGTTTATTTAAGTATTTTAATAATTTGCCCATTGTCTTCTGGTTGCATAGGAGAATATGCTATCATTTTTATCTTTGTTCCTCTTAAGATTTTCCCTTTCACTGTTTCTTAGCAATTTGATTATTGCATGCTTTGCCACGCTTTTCTTTATAATTATTCTGCTTATGGTGTGTCAAGATTTGGGGATTTATCTGTTCATAGTTTTCATCAAATTTGGAAATTTTTTTAGCTACTCAGTTAAGTTTTTGCTTTCTTCCTCTTTTGTCCCCCCTCCAAGCCTCAAATGACTGGTGGTTCACTTGATATTATCCCATGGGTCTCTGATGCTCTGTTCATGTTTTTCCCCCTGTTTCTGTGCTTTTATTTTCTCAGAGAGCCTATTGCAATGTATTCAAGTCCACTGATCTTTTCTTTTGAAGTCTTTGTGTAATTTGTACTTCAAGTAGTTTCATCTTTACAAGTTACATTTTCCTTTTCTGTCCTCAGCAGACTGCATTTTTACCTACCTTCTTGAGCCTACAGAACACTTTTTTAATAGCTCTTTTAATGTCCTCTGCTAATCCCATCATCTCTTTTGCAGTGTCGATTTCTATTGATTAGTTTTATTCTTGATACAGGGCTTCCCTGGTGGCTCAGAGGTTAAAGCGTCTGCCTGCAATGCGGGAGATGTGGGTTCGATTCCTGGTCTTGATATTAGTTTGGATGGATGAAGACTTTGTGCCCTTTACACTGTTGGGTGCTTGGTTTTGTTGCATTCCTTTATGTAGTGTTGGAGTTTGTTTTGGTGGCCTGTTAAGTTACACAGGAGTCATTTTATCCTCGTGTAACTTGCTTTTCAGCTTTTTTTGGGTGTGTCAACAGTAACGTTTCATTTAGGCCTAATTTAGTTCTACTCAGTGGAGGCCCTTCCAAGGAGTCTGTCCCGTTCCTCCTACTGTGAACTCTTTCCCTACTCTGGCATGTAAGAGTAGGTTATTTTGGGGCTCACTGCTTGCCGGTGGCACCTTCCTCACCCTGATTGCTTTCCTCTGGCATTGATTTACAGATCAGTTCTCAGCCCAAATCTCAGGAGGCCCTCTCTGCTGATCTCGCTTTCTCTTTATGCAGCCTCACCCACTTTGCTGTTCTGCCCTGCAGCTTCCGGCCACGTTGGCATCCCTGAACCAGGATGTGTGTTGCTATAACTCAGAAAGACCACTCTGCGCTCTGTTCCCTCTCCTTACCAAGCCCTGGAAACTGCTCTGGGCAGGAAACTCGCCTCATTTGTTGCCCTTCTCGTTTCCCTTCTCAACAGCAGCCATGGTGCTGTGCTACCCATGGTCCAGTGTCTAAGAAGTGTTTCATGTTTGTCTGTTTTTTTTCTTTTTTAAGTTATTTAAAGCAGGAAGTAAACCTGGTGCATTATGGGTATAAGCAGAAGTCTGTCTTTACTTTTGAATCAGAATTCCAAGGATTGGTATTAGAGGAAAAAAAGATTATATATTGCTAATTCTAGAGGGAGGCACATTTTAAAGATTCCACCCTACTGTGTTAGAGAGTGAGATTTGTATTGTTCATATTTTAAGTTCAGAATGACTTAACCTCTTTGTCCAAATATGACTGGGTAGGTTTTTACCAACTGGCGTTTGCAAATGTATTTGGCATCTCCGTAATTGTGTTTTTCATAATTCACATCAGCATATTAAAGCCTCTGGAAATCTGATGGTTGAGAAACCTATTTGCTTAATACAGCATTTTACAAACTTGTTTGACTTCAGAACTCTTTTGTCATCTATGACTATTAGAGTATGCTTTGGAAATACTGTCATAGTCATGAACTTTTTTAAAAAATAATTTTGTTTATTTATTTTTGACTGTGCTGGGTCTTTGTTACTCCACAGGCTTTTCTCTAGGTGCAGCCAGTGGGGGCTGCTCTCTAGTTGGCGATGTGCAGGCTTCTCATTGTGGTGGCTTCTCTTGTGCAGCACAGGCTCTAGGGCACAAGGACTTTGGTAGTCGCGGCTCCCAGGCTCTAGAGCACAGGCTCAGTAGATGCAATGCGTAGGCTTAGTTGCTCTGTGGCGTGTGGGATCTTCCCAGATCAGGGATCAAACCTGTGTCTCTTGCATTGGTAGGCAGATTCTTTACCACTGAGCCACCAGGGGAAAGCCCATCATGAACTTCTTTTGTTCCTTGGTCTTCGTTACCATGTTAATGGCTGCATAAGATTGCATTGAGAATATGTACTATAGAACCACTTTCTTATTTGAATTTTAAAGCTGCTCTGATATTCCCACTATTGATGAGAACTGTGACATTGCTCAGTTAATTTATGTAGCTTTTTCAATATATTAAATTATTATCATAGATTTCTAAGAGTGAGGTTATTGGCCCAAAAACTGTAAAATGTTTTTATGGCTCTTGATTTGTATTACCTAATTGATTTTCCAGTAAAGTCTGTTAACTTCTGCATTAGTAACAGACTTTCAACATTGGGTGCCTGAGGATTGTTTTTGCTTTCTTTAAGGGAGAGAAAGCATGTGCTTATCAACGTGAGTTGGTAGCTGGATGAGAAGCCGCATGAGTCTCTCATTCATGACTACATGAATTCATTACATTCTTGACAGAATGTAAACCTCTGCTGAAGTATTATCACATCAGTTAATGGTTCTCAGTACAGCAGCCTTTTATTAGTCTACTTTTCTCTCCTCATTTTGAAGTTTTTTGAAGTATATGTTCTTCTGAGTTATAATCCCTCCCATCATAACTCCCTTCCTCTGTTTTGAAACAGTGCGACTATGAAAACGTTCCGACGACTGTTTTCACTCCTTTGGAATATGGGTCTTGTGGTCTTTCCGAGGAGAAAGCTGTGGAGAAATTTGGGGAAGAAAATGTTGAGGTAAGTTTTACTCTTCACTACTTACTACTCTTCCCTCCAAAATTTAAAATAATTTCTAGCATAAAGAGAAGCTGAAAAATAGTACAAAGAACTTTTGTATACCCATTTTCCAGATTCATGTATTAGTAACATTTTGCCCATTTGTTTTATCCTCTTCATAGTCTTCTTTATCTCCATGCATCTGTGTATTTCTTTTTCCTGAACCATTTAAGAGTAAGCTGAATGCCCCTCTACCCCTAAATGCTTTAATACCATGAACAAGGACATTTTCCTATCTAAGCACACGGTGGTTACTACTTTTAGACAGTTGGCTGTTGATATAATATTGTTATCTGACCAACCTTCCATTCGTCAGTTGGTCCGGTAATTCTTGGTTCTGTTTTTCAAAACCACTTTTACTGGTTTCTTTCTATTATTAATATGGTTAAAAAATGCAGGGAAAAAGACTAAAAAGTACCTACATTTCTACTGTTCTATTACCTTTTTTTTTTTCTACCATTAGCCTTTAATTTATAGCTAATGTTGCCAGTCACTTTATCCTATATATAGTCAAGGAAGGGATTCCCTTGTAGCTCAGTTGGTAAAGAATCTGCCTGCAGTACAGGAGACCCAGGTTCAGTTCCTAGGCCAGGAAGATCCCCTGGAGAAGGAAATGGCAACCCACTCCAGTATTCTTGCCTGGGAAATCCCATGGACGAGGAGCCTGGTGGGCTAGTTTATGGGGTCACTAGAGTCGGGCCCGACTTAGCTACTAAACCACCACCAATGTCAAGGAACTGCACATGAAGTAAACTACTTTTATATACACACATAATGCCATACAAAGGGTCTGCTGTTTCAAATCATTTGGGAAAAAAGTTTGCAGTAAAACCTAAAAGACCAGTTTTGTGAATCAGAGTACATTTTGTAATATGAAAGTCTATTTTAAACTTCTCAACAACTTCTTTTATTCTATATTTTAGTAATAACATGTAATATTGATCTATCAGTAATGTATTATTAGCATTTTTTTCTGGTTATAAGAATAGTATACTCATAGGAAATTTTCAAAATATTAAAAAAGGAAATTTTAATTCATGAAAAGATAACTGCTATTAATATTTTTGCATATTCTAGTCTAAGTATTTTATATATATATAATTTTGTGTTGGTATACATAGCTTAATTTTTAAAGTGTGATTAAGTTACATACAATTTTCTGTTGTACTTGACAGTTAGTATTAGATCATAAGCATTTCCCTCTAAAAGCACCATTTTAAAAAATGACTTGCAATATTTCCTCTCAGGGGTGCTACTATACAGTAATTTTTTGAGCCATTTTATTAGATTAATGTTTCACTATTATGAATAGAATGATGAACATCTTTGCTACTCATTGTCTCTTTCTCTGATTATTTTATGAGGATATATTGTGTCAAAATATAACTTAAATTTTAAGGTTCTTAATATTCTGTATTTTTTCAGATAAATTTTTGTATTTGTTTGATTAGAACTGGCATTTTTCATTATAAAGGCAAGGCATTTGAGTTGAAGAAATCTTGAAAAATACAAAGGAAATAGGAAACAATCACTCATAGACTTATGTTTATAACACAGCTGTCGTTAGTAGTTTTTAAAATCATTTTTTCCCCTGTGTAATTGTCGTGATACTATGATACTATACATTCAGTTTTGTAACCCACATTTATCAAAAAATTTATATCATATTACAAGGTAAAAGAATGTTATATAACGTTTAGATAATCAGTGTGTTTTTAAAATATCCTGCCAACCTTGTATGTTTTGAATCGAGGCTAGCAGTTGAAGGAGAAAAAATCCTGTTAGTCATCCAAGACGTAAGTTTATGAAATGTCAGTAAGGATGCCTGTGTCCTTTCATCTGTCTGTTATCTTTCCCTCCTTCCTTCCCTCCTTCAGTACTTTTGGTGGATAATTTCAGAGGAGATGTCTTTGGAAGTATTAAGTAAGAGAACTAGATAATTGCTATAATTGTTCCTGGCACCTTACTTGTTTCTTGCCCAAAGTTGTCATTCTTTTGAGGTAACAAGATAGCGTTGGTTTCTTTTTTTTAATGCAAGACGGAAAGTAATTACATGGCTTCTTTCTCTCATTTGCTTGCACTTTGTTGTTGTTACATAAGGTTGATTCACTGGAGCCTGAAGTATAATTAAGGGATGAGATTATGGCAAAAGGGTTGTCAACTATGAGTTTAAAGTTATTTACCTTCTGACCAGGTTCTTTATGTTCCATGAATTTTTTTGTTTAATAAAAGTCTAATTATTAAATATTAAAGAGCATCCACTGTCTTCACACCACAACTAATGTTTGACAAACATACTTCTTGATACGATGGGTCTAAATTGTGCTTCTGTCTTCCTAGGTTTACCATAGTTACTTTTGGCCATTGGAATGGACGATTCCATCAAGAGATAACAACAAATGTTATGCAAAAGTAGTCTGCAATATCAAAGACAATGTAAGTGCTATTCATATTTACTCCTTTCTGCTGATTTCATTTTATTTTTACTATGCACTCTGTTTTGATCACATGATACACACATTGCATTCTTTTAGTAATTCACCTGTGAGTCTCCCCAGCTGTGTGGACGTTACACTAGGGTGAGGCCCATGATGACACACATGGCCTGACTCCCCTCTGCATGAATGTGTTGTGGGCAGTCAGTCAGAACCAATGAAGCCATTGACTATCTAAAAATAATGACAGAACAAGAAAGGAGTAACCCAAGTTCGTATGCTAAGCAGCCAGCACTAGTGAGAAAGCTGGAATGGGGGAAATCTTAATTGGGTTCTGATTTAAGATTTCATTGCTTGCTGCTTTGTATAACAACTAGTAACAAAGACCTAAGGATAAACCCCCTGACCTCGCAGGCTTTGTTTCCATACCTACAAAGGGATGATTGGTTTTCAGACTTTTCTGACTGCTGCCCCCATTTTCTGTATTGTCACCCGGGACAAGTGTATGTCTGTGCACATGCTCTGTAAGTGTTCCGTGTGTGTGATGAGAACTCAGGATTTACTCTCTTAACAACTTTCATATCTAACTGGCAGCAGTGTTAGTTATATTATCCTGCTACACATTACACCACTGGGGCTTCCCAGGTGGCTCAGTGGTAAAGACTCTGTCTGCCATTGCAGGAGACGTGAGTTTGATCCCTGGGTCAGGAAGATCCCCTGGAGAAAGAAATGGCAACCCAGTCCTTTATTCTTGCCTGGGAAATCCCATGGGTGGAGGAGCCTGGTGGGCTGTACCGTCCACGGAGTGGCAAGAGTTGGACACGATTGAGCACTCATGTACACACGTTATACCTCGAGTGTTTCTTTAGTCTTATAATTGGAATTTTGTACCTTTCGACTAGGTTGATCCATTTCTCCCTTCCTGCATCCCCTACCTCTGGTAACCACAAATCTGATCTCTTTTTGTGAGCTTGTTTTCAAAGTATTAATGACTCATAGCACTGTGTTAAGTCCTGGTGTAGAACACAAAGGTTTGATTATTTGATATTTCTGTGCATTTCAAATGATCACCATGATAACTTAGTTACCATCTGTCACCATTCAAATTTATTACATAATTACTGACTGTATTCCCCACACTGTACATGACTGTATGGTGACTTACTTATTTTGTAACTGGAAGTCTGTACCTCTTGATCTCTCTTACCTTTGTGGGTTGAATCTTAACGAGAATTGGTATATTTTTAACTTAGTTGAGATCTCTTATTTTTCAAAAAGTATCCCCAGTAAAAATATAAACAACTAAAAGAATTCATATGTTAATAGCCTAATAAATTCATTTTTTTCATTTTGGGATTTGAGTATAATTGAGTGATTTATTCAGAGAAGGCAATGGCACCCCACTCCAGTACTTTTGCCTGGAAAATCCCATGGACAGAGGAGCCTGGAAGGCTGCAGTCCATGGGGTCGCTGAGGGTCGGACACGACTGAGTGACTTCACTTTCACGCTTTGGAGAAGGAAATGGCAACCCACTCCAGTGTTCTTGCCTGGAGAATCCCAGGACGGGGGAGCCTGGTGGGCTGCCGTCTATGGGGTTGCACAGAGTCAGACACGAAGTGATGTATTGGCTTAGTAACTACTGCTTTACACAGTAGCACAGTTGCAGATTGCTTTTTTGCAGAGTGCAGAGTTCTAGGAAAACCTGGATTTGCTGCAAAAAAACATCATCAATAGATACATTTAATAAATGGACATACTAGGATTACCTCTAGCAAGCTATACAGGATTGACATAGAGAACAGTTTTATGTAGAGTTTTGTCTTTTTAGATATAGTTTTAATAAGGTCATTTGTATGAGTATGCATTAGATACCATGCTGCTACAATCAAAAGGAGAGAATGCCACACATTCACGCTGGCAGTCTGACATCTCGTAGAAGATACTTCATTTGCATACAGCAGTCAGTGAAACCTCAAAAGTTTCCTTTATACCAAGCAAATCTATTTTAACTGTACTCAGTTCTCCTGTTCTTTTTTTTCTTTTACTGCTGTGACATTTGTTCAAATGGCATTTTTTTATATAATATGAAAAATAACTTTCACTACCAGTGAAAACTCATTTTAATTAAAATAACTGAGGATGGTATTGTTGGATGGTATTGCTGTCAATTATTTTCATAAACAAAGACAGTATTACAAGAGATGAATACTTTTCATTGCTCTTTTGTCATAAGCCATCTTATATAAAAGCTTGCTTCTGGTTTTTGACCATCCTTGGGGCAGGCTGTATTCGTTTTTAGTTCGGTCACTTCACAGTGACTGAATGTGCTTGGTTTTAAATAGTACTTGCTTGCTAGGCTTTTATTCTTTTTGTATGCTATACTTTTTATACACAGTGTATTTGAAATTTGCAGAAAGGAATAGGGCAAGTACCTACTGCAGACTCTGACTATTAACATGTTGGTGTATTTGCCCAGAGCTTCTCTTATGAGAGACAGACATTTACGTCACAGTTCGTAACTGTGGCAGTTCGTAATGCGTATGTGCTCAGTTGTGTCCTACTCTTTGCGACCCCATGGACTATAGCCCGCCAGGCTCCTCTGTCCATGGAATTTTTTAGGCAGGAATATTGGAATGGGTTGCCATTTCCTCCTCCAGGGGAACTGCCCCACCCAGGGATCAAACTCTGGTCTCCTGCCTTGGCAGGCAGATTCTTTACCCCTGAGCCACTGGGGAAGCTCACAGTTTATAATAGGCTATATTTACTTATTGAACATGTAAAGTGTGTCAGCCATTACTTAATGATCTACATGTACTAACTTCTTTAATCCTTGTATAATCCTGTGAGATACTGTGCTATTGTTATCCCCATTTTATAGACAAGGAAGCTGAAGTGTGGAAGTTAATTGTGCTAGGAGCTGGAATTCAGTTCAAGGCAACTAGAATCCATGCTGTTAACCTCTAGCCTAATCATCTTTCACATTTCTTCTTGGTCCTCCACCCCCATTCCTTCCCTGCCTCAGAGGACATACTCTCCTCACGTTGGGCTGTCTCATACTTTTATGAGACATACTGTTCATACTTTTATATATTTGCTGCCTATTATGTCCTGTAAACATCATACATCATGGTTTAAAGAAAGGTGGTATCCTCAGCTAAATAGAAGCCTGTACCTTTTCCTTTTTAATCTCACTTTTTGAGATCTATCCATATTATTGCATTTAAATCTAGTGTATTTTAAGAGCTAGTGTATTTTGTGCTTTATTTATCCATATGCACAACCCCTAATTGCCAAAATGAATAAAGCAAGAGTCTTAACATGAAGTGGATTACATACAGAAGGCTGTTCCTGACTGTTTCCAGGGAGCCATTGAACATCAGATAAGGCTCTGCACCTCATTGCCTGAGCTGCCTCGTCTGTTACAAGAGGGTTGGATGGGATGGGCCAGCCCAGAGCTTGGAAAGTCTGCACAGTAGAATGCAACAGGTTTCCCTGCTCTTGGCAGGGGTAGCCTGAGTTTGGATTTAGCATTTATTCAAAATGATTCTCACACAGGTAATTCAGAATTGCCAAATATTTTTCTCTTGCTTTCAAAAATGTTTTCACATTGGAAGGCTCTCAGGTTCTTCTGTCTACTCCCAAAACTTCAGTTTAAATGGTTTTTTAATTTGAATGGCTGCTCTTAAATGTTTCAGCTACCACAGGTGGTTTACCTGGAGCTTTGAGACAACCGGATAGAGATGAGGGGACCACTGGACAGCCCTTTGAAAACACTTTCCAACAGCCCTTTGAAAACACTTTCCAGAACATTTTGGTGCTTACGGGGTTGCACACATTTTTGCTTTTGCAAAGTGTTCTTCCTCATCATCACCAATGGCTGGTTCCTTCTCTTCCTTCTTGCTTAATGTGACCACAGTTCTGTATTAGCCCGTGCTGCAGTACCTTCAGCCTACACAGTTTTCAGCAGCAAGCATCAGTATTTCTGAATGGGTTTTTTTTTTTAGATTAGACTGGAAAAATATTCCAGGCTGTTAAGGAGGGAAAATTCTACATAATCGTATCACTTTTTTGTATCTTAGGAACGTGTTGTGGGCTTCCACATACTGGGTCCAAATGCTGGAGAGGTGACCCAGGGGTTTGCAGCGGCACTCAAATGTGGGCTGACCAAGGACCAGCTGGACAGCACCATCGGGATCCACCCTGTTTGTGCAGAGGTGCGTCTCCACAGTTTCTTTATTATTATTATGTTTTCTCCACACTTTCTTATTATTATATTTTCTCCACACTTTCAATTAAGGCTAGATAGTGCCTGTCTGTGTGTGCTCAGTCATGTCTGACTCTTTGTGACCCCCATGGGCTGTAGCCCACCAGGCTTCTCTGACAGTGGGATCCTCCAGGCAAGAATACTGGAGTGGGTTACCATTTCCTACTCTAGGGGATCTTCCCGATCTAGGGATCGGACCCGAGCCTCTTGTGTCTCCTACATTGGCAGGCGGATTCTTTACCACTACACCACCTGGAAAGCCCACTAGATAGTACTGTCGTGCTGCTGAATAGTAAAAATGATGAGAGTGATTTATACGGATATGCTTCAAGTCGTTTATCATGTGTCATAAATTATTTTCATGGCAATCAGCTGATGATGACATTCGTACTCAAAACGAGCGTCAGTGCTAGTTATCCCTGAGCTACCTGCAGGCTAATGATGGTGTCTCCCTTGTTAGCTTTCAGTGTCAAAGGATGAGAAAGCGAAGCTTGTGAAAGAAAGATCAAGCCAATGACAGTAGAGCTGGAAGCTTCCCAGCGGGGCCTCCGGGTGTCAGCGTTTCTCCACACCCGTCAGTGCTCATCCATGGGCCAGTTACATATCGTGCTGCCACTAAGTAGGGCTTGTAGGCCAGGCACGCGTCCACTGGAAAGCCTGGAGGCCGGGGGAGGTACACATCAAAAGGCTTGGGAACGGAGCTGAGAAGTGCAGCCTGGAAGGATGTTCTCGTTTCCTTTTGCTCTGTCTTTTCCCTGAGTGTCTTCCTCTATACTAATATGCACCTGTTTAGTGACCAGGTCATTAATCACAGGAAACTTTGTATATGTTGTTTTGTTCTGGGTTTTATTTGTTGTTTTGTTTTTGAAAACTTGTTTTTGTGAAGTAAAACTGAATTTTGAAAAATGATACATAAAAATTGAAAAGAGAATAGATTTTTAAAAGCTCTTGAAGATTGTGCAGTGTATCTTTTATTCAGTGTCATGACTAAGACTGTCTAGGGAAGGAGGGGAGCCAGTTAGTGTCATTCTTTTTCAAAAACAGTGTGTTGGATTCTTGGGGCTGACATAACGCACTGTTGCAACTTAGGCGTTTAGAAACAGCAGGAATGTCTTCTATGAGAGTGCTGGAGGCCAGGGTCTGAAAGCAGGGCCGTGCTCCCTCCAGGGCCCCTGGAGACGAGGCCTTCCTTGCCTTTATAGCCTCTGCCTCTGGCTTCATGTGGCCTTACCTGCTGTGTGTCTGGGTCCAGATTTCTCTCCTACTGTAAGGGCATGGATTAAGGCCCTGCTGATCCAGCATGGTTTCGTTTTCACTTGGTTACATCTGCAGAGACCCTGTTTCCAACCAAAGTCACGACATTCACGGGCACTGAGGCCTAGGACTTGAGCTTCTCTTTCTGGAGGACTTTATTCAACCCACAACGGTGGGTATGGTTAAAGTCTCGGATACTTTAAAACAGCAGTCATCCTCAACCAGGATAAAGACATCCCTTCCCAACTTGGCTATGGGAGCGTCTAGTTCTTTAATCTGAACGTGGTTCTCAGCAGACTGGTTAAAGGCTGACGTGAGCGTGGCTCCTGCTGCCTCCCTAGTTGTGTCGTGTCATGTCATGACCCAGTGGCGGCACGCGGCACTGTCTGCAGGCTGACTGCCAGCTGGGCAGAGAGGTGCGGTGGAGAAGGCAGGCGTCCCCCTGAAGTCCAGGCCTGCGGAGAGGTCAGCCGGAGGCCTGTGCCCGCGCTGCACCTGGCATGCTGGAAACCCTCCTGAAGCGTGTGCCGCTGTGCGCCTCCATCTGCTGTTTCTCGTATGACTTTGAAGCTCAGAGGTGAACATTCACTCTTTTCATAGCGCTTTTCTCTTTGTCTTGTTTCCATGGAGGCAACTGATTAATGAGATTTAAAAACTGGCTGCCATTGTCTCCCTCTGAGTGCATTTATTGTGCAGCTGTGTGCCTAGCTCCGTGCTGGGTGCTGGCGAGCAGCAGGGGTTTGAGTCAGAGCAGCCAGGCGGGTGAGGGAAGGGCCGGGCACACATCTGGGTGGTGGGGGCTCAGGACAAGTGCACTGTGGCGTTGGGGGCAGTTCTCGCACAAGAGGAGAAGCACGCATTCGTGTCAGCCAGTCCGAGGTAGCACCAAGTACGAGAACCCTGTGTGGCAGAGATCATGGTTTATTCGGGGACCTGAAGGCCCTCAGGACTGCTGTCGCAGTGCCACACCAGCTGTGGGTGGTTTGTACCATTTCAGTAAAAGAACCTGGGTGATTGCACAGCCTTTGGCTCCGAAGTAGTTCCCTATAGGAGCTGACGCATTCCTCGGTGGAGGCTTTGCTTTTTTGGAGGAAAATAGTTTCCACGGGGTTTCCTTCTGGAGTCGCTGTGGGAGGAGGAGAGACTACTGGTGTTTTGATGAAAGCCCCTCGGTGTTGGTGAGAGAGGAATTCTCAAGGTCTGAGGTGTCAGTGACACACGAGCGTTATTCAGTTTGAGGTTGGTGTGATGGTTGTTTATCCTGGACATCTGAGCAGTAATAATTGAAGAAACTGATCACATGTGATTTTGAGTAGTAGTTTCAACTAATTAAGTTTATCTGTAAAGAAAAAATAATGGCTTAAGAAGAAGGAGCATCAGAGACAAGACCTGTGAAATGTCTTAAATGAATTTTAGTGCCAGACATCGAAAGTTTTGTTTCATTAATAGTCAACAAAATCCCAGTCTGCAGTGGATGGGGTGGGGGGATCTTGTAAGGCTCGGAGGGGTTGGCTGGGTAAGAGATGTACATGCCTCCCATAGTGTTTATTTACCCTTTTGTTAGAGTGTTCTTTGTCCTGGGATCAAGAAGCTGCCTCTGCTCGTTTTTTTCAAGTATATTTTTAGGACAATTGTAAATCAGGGCTGTGCGTATAAGATCCATGTAGGAATTGACCCTGTTTGTTTTTTTCTGTATAGACTAACCAGCAATGGCGGTTTGGCTTCCTCCGTGTCTTTAACATGTTTCCAGTAGAAGAGAAATAGATAAGAGCTCTTTCTTTCCCCCTTCGTTTCTTTCCATTTTTGATGGGTTTAGTTTTTTATCCTTGGAGAAGTTAATGGCAACCCACTCCAGTACTCTTGCCTGGAAACTCCCATGGACGGAGGAGCCTGGTAGGCTGCAGTCCATGGAGTCGCGAAGAATCAGACACAACTGAGCGACTTCACTTTCACTTTTCACTTTCATGCATTGGAGAAGGAAATGGCACCCCACTCCAGCGTTCTTGCCTGGAGAATCCCAAGGACAGAGGAGCCTGGTAGGCTGCCGTCTACAGGGTCGCACAGAGTCAGACATGACTGAAGCGACTTAGCAGCAGTTTTTTATCCACACATCCTACAAGTTCTATTTCTAAATTAATTCCTGAGGAATAAAACATAAGCTTGCAAATTCACAAGCATGAAATTGGCTTTAATGTATTCCCTTGCTCATTATTTTTCTTTCTTTAGAAAATTGGAAAGAGAGCATGTTTGATGGTATTTTAAATTGCCTGTAATACCAGCATCCGAACACAGCTATTTTCATTATTGCATATTATCTTGCTGATCTCATCCACAGTCACACATTTTTTTTTAAACAAAGGAGTTATATTGCTCTTCAAAAAATAGTTGTACTAGTTTATAGTGCCATCAGCTTTGAATTTGAGTGCTCGTGAAAATATTGCAAAATTCAGTGTAACTTTTTCTGTAATAAGTTCAAAAGAAAGGACTATTTCAAGCCTTTTCACATATCTTTGTTAATAAGGATGAACTTCTTATAATTATTATTTTTGGGAATGTGAATTGTTCTCACATTTTCTTCTGGGTTCATGCTTTAAATGTTTTACTAGCCATTATTACTTGGGTCTGACTTTTTTTGCAGTGCTGCTGATAAATTGGCATAGAGGGGAAAAAAAGGCTTTGTCACTAAGACTAAGGATTTTTCTCAGTATTGTTCCTCCTTTACACAGAAGTGTTTTCCCCTCTTATTCACAAGTATTTTTGATGCTGATTCCTATTGCTTTGACCTGTAGAAGTCAAAACGGCCTCAATTTCTTGTGCTTTCCTCTTTGTATTAAAAATCAGGAAACCAAATATTTCTTGAAAATCAAAGATGCAGCTGACCAAAGAGGGTGTCCAGGTATGCTGACAATAAGTCTTGCTTCCACTGGGGACTCTCCCAAATCAGCCATGGCTTCTTGTCTCAGTGAGACACTCACTGGCTCGCTGAAGTGAAGTGAAGTGAAAGTCGCTCAGTCGTGTCCAACTCTTTGTGACCCTATGGACTATACAGTCCATGGAATTCTCCAGGCCACAGTACTGGAGTGGGTAGCCTTTCCCTTCTCCAGGGGATCTTCCCAACCCAGGGATCGAACCCAGGTCTCCCACATTGCTAAACACAAAATTACTTTGTTTTTATGCCTGAGCAGTATGGATAGTCAGTTTGGGTGTGGTTTTGTTTTTCCTGTATGCCTTGTGGGGCTTTGAGGTCATCACGGATCAGCTGCAGCCCAGCTCCCTGCTGTCGTCACTCCAGGACCCAGCTGACAGGGCAGCTTCTTCTGGGGCCACTGTGGCTTAATGGCAGAGAGACAGGAGGTGCAGGAAGAGCACCTTGGTGATCAGGGCTTGTGTTCCCAAGTGATGCTTTCCACTTCCCCTCCTCGGCCAGAGCAACCCCCTGTCCCTGACATCCATGTCCAGTAGGGCAGGAATGTATGACATGTCCATACAGGGTCATCGCAGGGAGGTGAAGGCACCATCTGTTTTGGAAACAAAATGATCACAGTAGGGTTAACATGAAGAAGGATCAGATTTGACAAAAAAGAAACAAGATACCTAAGACTTACTAAATGATGATATATCAACAGTGGTGGAAATAGAGGAATTAAGAATCAGTTCCAAGCTCATGGCCTGCGCAGCCAAGTAGTGGTGATGCCGATCACTGGGAGGAGCTGGGTTAAGGGAAGACAGGGTCAGTGCTGGACAGAGTTAAGTCTGAAGAGGTGTGGGTCCGGTCTTACTGTCGTGGAGCTCAGGAGAGACGGTGGCTGGAGAGGCCCAGCTTCAACGGATCTCTCCAGCTGATTCAACCTGCCTGAAAGGGAGTAGTCGACTGAAGGAGATCATGATAAGAGTGTCTAAAGGGAGAGAGGATCAGCTCAGGAGCCGGGGACACACACAGAGTTCTAACCACATTATGAGGCTGTCTGAGCTGGGCACAAGGGTATTTGGAATAGTACGCTTTATTCCCTTCTGTGTATCCAGAATATTCCATGGTGCGTTTCTTTTAGAGAATTAATAAGCAACCAGGGAGATTGTTTTAATCACTTCATAAATCACATGCTAATAATAAGTGCTCTATTAGATAGAGCCTACATTTTCTCTGCTTTACCTTGGTGAAATGCTTACCTTGGTCGTATTATCCTCTGTTGTACACATTTTAAGTACTCGGCCAAGTCATCCTTTGTACATATGGTGTTATCTCAACTGGTCTGCTAACTTTCGTCCCAGTGTCTGAAGCTCTCATGTTGTCTCCACCCCTGCAGGTGTTCACGACTCTGTCGGTGACCAAGCGCTCCGGGGGAAACATCCTCCAGACCGGTTGCTGAGGTTAAGCCCCAGTGTAGATGCTGCCGCCTAGACTCCAAACCACTGATGTGTTTCTTGCCCAAGTCCAAGGCGAAGTGCTGCGAAAGGCTCTCGGGTTTGGCACCTGCGTGTCCGTGCTTACACTCCCCGAGGCCCCCTTGGATCTCGCGGGTGGGAGGTGATTGGTGGAAGGCAGGCAGCATTTGCATTGGGGTTACTGTGATGTACTCAAAACTGGCTTTTGGCAGAGCATCAGAGTGATGCGTCCATGAAGTCACCAGCCCCAAGCCCCTCGCGGTGGGTGGTGATGGAACCGTCAAAGCAGTTTTCTCTTGGCCTTTCCTTTGTGGGTTTTCTTACGTTCACCGTCAAGCTTTCTAATGTTGTTTCTTTTTTTCACTTTTTCTCCTCGGTGTTAGTGATACTAGAGATGATAGCAAACAATTTTGGTCCCAAAGCAGGTCATGGCTACCATGTGCAAATACAAGTGACTCACCGCCGGGAAAGCATGGGGAAGCTCCCAGGCTTGTCCCAGGAGAGACCGCCCTGTGGCCCAAGTCTCCTCCCAGAACCAGGGAAGCACGGTTGGCCAGTTTGCTCACGTGCCACACCACTGGTGATTGTTTTTAGTTCTGTTTGGAAAAGGCAGTGGCTACCCGGCCAGCCTATCTGAAGGAGTCTCCACCGCAGAGGACTCGCTAATGCAGTGTGGTTTCCACGTTCTTCATCATGGAGGCAGATGTACACCTGAAAAGGGGAAAAACAAAAGACGTCTTTATTTAGCCTGTTGTGTGCTGGTCTAAGTGAGCTGAGATCTGTTGCAATGGAAAACATTTAGTGCTTGTTTAAAACTGTTTTGGGGAGTAGCTTTTGCTTTAAGCTGAAATCACAAGATACCAGAGCTTTATTTTTCATGTGTGCTAGGTATCTATCCCTTTGAGAACTACATTCATAGGAAAAAAAAAGGCTTCTACACTTGACAATTTAACTCCTGTGGTAATTGCTTTGTTTTTAAAAGGAAGCTGTTAATATCATAATTTATTATTTTTGAACACAGGTGGATGTGAAGGATTTTCATTTAAAAACCAAGTGGTTTTGACTTTTTCTATTGACCGTACTTGGTGGAATTTGGGCAGAAGTGTTTATGCTCTGCTGGCATTCGAACTCGGATTATCACCAAGAGGTATTAACCCTGCAGTTAGAGATTTCCAGCTACAGCTACTGACAATGCATTATATCTAGGCCGTTTCCCCTCTACAGAAGTAGGATGTTAAACATGTTGTAGACGGCAGGCCTCCCACCAGCAGTTCTTGTAGCCCCCCAGCCCTCTTTTTGGGTCTTCCCTCTGTGTGTGTTTCTCAGCCACAACACTGAGCGGTCGATTCAAAGTACATTTCTCGATCACCTCAGGGAACTCGGTGTCTGCCCAGCATTCGGTCAGCAGGGCCTCTGACCTCGCCTGTCCCACAGCCCTGCCTCAGCCCACCCCATCTGGTTGTGTGGAGAGAAGGGAAAAGGAAAAAGAGAGGGGAATTGAGGCAGCTGACTGTGTTCGGTTTTATTTATTATTTTTTTAATTTTTTATTTTCTCCTCCAAGTCTGCCAATTTCTGAAACTAGAACACAGGCAATACAGGGTGAGCAAGCCTAATCATGTTGTGATTCTGTCTTCTTCGTGGAATGGAATATTCTGCCCCCACAAGAAGAGTCCGACCTTACAGACTTGTCTCTGTAATCGCCCGGTGTATTGAAACTCATTAAATTCCATGTATTTTTGTTATAAATCTTCTGGAAGAAAAAAAAAGCAATGTGAAACATTAAAAGGTATTAATATCCACTGTGTTGTGCCTTCTTACTGAATGGTAGTCCCGGGCTCGTTTGCCTGAGAACTGAATGGACGTCAGGGCTCATGTTGGTGGTGCTGAGAATTTGGTGCTCAGTTTCATTGATGCCGCACTGCCAGGCCTGGTCGATATGCTGAGGTTCATATTTTAGTCTTGTTGACCCCTTGGCAGGTAGCGTGTGAGACTTCTCAGCCTCCATACTTGGGGCTTCCCCAGGGGCTCAGTGGTAAAGAATCTGCCTGCAGTGTGGGAGACCCTGATTCGATCCCTGGACCAGGAAGATCCCCTGGAGAAGGGCATGGCAACTTACTCCAGTATTCTTGCCTGGAGAATCCCCTGGACAGAGGAGCCTAGCAGGTCACAAAAGGACATGACTGAAGCAACTTGGCACTTAGCACGCACATATTTGCACCAGCCAATTCTTTATAATGAATCTATTACCTGTATCTATCTACCTACCCATCCCCTACTGGTCCACTTTATCTAGAGAACTTGGACCAAAACAAACAGATCTCACCTCTGAAGATGTGTGTGGTCAGGTAGGGTTGGGTGAATGTACTCAATTACTCCTTCGTCTCCTCCACAGATACTAGGTACCAGGTACTGTTCTAGGCAGGCGAGTTCAGCAGTCCACAAGAAACATCAGTAATCCTCGTCAAAAATTACATAGAAGGAAACAAGCAAAAAGAACTAAATAGGTCAATTGTTTTGAATGTTAGATGGTGTTAAGTACCCTGGAGAAAAACCTAAGCAGGGAAGGGAAGAGGTCTGTAGGGCGTGGGGAGTGGAATTTTAATGAAGGTGGTGGAGGTAGACCCCATAGAGAAGGTGACATTTGAAGACAGAAGTGAAAGGAATCCTGGGCGAAAGCATTCCAGGCAGAGGTCACCAAATGTAAAGGCCCTGAGGCAGAGAAGGACTGGGTTGGGGAAATGTCAGGAGTGTAGCATGGTGGGTGAAGCAGAGAAAGAATGAGTCAAGGTCAGAGATAACAGGAAGGGGCAAGTCAGGTAGGATCTAGAGTGGGAGCCGTTGGAGGGCTCTGAGCAGAGGAGGGTTGACACCACTCCCAGGTGGCCAGGAGCACTGGGGCGGCTGGGCTGAGGGCAGCCTGAGGCTTTGTGCCAGGTGGAGGGCGCTGCCGTGATGGAGGGAGAGGGATGATGCTTTAGCTGAAGGTGAGAGTAGAACCAGTAGGACAGATGGAGTATCTGAGAGTAGAGCCAATAGGACATAGTGTAGGACTGAATGTGGGGTGGGAGAAAGAAGGATGATTCCCCCATTGGGGCTTCAACACTGGAAGGATTGAGGCTAGAGGTGCCATTTCACTGAGATGGGAAAACTGGAGGAGGGGCAGATTAGAGGGGAATACCAGAAGCTCGAGTTTAGGGTGGTGGGTCTCAGGTGCAGGAGGCAGAGGTGGTGCTGGGTTTGAGTCAGCGTCTACACAGCAGGTGTAACGGCAGCCATGAGACGAGTTGGTGTTGAAGGAGGGAAGGGTGTAAGGGCAGGTTTGGGCCCTGTACAACTCGGAACTAGACTCTACACCCTCAGCTCCTCACTTTTATCCACTGCTGCTGCTGCTGCTAAGTCACTTCAGTCGTGTCCGACTCTGTGCGACCCCAGAGACGGCAGCCCACCAGGCTCCCCTGTCCCTGGGATTCTCCAGGCAAGAACACTGGAGTGGGTTACCATTTCTCATCCACTAAGTACTATGAAAAAAAGACCTAGTGTTTAAAAGACATTTGAGACCTTTTACAAAATGCTTTAAAATATGAAGGGAAAAAAAAATCAATGCAGCAAAATTGTAATGGACAAATCTTTAAATGCCTCCGATAGTATTATTTTAGCCAATCAAATACCATTGGATCCATTGCCCCTATATTTGTTTTTTTGTATTTGGTTTAATTTTCTTTTCTTCGCTGCACTGGGTCTTCATTGCACTGCGAGAGCTCCAGAGCATGCAGGCTCAGTAGCTGTGGCCTGTGGGCTTAGTTGCTCCCTGGCATATGGGATCTTAGTTTCCTGACCAGGGATTGAACCTGCATCCCCTGCATTGGAAAGCGAATTCTTAACCGCTGGACCACCAGAGAAGCCCCCACTGCTCGTGTATTTGTAAATGTTAGATCGAACACAGGAAGGGCTCCCTTCATTATATTTGCAATGATGTGGGAGTAACTCAAGCAAGCACAAGGGCGTGGGGATAACAAAGGCCTTAAATTGGCCGTGAGTGGAGCTATAAAGAGATGAGACATTATTAATGAGAACTGCAGTCAGAAAGTAGAACTGTACCTTCAGGTCATTTTATGTGCAGTGACTTGTTCTGTTAATCTTTGTAAGATTAACCCTCAGAACTGTGGGACCCTTTTTTCAGGCGAGCAAAGTAAGGCTGGGACTCACTTGGTCTTTTATGCCAGCTCACGTGGCTTGTAAAGTGCAGAAAGAGAAGGTGCGCCGCCTAGTGTCTACCTCTGTGAAGAGCAGGCTGCTGCTCTGCAGCCCTGCTGTTACTGCTGCTAAGTCGCTTCAGTCGTGTCCGACTCTGTGCGACCCCATAGACGACAGCCCAACAGGCTCCCCCGTCCCTGGGATTCTCCAGGCAAGAACATTGGAGTGGGTTGCCATTTCCTTCTCCAATGCATGAAAGTGAAAAGTGAAAGTGAAGTCGCTCAGTCGTGTCCAACTCTTCACGACCCCATGGACTGCAGCCCACCAGGCTCCTCCATCCGTGGGATTTTCCAGGCAAGAGTACGGGAGTGGGGTGCCATTGCCTTCTCCGGAAGAAACAAAGCCACAGAACTAAAAAGTTGCAGAAAATCAAAAGAAAAAGAAAAATACCTTAGCAGATAATGCCAGAGAAACTCAATTATTGTATGTATAACTATAAAACAGCACGAAAACTAGGCATAAAACAGAGTGAAGACCTAAATATATATCGTACAGCCATAAAGTTTATGTGGTAAATACTGAAAATATCTCTGTAATGTAGAGGTGTAGAAAAACTTCAGATACCATGGCCTCAAGGTATAAACCACAGGGAATGTCCTGGCAGTCCAGTGGTTAAGACTCCATCTCTTACTGATGTGGGCCTGGGCTCAATTCCTGGTTGGGGAATTAAGATCCCACAAGCTGAATATTGTGGCCCCCCAACAACAACAACAAAATCCACAAAGCATAAGGCAAAATGACTGCATCAAAATGTCTGACCACAAAGACCACCATGGAAAAGTTATTAGACAACATCAGGCGAAGACAATTTCAGTGTCTAAAACTCACAAGAGATATAGACCCAGGTGACAGCGAGGAATTTCGGGTCATCAGTAAGAAGACAGGAGCCCCAAAAGGAGGAGGCAAAGGACACTGACTTGGTTATTCCTCGCAGAGGAAACCCCAGAGTCTTAACAAGAGGGGTATGTGTGTGCTCAGTTGCTCAGTCATGTCCAACTCTTTGTGACCCCATGGACCGTAGCCCACCAGGTTCCTCTGTCCATGGAATTTTCCAGGCGAGAGTACTGAAGTGGGGAACCATTTCCTAGGGGATCTTCCTGAGCCACAGATCAAAGCCGCATCTCCTACGTCTCCTGCATCAACGGGTGGATTCTTTGCCGCTATGACACCTGGGAAGCCTAAGAGATGAGGTCTGTGCAAACTCATGAGTGATTAAGAGGTGACTGTAAATAACGAGAGGCCACTTGGTACTCGACAGACCTGAGACGGAAAGCTGTTTAAGGCCGAGTGAAGGGACTCCCAGGCTCTGCTGGTGCGAGAGCAGACCGTTGGCTTCACGGTGTTTAGACAGATCAGGCGTTGCACACTGTGATCTAGCAGTCCTGCTCCTGGGCATCAGCCCCAGCGAAGCTGACGGATCTCTCGTGTGTCCGTAAGGGAATGTGCATAAAGATGTCCCGTGGCATCATTCGTGGGGCTGGGAGGTTGGACTCAATCCTGACATCGCTCACTGAGGGATGGACTGGTGGGCCAGGAGGAGGCAGGATGATGAAATAGTATTATGAGATGTACCGTGATATGGGTGGACAAAAGCAACAGGGAAGAGAATGAACCCGACAGCCACTTGTATACATCGTAAAGATGCTCGAACACCCACCAGGGATCCCTGCAGACAGCACACTTTCAGCAGATCAGAGCAGCTGACTGCGGAGGGGCGCGGAGTAGGAAACCATGGCAGTAAAGGGAAGCTGAAGAGAGAGGGCATTGCCCTGGTGCTGGCCTTCCTGTAGGCGGGAGTCCCTGACAGGTGAATCTTAGCTTCTCAGTGCCCTTCTTTTCTTCCCCATTAAACAGGAGTAATAACAGTGCTTATCTCCCAGAGTTGCTGGAGGATTAAGTTGTTTACGCACATGGTCAAACGCTTAGAATAGCAGTGGGCACAAAGAGGGTGGTGGGTGAGTGGGTGCTGTTATTATTATTTGAATATGAGTAATGCAGTTCTCAGCATATGAGATCTGAAAATGTGAACAGGCAGCATTGTCAAGTTCAAGACAATTCCCTGTCTCTACTCTGGTCTGGCTCCCTCCTGCCCACAACAGCCTCCAAATGTCATTCCAGGCCCCCCAGCCAGGGAGTCCTTTGGGAATTGGGGAGCATACTCCACATTTTAAAGTACCTCCCAGGGTACCCTGAGCCCAGCTGATGAGGAGTGTGTCTCAGAGCCTCAGCTGATGCTCAAGGATGTGAGGGTGACCCCGGGGAGAATCCGGGGTCAGCCGGAAGGAGAGGCAGAAGGAAAGGCTCTGCCCCAGGACCACGTGCAGAGAGCAGGAAGAAAGGCCCCTCCATGCGCTGGGCCCATCGTCAGCAGGAACCCTCACAGGCCTCATCTGCGTGTGTGTGCTGTGTGCTCAGTCGTGTCCGACTCTTTGCAATCCCACAGACTGTAGCCCACCAGGCCCCCCTGTCTATGGAATTCTGCAGGCAAGAATACTGGAGTGGGTTGCCATTTCCTTCTCCACCTCATCTGAGAGTAGTTAGAAAATTAAACAAAGGGAAACACAGCCTTGCCTTGTGTCTTCCCCCTGTAGGAACCCTGTAAGGTGATGGGGTGCTATCAGGAGCTAATACTCCCCACCCTCCCCCAAAACCCTCGTGTGGGAAGGGGTTTTGTGCGGTCACTCTAGGGCGCTTGTGTGTGTGGTAGGGTGTTGCTTCCGTCACAGGCACCTCCTTCCCGGCCCCTTCCCTGCTGTAGTGAATCTGAGCCTAATAGTTGGTGAGATGAATTTCTCATGCTGAAAATGAGGAGACAGGAACATCATTTGGAATGCAATTACCTTGCCTCCTGTCTTGTTCACACAGCTCAACAACTGCCTTCTTCTAAATTTCTGTTTATGATTCTTGTGGCATTCTGCCGGAGTCCACACTGAGGGCCATTAAGCAAAGGAAGGGAAGGAAAGATCAGGGCTGGGCCTGCCCGGGGTCACTTCTGGTGTGTGTGGGGTCCCCCCACCACCCCATGTGAATTTCAAGAGCCGTGCTTCACAAGGGCTTAGCTCGCTGTCACTGTTATAAACTCTGCTCCTTCCCTGAGCCTCTGAAATAAGGATATTCTAATAAAAACACCCCCTGTGCCTCATGCAATGAGGTGCTTACATGCAGTGTTTCATTTGGCTCCCAGATGGACCAAAAAGCTGGGCATTATTGTCCCATTTTTCCAGAAGAACCTCTGGGTGGTAACATATGCACAGAAAGGGGACAAACAATCTGGTTTTAGCCAGACTGAAACAAGAAGGAAGGACCCAGGCAGGGTCCCTGGATGGCCAGCCCCAGAGAACCCTGCCCGCCTCCACCTGCTGAATGAGAGAGAAAGATACGTGTGTCTTATCTGGACCACTGTTTGAAGATACAGCACTTTAGGGCCTCTGATACAGCAGCTTAGCTGTCTGTACTTTGACTAATAGAGCTATTCATTTTTTGTTTTTCAGAAAAGATTTAATGATATGAGGAAAAGCTTATAGGTTATAGCTCAGGGGGAACAATCAGTATGCGAACAGAGGATTCTTAAGAAAAAGAAGATTCTCAGGGCAGTGAAACACTCTATATGATACTGTTATGGTGGATGCATGTCATTAGACATTTGTCTAACAACACTAGAATGTACAGAACCGAGAGTGAACCCTAAGGGAGTCCATGGGCTTTGTGTGATAGTGACGTGTCAGTGTGGACGGTAATGCACGTGCCATTTTGGTGGAGGTGCTGATGGTGGGTTGGCTATGTGTGTGTTTTGTGTGTGTGTGTAGGGGCAGGGAATACGTGGGAAATTCCTGTAACTTTTGTGCAGTTTTGCTGTAAACCTAAGACTGGTCTAGGCTTCCCTTGTAGCTCAGCTGGTAAAGAATCTGCCTGCAATGCGGGAGACCTGCGTTCGATCCCTGGGTTGGGAAGATCCCCTGGAGAAGGGAAAGATCCCACTCCGGGATTCTGGCCTGGAGGATCCCACGGACTGTGCACAGAGTCACACACGACTGAGAGACTTTCACTTCACTAAAACTGCTATAAAAAATAAAATCTTTTTTTAAAAAAACCCCAGCTACACAGGTATACACCAAATGTGGGAGACCCACGTGTTTTTCTGGGGTGTGACCTCGGCCTTCTCACAGCTCACTGAGAGACACGCACGTTTATCGAAGGCAATGCTGGGACTTGGAGTTTTGTGTCCCAGGGAATAACTCTCTATGTAAGATGCTCAGGTAGGTTCCCCAAGGTTCAGCTGGCCCTGAGGACCTCAGCATCCCTCCAGCCAATGAGAGAGCAAGAATCCGGGGATCACAAGGAAGTCAAGCCTGTTACTATGTAAGCGAGCATCACGTGACATGGTATACCACAGTGACAGGTTATGACAGCGGCAGGCATTCCTGTGCATGTTTTTGAAATTAAGCTTCGCATCCTGTGCAATGGTATGCATGCCCCCCCTTTTTTGAATTCAACACGGCTCCTAAAGCTATTTGTAAGAAATACACACTTCGAGTTATAAGGGCTGATTTTGAGGGCCTGTGGATATCCCCTGGAATCTGAGTTTAGTTATGGATAATGACAGGATGTGACTCTCTTGAAACTTTCTTCATTCGATTCACGAGGTGTTGTGTCTGAGACGGATAAGAGCGTTAACTGTATTTATAATGAAATTCATTAGAGAATAAATAAAATGCATTAATATTTTATATGTTATGATGAAGGGCTGCAGGGCAGGCCAGTGCTGTGCTGGGGACAGGGAGTTTGAGCTATCGCTCCATTTCGGCACTTTCCCTGCTCCTTTGTTCAGATACACTGGGGCCCAGGGGCACTCACACAGGCACGCTTGTGCTACATGTCTACACCGAGGCCCCTCGTGAAGCAGAAGGAAGAATAGTGTCCACGTGACGCATCCTTTCTGGAAGCAAACACATGTCAGGCGTGATCTAATGGAACCTCCATTCCTTGGGTGTAACAATAGAAACAGAGAGACCCCAAGTTGTCTGACATTCTGTGGGAGACAGGAGGCCCAGGTCCTACCGAGAGACGCCCTGTGTATCTGGGAGCCTTCTCGATAGGGTCTGTGCCCTCTGCCTGGGCTCCCCTTCCTTCAGGAGAGAAGGGGTCCTGGGAAGGGGCTGCTCTTGAAGCTCAACAAAGCACCTTCCAGCCTTCTTCATGGGGGAAGGAGGAGGAGCAGGTGAAGACCCTGCTCCCACCCCTGCCCTGTTCTGCGGAGACCCCTGTGGACTTCCTGTGTGTGTCATCCCAACCCCGATGCACATTTTTGTCACCTCTGTGTATATACTTGGGCTCCTCTCCTGGCTCAGTCAGTAAAGAATCTGCCTGCAGTACGGGAGACCTGGATTCGATCCCTGGGTTGGGAAGATCCCCTGGAGGAGGGCATGGCAACCCACTCCACTTCTGGCCTGGAGAACCCCCATGGACTTGAGCCTGCCAGGCTCCTCTGTCCATGAGATGGCAAAGAGCTGGGCACGACTGAGCGACTACACACTGCACAGCATACCTTGCAGTGGGCTTCCCTGGTGGCTTCCTGGTAAACACGTTTATTTGAAAAAGAAAACATACGTCAAAATCATACATGGGAACCAACCTCATCTGCCATACATAGAGATCAATTTTTAAAATAAATGCTCCACTTGACTGTCCAAGCTGCCAAGAGGACAAGTGAAACTAACCATCCTAACGCAGTCTCCTTTCCCCCTTTCCTTGTTGGAAGGCTTGGATGCTAGTTAAACCCTCATTAGGCAGTCTCAGCATCTGCTTGAAAACCTCTTCTCTTGGGATCCTCCTTGTTATGTTCGTTTTTTGTTCTCATTGCGTCCGGGACCAATCAGTTCTCTCTGAATAAAACCAGCGAGAAAACTTACTTTGTACGTTTCAAAGCATACAGGGCACAGAGAATGCTGGCTGGGCTGAGGTGTGTTAATTCATCAACAGGGAGGGAAAAAAAAACTCTTGTCAATATTTGCAGAGAAGAGACGTCTCCACGAAGTAGAAAGGCCACATTATGGAAATGGAATGTTTTGTGCGGAGAGAAGTTTTAGAATCAGAGAAGGTCAGTGCAGAGGCTCAGAGGGCGGAGTACTTGTTCATAAGAATACGGCAAAGACCAGTCTACTGACTGAGAAATAAAATGAGACTTTGTAACCTAGCCCTCCCCATGGCCCCAGAGTCCCATGTGAGGAAACAACAGGCATTTCCCAGGGATGGTTTTGTGGAAAGATCTAGATGTTTATGCCAGAAGGAGCTCAGGGAGAACCACCGCTATGAATCACCACAGTATCCTGTGTTCTGAAATGGATGGGCTGCTTTGTTCCTCTTCAGTCAAAAAGGATTTAAGGGCGGGTGGCTGAACCAGTAGCTTCTATTTTTTAAAATGGAGTTTAAAAATATTTATTTGTTTGCTTGTTTGGCTGTGCCGGGTCTTAGTTGTTACACATGGGATTTTTAGTTGAGGCATGCAAACTCTTAGTGGCCGCTTGTGGAACCTAGTTCCCTGACCATGGACCAAACCTGGGTCCCTTGCATTGGGAGTGTGAAATCTGAGCCACTGGAACCACCAGGGAAGTCCCAATAGCTTCTTAAATTTTGGACAAGCTGTGTTCAAATCCTAGCTTACTGTTTGCTGTGTGACTTTGGGCTTGTCATTTAACCTCTCTGGGCCTCAATCACCTCAGCTATGAAACGAGGTGGAAACATCAGTACCTCCCTCATGTGGCTGTTTCGAGGACTAGATCAGTTAACCTGTCGGTAAGGTACTGACAGGGCTTCCCTGGTGGCTCAGACAGTAAAACGTCTGTCTGCACTGCGGGAGACCGGATTCTGTCCCTGGGTTGGGAAGATCCCCTGGAGAAGGCAATGGCAGCCCACTCCAGTACTCTTGCCTGGAAAATCCCATGGACGGAGGAGCCTGGTGGGCTACAGTCCATGGGGTCACAAAGAGTAGAACACGACTGAGCGACTTTAATTTTCTTTCAGGGTACTGACAGGGGCTTCCCAGATGGCGCTAGTGGTAAAGAATCCACCTGCCAATGCAGGAGATAGAACAGATGTGGGTTCAATCCTTGGGTCGGGAAGATCCCTTGGAGAAGGAAATGGCACCCCATCCCGGTATCCTTGCCTGGAATAAATTGCATGGACAGAGGAGCCTGGTGGGCTGTGGTCCACAGGGCCTCACAGAGTTGCATCCGACTGACCGCACGCACAGAGGACACTGACAACAGAGCTGGCCTTCGAAAGTTCTCCAGTGATGATGCCGATCAGTCTGTCAGTCACGCCTGACTCTGCAGCCCCACGGACTGCAGGACGCCAGGCTTCCCTGTCCTTCACTGTCTCTGGGAGTTTGCTCAAACTCATGTCCATTTTCAGTGATGCCATCTGACCCGCTCATCCTCTGTCTCCCCCTTCTCCTGTACTCAATCTTCCCCAGCATCAGGGGCTTTTCCGATGAGTCGGGTCTTCACATCAGGTGGCCGCTGGTGTTAGTGATCATTATTGTTCATGAACCATCGGCAGGCTCAGATCTGGCTGTCAGGAGACACTGGCCTTTTCCCAGCCATGCTTGTGAATGTCTTGTGTGATCAGTCAAATGAAACATTTTCTCTTTGGTAACCGGAGCAGTGGTTTTGCAAGCAATTGTGCATCCTCGAGAAGGAGGGCACGAGAGACGGGGGTGACCATGTGCTGATACATGGCATAGCACAGAGGCTAGGAATTCGCACTTTGCCATCAGACACGTTGCGGTTTGAACTTGGTCACTGCTACTCACCAGGGCGATCCTGGAGAAGTTATCTACCCTCAAGTGTAAAGGAAAGTCGGTACATGCTCCTGGCTCAGAGGGCTGCTCAGAGACTCAGCAGGACAATGATGAAGAAAAGTTCTTGGTACACAGTAAGGCTTGAGTAAGTGAATTTAGTGATGATAATTCAGTCAAAAGCAGCCCGTGGCTGAGGGACTGGCCTCCTGATTATCGACCCTGTAACCCGTCATCCCACCAAACGGCAGACTCAGACCAACCGCAGGGTCAGTGTTTTACTCCGGTCCTGACTTTGGGTGACATGCTTCCATTTTCCCTCCCCAACCACTTCTGGTCACCCCTCAGCTTGCTGACGGGGTCCCAGAGCCCTGGAGAGCCAGTCCCAGGGGCCAGGCTTTGAGAGGGGCTGGGTGTCAGGAGCGGGTCTTGGGGGGAGATGGGGGCCGGAAGCAGGAGACTGGACCACCTCCCCCCTGCCGCTGGAGTCCCCACTCCTGCTTCCATGCCACGCGGGGGTGGGCAGGGGCCCCAGCTGCAGTTGCAGCCTTCCCTCTGTTAGGAGAGGAGTGAGTTGCCCAGTGCGGGGGGCTGGAGAGAGGCACTGAGCACGCTCAGCACGTCCTCTCCCCTTTGAGAGCAGCCTGTCCCCGAAAGAATACTTCCTGCCCACACTGCAGCCCACTCCCCAGCGGTTTAGAGAGGCAGGACCCTGGTGGGAGTGGTGGTGGGGAGAGGCCTGCAGAGGCCCAGACCCGCCCTGTGACGGGCTGCAAGTTCATGCCCCAGTGGCCTCTCAGGCACCTTGCACGTGATCCCTGATCTCCTGCCCCGTGGCTCCTGTAGGGATGAGCTGCTGTGTATGGAATATTACTCAGACAGAAAAAGGAACACAAGTCAGAAAATTATTACAGAATAGACTGTTCGGCCTTTGGGACAGAGACTGTGTCTGTTTGTTCACTTACCCCCTGGGGCTAAAGTTATAGGTATCCAATACACCTATATTGAATAAATAACAGAAAATTATGTAGTTGGTCTGTGAATATACCACCTGTACAAAGATGTTTGTGGCAGCATTATTTATCAATGTAATAGTGAAAAATGATTTTTTATAGTCTGGTGAGAAGTTTGTGGTATTGAATATGATGCTGCTGCTGCTAAGTTGCTTCAGTCGTGTCCAACTCTGTGCGACCCCATAGACGGCAGCCCACCAGGCTCCCCTGTCCTTGGGATTCTCCAGGCAAGAACACTGGAGTGGGTTGCCATTTCCTTCTCCAATGCATGAAAGTGAAACGTGAAAGGGAAGTCGCTCAGTCGTGTCCGACTCTTAGCGATCCCATGGACTACAGCCCACCAGGCTCCTCCATCCATGGGATTTTCCAGGCAAGAGTACTGGAGTGGGGTGCTATTGCCTTCTCCGGAATATGATGAAATGGATGCTATTATTAGAATCAAGGTGAGGACTATAAAAAACCATTAGAAACTGTTATGGAATATAAAGAAAAAGGGTATAAATCTAATAATACTGTGATTAAAACTATAAACATGGAAATTTGTATTGATTAAGATTGGAAGGCATGTTTAGAAATAAAGCTATTATTGTGTAAAGTCAGTGGGCTTATGAGCGATGAAGAAACACTTTTGATAAAGTTTTATAGTGGATTCTGGAATATTTTCTAAAAATCTTTTAAAGAAATCCTGGCAGTACTTTCTAAACAGATGAGCCAGTTGTTTGCTGTTTTCCAGGGTCTGTTTGGTGAGCTGTGAAAGGTCCCATTGGATGGGGGGGCTTCTGAAAATTTCCATCTCTGCACGTCCTGGTGCAGAGCAGTTAGGACCTGACAAAGTTATTCTTGGCAAACATGATCTGTCTGAGTTCTCGGCACAAAGAGCCTCCAGCAGCTGAGGTGCTAGAATCTGTGCTGGAAAAGCCTGGTCCAGAGTGGAGATCTAACAGAGGGCTTTTCAGGCTTTTATTTCCAAGTCTGTTCCTCCTCCTCTTCCTCTTCTCTCTTTTCGATTTTGGTAAACAACCCAGGGGTGTATCCTGCACTCCTCCAGTTCCATGTGGTTGGAACACGGGGAAGGATGGCTTCTCCTGATTCCTCCCCTACCCTGCTCTGTCCCAGCCCAGCCCAGACCTGTGCCCTCCCCCCACCCCAGCCATGGGGCTGCCCTCATCCGCCCCTCCCGCCCTGGCACCCGCCTGTGGTCTCCCAGAGGACCCCAGCCCTCTGTGCCTGCTCTCACATCTCCTCCCGGTGGGCCACCCATGTCCTTAATGCCACAGCTCGATTCTGTGGGACCTGCTGGTGTCTTGCCCGGGCACTTGGGGAAACTTACTTCTGTAACTGCAGCTTCACACTATCCTGGGCTTCATTTGCACCAACCGCACCCTGGGACACTGAAATAGGTCTCTGAGGAGGTCCAGGTGGGGCCGGCCTGGGCACTGCCCCACACAGCCAGGGCGCCAGGGCACAGCGGGCCCCAGCGTCACCAGGTTGGGCAGAAGCCAAGTGAGGCCACTGGGAGCAATTCCACCGTGGCTCCTGTTGGGCCCTTCCTTCTCCCCAAATTTCTGGGCCTTCCACTGAGGCGAGTTAGAGTAGACTCCTGCAGGTCAGCTTTGGGGGCTGACAGACGCCTGGCATCACAGGACAAGCAAAGACTTTCATTTCCCTTTTATTTCCCAGTGCCACCGTTTACTTGGGCAAGTTTGTATGTGTGATTTTTTTTTTTTTTTTTTTGGCTACACAGCATGTGGAACTCTCCCAACCAGGGATCAAACCCACAACCCCTGCATCAGAAGCATGGAGTTTTGACCACTGGGCCGCCGGAGAAGTCTCCCTAGGCAAGTTGAATAACTGCTGTCACCTAGTCAGCGCTAGCTGGGTATATGCTGAGAGTTTTGTATGCTCAGTTCTCTGCAGTCTTCGCTGCAGCTCTGTGCTCTTCAGAGATGAGGCTCAGAAAGGGCAAGCTACTGGCCCAGGGACACCCAGCTTGCAGTTGGTGAAGCCAGGATCCAAACCCAGATGGATTTACCTCCCAAGCTGCTGACTTCATCCTCACCCTTCCTTCCCTCCTCTTGTCCCGCTAAGCCAGTTTCCCTCACAAAGCAGCAGAAAGACTACAGACCATGGTTCTTTCTCCAAAAATATGAGCTACAAAAATTCTGGCCTCTGCAAGTTTTTTTCTTTTTTAAACATACTTCTAGCTTCAAAGCGTATCTAGCTCCAAAACCTGACCTGAGCTGCCACGAGGCTCTTTGTGGTCTTGAATTGTCTCACTTACCGTTAATCTTCATGTGTTTTACTGAGGAAATCGTAATGAGTTGGAGTGTGGGTCTGCCCTGGAATCTTCTGGAGGTTCAAGATGGCGCATAGAATATACACTGTGGTGTTTCTCTAGAATCCAGAAAATTCTGAATTCTGAAGTACATCTGGTCCCAAGGGATTCAGATAAGCGCCGTGGATCTGTATTAAACTGCCCACTAACCTCACAGCGGCCCGGTGCTCACCCATCCCCTGCAGGAACTCGACAGATGTAGGCAATTTGATCATAAAGGTCAAAAGTTGATATGTACGTGCTCTTTGACTCAGCAATTCCTCTTCTAGCAGTTTCTTTAAGGATTTAGGAATAAGGATACTCATCCCAGCAAAAATCTAGGGACAGCCTAAACATCCCAAACTAGAGAAACAGTTAAAATAAGAGCTGCTACATTCATACAGGGGAACGTGATGTAACCATTAAAACCACTTCTTGCCTTATAAATTTAGTACTGTGGAAAAATACTCGCTAAGTGGCCAGGGCGTGGGGAACCCAAATTTACAAAATGGTCCATACTATATGGTCCCATTTTTGTTAAAGGGGGAGATAAATGACAAGCAAGAACAGTGTCAATACATTTCCACTCCTGGAAGAACCATTGTCTGCTTTGCATCTCTCTCCTAGACAAAGGGCGGCCCTGGGCTGTCAGAGTGCTGAGCTGGCTGAACTGGCTTTTGATCTGTGATAATGAAGGACACTGTCTGTCCATCCTTTAAGTCACTAGGACCCTTCCTGTCCTCATCCCTGCTCTCCCCGAGTGAGGGACCCAGGCACAGGTGGCCAAAGCCCCCAAACAGATTTTAGGTGGGCAGTTTCCATAACCTGATGTGGGGTCATTCAGGGATTCTTTTCACCCATTCCTTCAACAAAGGTCTTTTCTTTGTGGAGCATCGCGCTTGATGCCAAGGGTGCGGAAATGAACAAGACGAGAGGCTGTGGCTGTGTCTATTCATCTCTGTCTGCCGTGTTTAGCACGGGACCGGCCACCTCCTAGGTGGGGCTGGCCAACGAGTGATGGATGAACAGGGTCCCTGTCGTGGTCTAAGGAGGGAAAGAGACGAAGAAATAAGCTTGAGAAAGCGTTGTTAGTGGCATGTCCCAGGGCAGGGGCTCAGGCATGGGAGGGAAAATTTATTCTGGGGGAGGGGGAGGGGACGCCTGGTGCTAACTCAGCCTTTATTGGTTTCACAAGCACTCTCTCTGGAAGGATGATCTCATCACACTGAACTGCGTGGTTAAGTCCAGCGCAAAGAACAAGCTTATTCAGTGCCTTAGAGCAAATAGGGTGAATGAATGCCTGTGAGGAGCTGGGACAAAGGGGCCTTCCTGTACATCCCTAGTAAAGGCTGGTGACAAAAAAAAAGACGATTTAGTCTCTTGCCTACTCAACCCAGCTGGGTCTCTTCTCCTTTGCTCTATCAAGTCAAGAGGACAGTGGGGAGGGGCGGAATCCTGGGGAATTCACAGGTGGAACCAATTTACTTTTCAGACTCCTTTCCCTGCCTTAAACATTCCTTGCAATCTGTTTATCCCTTCCTCCCCAAAACCCCTGACAACCAGTGATCTTTGTGCCATCTCCATAGTTTTGCCTTTTCCAGAATATCATCCAATTGGAAGGGCATCCCTGGTGGTCCAGTGGCTAGGACTTGCCCTCCTAATCCAGGGAGTTCAATTCCTGGTCAGGGAACTAGATCCCACATGCCGCAACTAGGAGTTCAAATACTGCAACTGAAAAAAGATATCCTGCCGCCACAACAAAGACTGAAGACCCCAGGATAGGGTCTTTCCACGTGGGCTCCCTTCGCTTGCTAATATTACCCATTCAGTGTTCCTCTGTGTCTTTTCATGGCTTGATGGCTTGTGTCTTTTTAATACCGAATAGTATTCCATTCGGAGAAGGCAATGGCACCCCACTCCAGGGTTCTTGCCTGGAAAACCCCATGGACGGAGGAGCCTGGTAGGCTGCAGTCCATGGGGTCGCTAAGAGTCGGACACGACTGAGCGACTTCACTTTGACTTTTCACTTTCATGCATTGGAGAAGGCAATGGCAACCCACTCCAGTGTTCTTGCCTGGAGAATCCCAGGGGCGGGGGAGCCTGGTGGGCTGCAGTCCATAGGGTCGCTAAGGGTCGGACACGACTGAGCGACTTCACTTTGGCTTTTCACTTTCATGCATTGGAGAAGGAAATGGCAACCCACTCCAGTGTTCTTGCCTGGAGAATCCCAGGGACGGGGGAGCCTGGTGGGCTGCCGTCTATGGGGTCGCACAGAGTCGGACACGACTGAAGCGACTTAGCAGCAGCAGCAGCAGTATTCCATTGTCTGAATGTACCACAGTTTATGAGTTCCTCCACCTGCTGAAGGACATCTTGGTTGCTTCCAGGTTTTAGTGATTACGAACAAAGCCTCCATAGACACCAGCGTGCACATTTTTGTGTGGACGTAAGTTTCCAACTCCTTTGGGTAAATCCTGATGGAATAGTTTGGTTCATGGCCATTCTGCTTCCTGGTTCATGACCCAGCAGGAAGGACCTGGAGAGGAGACACACAGTCAAGGGCAGAACCAGAGGTGATGTGGATCTGGGCACCGACAGACAACTGGGACTTGTTTGTAAATCAAAGATAATATCTTCATTACCTGCTTCATAGAATTGTGGGGGGTGGGTGTGTCAAATGAAATAACGGATGCAAGAATGCCCAGTTAAATATCAACCTGTGAGGTTTGAGGTTTTACATTTGTGCAGTACCCATTTTGCCACTGTATAGAGGCACTTGATAAATATTATCTGCTTAACTTTATTTTCATTTCAACCAGTTTTTAAACTTTGTTGAGTTTTTTAAATTTTGTTTTTTATTAAAGTGTGGTGGTTTTACAGTGTTGTGCCAATCCCTGCTATATAGCAAAGTGACTCAGTTATACACATATACTTAGTTAAAAAACTATTTATGCTTATTAAAATTAGTCTCTTAACAAGTAGTTCCAGAGTGCCTGCTCTGTGCTGGAAACCAGGTTCTGGGCTTTCAGTGATGAACTGAAGGATTCACTCACCTAGATCTGACTTTCCACTGAGAGCCCCTTGCCCCCTTCAAGTGACAATACACGTGGAGGTGCACATGTAGGCTAGATGCTCTGAGGACACCAGAGGCACTGGGGTACCTGGCCTTCATGGTGCAATGAGTAGCGGATACATGCAGGAGGGACGTGGGCAAGGGAAGCCCCATGTCAGCCTGGAGCCTTCCTTCATTGCCCTCCCAAATCTGAAAAGTTTCCTCTTGACCTTTTGGAGGTAGTCAGAGAGACTGCCGTCTATCCACCAACCAGAAAATACAGCCACCTGTAGGCTCCTGATTGCCATGAGGCCACTTCAGTTCTTTAAGTGGGGTTTGTGGGTTCCCTTCCCTTAGTAACAATTCTAGCTATGACACTGAATGCTCTATATAGAATTCCAGGCACCATTCTAAACGGCATACATGCAGTTACGCATGTAAAATTCTCGCAACTCCATGAGGGTAGGTCCTGTATTATTCTTTCCATATTCAGTTTTCCAGATGAGGATGCTGAGGTAGAGAAAGGTGAAACAGCTTGTCAAAGGTCCCAGCTGATAATCCATAGGGTTAGGATATGAACCCAGGCAGCCTGAACTCAGCATTGATTCTGCTAACCTCTAAGCTTTGGCATCTTTGATGATACGACAGTGTGTAGAATACAGTCCATGTACAGGAGGGGTTCAGGCCTAATTGAGGGAGACAGGCCTATAAATAAGTAGCTATATTGTGATGCAGCCAGAACTGCGATCGCAGTGGAGTAATGTGAGGGGGAGGCTGCCCAGCAAGTGTCTGTCTGCCTTCCTCTCTCCCCTTCCTTCTCTCTTTCGCTCTGTTCCTGCCTTTCTGTCTTCCATCTCCAAATATTGGTCGAGCATGTATGATATACAAAGATATGGACCAGGCTATAAGATACACAGGGTCCTGCCCCTGTGGATCTCTGTCTGATGGGAAAAGCAGAGAGTAAGCAGTAATTATACTGATCCCATGAGGCTTGTGTGGATTTATCAAATTGACTTGGTGTAGTATATAAAGTCCTCAATTCTGGGAATGCCCTTAGTCCTGGGCAAATGGGACCATTGGTTATCCTACCTGTGTGAAAGGGGAAGCATGAATTATTAACTTCTGTTTGATTTACTTGTAAATTTGGTCATTTGACTTTTTTTTTTTTGGCTGTACCACGTGGTACTCGAGATCTCAGCTCCCTGACCAGGGATTGAACACAGGCCATGGCAGTGAAAGCCCAGAATCCTAACCACTAGGGCCCCAGGGAACTCCTTCAATTACTGTTTTTATGTCGACTTTCTTTTGATCATTAGAGAGGTTAAGTGACGCTTTTGATAGTTTTTAACCAAATGTATCTACTTGTTTGTGAATCAGTGGCTTCTGTCTATTGGCAGAATTTGTCAACTGAGGCAGAAGAGTGGACATTAGAATTACCTGGAGGGAGGAGGGCTCTTAAATTAGCCTAAAAAAATCCCAAAGATTTTCTCCTGTCTTTTCCTGAAAGTTTTATGTTTTGCGTTTAAGTCCATGACCCATTTTAGAGTTAATTTTTGTATTAAGTGTATAGTTTAGGTTGAGAGGGAGTTTTTTATTTTCAATTTCCTTAACAGTTGTGAAAGTGAAAGTCTCTCAGTTGTGTCTGACTCTTTGTGACCCCATGGACTGTACAGTCCATGGAATTCTCCAGGCCAGAATACTGGAGTGGGTAGCCGTTCCCTTCTCCAGGGGATCTTCCCAACCCACGGATCAAACCCCGGTCTCCCACGTTGCAGGCGATTCTTTACCAGCTGAGCCACAAGGGAAGCCCTAACAGTTGTAGGCATATTCAAATTATCTAGTTCATATTGAGTGAGTTGTAGTTATTTGTGTTTTTCAAGGAATTGACCCATTTTTATCTAAGTTGTCAAGTAATCTGTATTCTCAATACAGGTTTTAAAATTCACTTTCCTCTATCAGTTCCTTTCACACTGAAAAGAGATGCCAATTCCTACCCCAACAGATAGATACCTTCCCCACCCTCTTTCAGGCCATGGAGCTGAGAAATGACAAAAAGCATGATTCTGTATCTCAACCCAGAGCCTGCATCTGGGCTGCCAGGCAGAGCCAGGGTGCAACAGTCCCAATGTGAGCTGACAGGTTTTCAGGGGAGCAGCTGGCTTTGGGGGCTTCCCAGGTGGCACAGTGGTAAGAATCCCCCTGCTAATGCAGGAGATGCAAGAGACGTGGGTTCGACCCCTGGGTCAGGAAGATCCCCTGGAAGAGAGCATGGCAACCCACTCCAGCATTCTTGCCTAGAAACTTCTATGGATAGAGGAGATGGGCAAGCTACAGTCCAAGGGGTCCCAAAGAGTCAGACACGAGTGAGCACCCACAGTACAACACACAGCAGGCTTTGAGCTTCTCTTAAGGGTCCTGGAATCCTAGAGGGATGAGGACCCTCTAAATCTGGGGTCCCCAACCTCTGGGATCTAATGCTTGATGATCTGAGGTGGAGCTGATCTAATAATAATAGACATAAAGTGCACAGTAAATATAATGCGCTTGAATTACTCTGAAACCACCCCGCCCCCGTTTCATGGAACAACTGACTTCCAAATTTTTGGCTCGTGCCAAAAAGTTTTTGGGGACCACTATTCTTAAGTCACCCAAGCCTCCCTGGAATGACCTCAGAGGAAGGGAGATACTCCAGGCCCCTTCCTCTTGACCAGGTTTGAGAAGAAATGCTGGGGACCCTGGACACCACTAGGTGGCGCTCCACACACACAGTTGCTTGCAGTGGCCAATGGCTCTAAGAAGCTCAGTTCAGTGAGAGGAACTCTAGAGTTCAGAGCCTGCAGAGACCACACCACGCACTCCTCTAAGAGCACTGGGCTGGTGGAATTTGCAGCATTTCTCAGACTTCCCCTACAGACAAAGGAGCTAAAAGCTTGAGAGGGTGGAGCTGGCTTTGAGATGTCAGAATCACCAAAGAGGAGCTGCGGAGACAGGACGTCCACCGGGAACCTCTGTCTGATTAGGACAAAGTGATGCCCAGCAAGTCCTGGAGCAGAATCTGGAAGAATCTACCCGAGTCTTCATCCAGGTCTGGGTCCCCCACACCACCCTCTTGCCCCGCTACCATCTGGCCAATCTAGCCCCCTTATTAAGGAAAGAGTCCCCTGGAGTCCATGGGGAGGCTGAGATTGGCTGTTTTGCATCTGTCTGTAACCGAGCACCTTGGACAGGTGTTATGCGTACATCATCTTTGCTAGACTCTGGACTAAGTCTCAATCCTGACTCCACCGCTCACAGGCTGTGCAACCTTGTAAAGTTCCTCAACCTCTGTGAGCCTCAGGTGCGTGGGGATGATGGCACCCATCTCCAGAGTCGTGAGGCTCTAGATTGATGTGCAGGACAAGTAAGTAAGTAAGCAAGCAGAGAAAGTAAGCCCTCGAAGGAAGTCAGTACTTTTATTATCACTCTTATTACTGGTTTTTGTGCCTGTCCGGCTCCAGCCCCAGCAGTACGTGTATCTGTTTCCTCCAGCTGCTATAACAAATGTAGTGGCTTAAAACAGTGCAGATCTAGTCTCTTAAAAGTTCTAGTGACCAGAAGTCTATGATAAAGGTGTTGGTAGACTGAGTTCTTTCTGGATCCTTCCCAGAAGCATTTGTTTCCCCAGCTTCCACAAGTCACCCACATTCCTCAGCTCAGGACCCTGTTCTCACATCCCTCCAACCTCTCGCTTCTATAGTCACATCTCCTCCACCTAACTCCCATCCTGTATCCTCCCTTTAAAAATAGAAGTCTTCACTGAATTTGTTACAACATTGCCACTGTTTCATGTTCTGGTTTTTGGCCACGTGTGAGGTTTTAGCTCCTTGGCAGGGATTGAACTGGCACCTCCTGCATTGGAAGCTGAAGTCTTAGCCACCAGACTGCCCGGGAAATCACCTTCCCTCCCTCTTTTAAGGATGTTTTTTACCTCGGACTCATTCAGATAATCCAGGATAATGTTGCCATCTCAAGCTCGGTACCTTAATGATGTTACCCAGTGAGCAAGGGAGCAGTTTGTGAGAGGCTCCAGGGAAAGGTCTCTCTTCCACAGGGCAGAAATGAAAATGACAATCACTCAAGCAGTGGGTGTGCAGGATATGACATATGCAAAAGATTTTCATCACAGCTTTGCCTGTAACAGTGAGCAACTCGAAGAAACTGTAGAATTTGGTTAAGTACCTGTTGGCCTATCGATAAAAGATGACCTGCTGTTACTTGAAATTACACGGTGTCTATAAGACATGAAGAAAAGTTTAGAGAATAATATTAAGAGCAAAAAAGATGCTCAAAACTGTGTGTGTGTGTGTGTGTGTGTGTGTGTGCGCGTGTGTGCTGTGATTATGACTATGTAAACATTATGTGGGTTTATCAGAATTAAATGAGAAGGCCTTTATTAATAAATGGAAATAATTAGTTTGTAAGGCTGCTGGGATTTTGAGTAGTTAAAAATACACTTTAAACTATTCTACAGTGGACTCTATATTTTCCTTAAAGACGTCCCCCACCACCACCATTGCTGCAGTAATTTCTGAACAGGCGGACCAGTTGGTTGCCATTTTCCAGGCCATGCTAGGTGGTCACATTATCCTGATTTCCCTGGCAGGCACACTCCACTCTCGAGGATTCCAGGCTTCAGAGGGACGCTGCATGTGGTAGAATGGAGGGACAGAAAGGGGCCAGGTGTCCCAGGATCTCAGTGAGCTGCTGGCCTGCGCTCCTGCCTTCCTCCCTGGTGGGCCAGTGTACTTCCCAATTGTTCAGCACAGCTGGGATTGGACCTTGGGTGGAGGCAGAAAACACCTAAAGCTCAACCCTTTCCATGATTTCTCCTTGGCTTTCATCTCATTTTAACAGCACTATAAAGTCAACATATTACTTTAAAAGGTGTTGAAAAGAGCCACTTTTGGAAACTGTGCTCTGTAGAAACAACTTTTTCTTATGCTCCCCTCCCCCATGGCATTTTCCCCATCTCTTGCCCATTTTTTCCTACTATGATTTTTTCTAGAGATGTGACCCTCAAATTTAGGCTATGTTGGAATCATGGGGAGGGACCAGTTTTGTTTGTTTTTTTTTTTTTTAATGCAGATTCTTGAGGCTCACTTCCAGAGGCTGCTTTAGTCCAATTCCTGAGTGGGTCTTTGTATCTACATTTTTACCAGTCTCTCCAAGTGACTGTATAGCCACTGGATTTGAGAACCACTGTTTGGCTGCATTTTAGGGGTGCTCTGGGCAAACCCAGAGAAGATAAAGAGATGAGACCATCTGAAGAGAGTCAACACTGCTTGTTTCCTTTTCCTTCAAATGCATAATTGAACACCTGAACAACAAATGAAAACAGTATTTGCAAATATGTATCCAATGCAGGGTTAATAAAGAATCCAAACAACTCAATAACAAAAAAGCAAACAATCTGATTTAAAAACTGGCAGAGGATTTGAATAAACACTTCTCCAAAGAAGACATACAAATGCCCAACAGGTATAAGAAGAGGTATTCAACATCACTAGTCATCAGGGAAATGAAGTAAAAACCACAATCAGGGACTTCGCTGATGGTCCAGGGCCTAGGTTCAATCCCTGGTCAGGGAGCTAGATCCCACATGCTGCAACTAAGACCCAAAATAGCCAAATAAATAAAAACCATGTATGGAGTATGGAGGTCCTTCAAAAAATTAAAACTAGAACTACCATATGATCTAACAATTCCACTTTTGAGTATTTATCTGAAAGAATTAAAAATACTAATTCAAAAAGATATATGCACCCCACATTCATTGTAGCACTGTTTACAATAGCTAAGACACAGAAGCAGCCTAAGTGATGGATGAATGGATAAAGAATTTTGTTGTATATTTATACAATGGAATGTTATTCAGCCATAAAAAAGAATGAAATCTTTCCCATTTGCAATAACACAGATGGATCTTGAAATCATTATGCCAAGTGAAATAAGTTATACAGAGAAAGACAAATAAAAATAAGGATGATATCACTTATATGTGAAATCTAAAAAAGCAACAAGAACAAAAAGCAGCTCAGAAGCAGGGGAAGTGGAGGAATGAATGGGTGAAGTGGATCAAAAGATTCAAATTCCAGTTACAAACTAAGTAAGTCATGGGGATATAATGTACTATATATTTGAAAGCTGCTGTGAGAGTAATTTTTAAAGTTCTCATCATAAGAAAAAATTTATATATTAACTAGACTTATTGTGATTATTTCATAATATATACACAGTATTGTGAAATACAATGTATTTAACAAATATTGAATCATATTGTACACCCGAAACTGATATGTTACATGTCAATTACATCTCAATTTAAACAATGACTTGTGACTTGCCCATCCAGAGAAACTTTGGTAAAGATTTATATGCATCTGATTTGGGTCAAAATTAAGTAGCCAAGCTGAAAACTGCCCTCATGGAATGACAAATTGCTTGTGCTCAAAAGATGCTTTTACATAAGTGCTTGAGATCTTGACCAAGGTTCACAGTTCTTTACAATTAGATGAAGGCATAGACTTTGATGATTCAATCATTTCTAGTATGCTTTGTCTGTTTTTTTTATAATGAGAGTGTAATACTGTTTACATATTTTCACTGATTCCAAGATGCTGCCCCTGCCCCCTCTACACATACTTTTAGCAGCTGTGTGATTGGATGCCTTATGATCAATGTCTTATTGTCATTGACACAAAGTCATGACTTGGTTGTCATTGTCATTACCTCTGATCACATTCAGAGAGTGGCACCCTTGAAAGAAACACTCTCTCATTGATGCCATTGATCACCTGCAGGGCAACTTTGGGTTGAAAACATGAACCCTGACAGCACTGAGTTGAAAATCACTAAGATTTGGATTCTGTGAAGAAGTTTTGAGAATAACTTAACCAATTTCTTTCAGTTATACTTTCCTCTTTAGGTGTGCCCAAGGGCCACATGCGATATGTCTAAATAAGCACTTTTGATAAGGCTAAAATAAAAATGTTAAGAGCTAAAGCACTGGGTCATATTTTAGTTGGCAGCATTTTTTTTTCTTTCTTAGTTGTACATGGAACAGTGGTGCTTCTTATAACTGACGGCATCTTAGATACAATGAAATGAAGGAACAGCTCACACACAGCACTCCTTGCTTGCCAGGCATGAGCATTCTGTGCACACGAACTTATTCAAATCCTCATGATTGTTAGCCCATTTTACAGATAAGGAAACTGAGGCACATAGCTAAGGTCACACAGCCAGAGACTGGTAGAGCTGGGTGGGGTTCCCACTCAGGCAGTCAACTCCAGGGTTCAGACTCAGAAGCTGCACTGCAGGACCTCACGTAGAAGAGTATAAATTTATAATGTGTCAGGTAGTAACTAGTGAAGCATTTTCAATCCAACTGGTATTTTAGCATTTGAGCCAGCATAGAATTAATTAGGGGGAAAGGTGCAAATGTGTTGCAAAGACAAGGTCAAGTCTGACGAGCAAAAAAGATAGCAGAGGTAGCCTGCCTCCAGGTTATTTCTCACCCTGAACTCCCAAGCAAGTCCTGCCTCTTTCACTGTGAGCATCGCACATTGGAAAGTTTCTCTCGGTTTCTCGTTGCATTCAGTGGAATACTGAAAAGAGCAGAAACAAAAACTGTTTGGCTGCTCATCTTTTTCCATCCGACATGGAAATGGGGAGTGACTTTAAGTAAGACTTTTGCACAGATGTTTGCTGCCTTTGTCAGGGGAAGAGACAGTCCCAGTCTTCAGGGATAGGATTTGGGGTTGACTTCCTCTTCTTTGTGAAAGATTAAGTTGACATGAAGACAAAGGGTAAAAATGTCTATTCAGTGTTGGACCCAAGATAAAGGCTACTGCCCCTCCCAAGTTTCCTTTACTTAGCAGATATTTTTAAAAGCCTGAAGTAGTGCAGATTTTATATTATCTTACTGCTCTTACCAGCCATGATAGGATTGATCCCATGACAATGAAATTTGAGATATGGGTGACTGCAGTTGATCAGGAAGACTGACTCTTTGAAGGTGAAGACTGAATCATTTACAGGTGACAAAAGTTATAGTCTCTGTAATAAAACAGGAACAAAAGAATCAGTCTTTGTTCATGGAAAATTTCTTTTGAAAATTGTCTCTCTTCCAAGGAAAAAAACAGCCATCAAAAACAGAGACTGGGATTAGAGACCTTAGAGCTTAGTTTGGCCCAAGCTTCTGGCCCTCTCAGTAAGAGGATGTTCACAGACTGCCTTGGGATAGGAGCCCCAAAGAGGTGCAGGAGGCTTCACCCCCATCCCCACCCTGCTACAGCAGCACTGTCCCTGTGACTTCCCTGCCACCATCTGCCATCTAACTTCTGCAACCCACATCTTTATGTGCATCTGAATTTTCAAAAGCCATGCAAAGATATTGCCTGGGTTCTGAATCTGCTATGCAGCATATACTCCGTCAATTCAGCCCCAATTTTTCGGAACTTTAGCCTTGGTACTTTAGCACTGACTGAAAAAAAAAAAGGCAGAAATTTTTAAGAAACAAATAATTAAAGGCATTTGTTTTGTATTAAGAATCAGATGCAGCTGTATTACTGAGGAAAATGTGAAATGTAGGTGACTTTTAAAGAGAAAATTAAAATTAGCAGATTGGTTTTTGTCTTCCTGGTAAGCTTCAGATGAGATATCGCCCCCAAAATACCCACCCCCCCTCACCGTGCCCCTCCTTTCCTGAAGCCCCCAAGATTGAGTATTCATTTTTAGTTGCCCTGAGGGATACTGTTGTGGAAAAGTTTGAGAAGTTCTGCTTTACAAAGACTCCCTTGAGCCTCATAGCCATTGGTCATTAGGCAAGAAAATACAGCCAGTTCCTTCTGTCCTGGGCTGCCTTCCATTGCTGTCCACCCATGACCATGGTCTGTGCGTTGATGGGCAGGGTCTTCGGAGTTGAGGTCTCCCTTGGCAGAATATCCCCTGTAGTTTTAGCCCAGGAGCCCATGTTGTGTGGTTTTTCAAGGCTAAATTAGAGACCACCCTAGAATTTGGGGGCTGAAATGAGGCCTTTTCCTCTCTCTGTCCCATCTGCTTTGGGGGCAGTGGGGAGTCAGAGCTCTGACAGGCTCAGTTTGGGAGCCCGATGAAGCAACCAACAGAATCCACACCTCTGTGCATAGGTAGAATGGAATCTTTGCAAATCTTTAAATAAAATTTTTTCTTATTGTACTGGGTTTTTAAAAGGAGAGAACACATTTCCATCGTCCCTCCCCTGTCCTTCACTATCTCCCAGAGTTTGCTCAAGCTCATGTCCATTGAATTTGTGATGCCATCCAACCATCTCATCCTCTGCTGCCCCCTTCTCCTCCTGCCCTCAATCTTTCCCAGCGTCAGGGTCTTTTCCAATGAGTCAGCTCACTGCATCAGGTAGCCAAAGTATTAGAGCTTCGGCTTCAGCATCAGTCCTTCCAGTGAGTAATCAGGGTTGATTTCCTTTAGGACTGACTGGTTGGATCTCCTTGCTGTCCAAGGGACTCTCAGGAGTCTTCTCTAGCAAAGGTGTGGGAGAAGGAGAGAAACTGGGGAGAATTCCAAGGGGAGACAGCCAGCTTCTGACATGGCTCCTAAAGACCCCCGTCTCCCGGCTGTCACATCTCTGTATAACTCCGTTCCTCTTGAGTCAAGGCTGGACCAGGTGACTTGCTTCTGATGACTAGGATATGGCAAAGTTGATGAAATGGCACTTCTGTGATTAGGTTACAAAAGACTGTGACTTCCTCTTGCTGGCAGATTCTTACTATTGCCCTCTCAGCTTGCACCCTTCAATGAAGCAAGATGCCTTACTTGTGAGGTCCACATGTCAAGGATCCAAGGGTAGCCCCTGGCCAACAACCAGTGAGGAACTGAAGCCCTCAGTCCAACAGCCCACGAAGAACTAGATCCTGTCAACAACCACATGAGCTCAGGGTGGGTCCTTTCCCTGTTGAGGTTTGACTTCAGATTGCAGTGCCTGCTGATACTGTGATTACAACCTGTGAGAGACCGACCCTGAAGCTGAGGGCCCAGCTAAGCCATATCCAGATTGCTCACCCACAGAAATGGAGAGATAATACATATATGTTTCAAACTGTTATGTTTGGGGATAATTGGTTATGCCATGATGTATAACTAATACACAAGGGTTTTTGGTCTGGGCAACTGGAAGATATAGTGATCATTAATCATATCATAATGTAAGTGTAGGTAGAAGCACTTTCTGATTGGAAAATAGTCAGTTTGGTTTTGGATATGTACAATACACACATATTTCTGTTTCTGTGATCGTGTTTCAAATGGTAGTTAGCTACCAGTATCTATGATCTAAATGCTCTCCCATGAACCACTTTAAAAAATGTTAATTAATGCATCTTCAGAAATCAGAGTCTATAATAATTTTAGTCACAATTATTTCTAGAAACAGAGAACATCAAATCCAGTACCAACCTATTAATTCTGGTGTCTCATTTTCGGAGATTTTTTTTTTAACTTATGCAAAAACTGGGATAATTCATCTTTTTTATCTCTTTAAGGAGAAGATTTGCTGGAACAAATTGACAGTACAAACCATTTAACAGAAAGAATCTTTACTTTTTAGCATTTAAGAAGTGTTTATTTATATGTTAACAAAGTTATTCACTGTTGGTAGAAATTGCCAGAGGCTCTGAATTATGATGGCCTAGATGGAGACCAGAAGCCAGGCGCGGAACCAAGAGAAATGAAGGAGGTGTAACTGGCAGGCTGGTGGTGACCAGTTGGGTGTTGGGGTAAGGAAGAAGGAACCGTGCGGACACGATATGCTACTTATCCGCTGCCTCATCTGTCTTGCCCAAAGAGCACCATCTTGGTTCTGGTATTAGGTGGCCAGTGTGACGAGAGAGAGGGTCTCTACAGGACCCCAGAAAGGGAATCATTGTTAATCTCAGCTGTTGTGAAGATTCCATTCCCTTTGCCCATGACGGGCTTAGGGATGGATATGTGACAAAATCCTGGCCAGTGGGATGTGAAGGAGATCACATCCTTCACAGGTGTGGGGCACCTCTGTGGAGGGTTTCTTTGCTCTTTAGAAGAGAATGGTGAGGGGAAACTTCGCTTTCCCGCTTCCAGACATTGCTCTCCGCTTGTGTGACTTGGAACCAGGGAAAGCATCTTGGGAGAATGAGGGGAGTTGGGCTAAGAGACGGAGTCAAGAGCCTGAGGGTGGCCCAGTAGAAAGGCAGAGGAACTTGGGTCCTCCGCACCGTGTTTGCTCCCTCACATTAACCAGTCCTAGAGCTGCTGCATCTGTGGGCCTTGTTTTTATATGAAATGGAGCACTTCCTAGTGGTTTAATGTATTTGGAGTTAGGTTTTCTGTTACTTGCAGCTGACAGCATTCTGTGCTGGGAGAATTCTAGGCTAAGATGTAGTTTTCTGGCTTGATTGATGGACTCATTTACTGACATGGGGAATTCAGGAGGAGAAGGTGCCAGGGTTGGGGGTGGAGAGGAATGACGGCCTGGGTTCAGAACCCATTTGTTAGAGGTGTCTGTGGGACAGCCAGATGAGGACCTCTGTGGAAGTTCTGCTGTGCAATCCTGTAGCTCAGGACTGAATTCTGAGCAGAGAGAGAGCTGTGAGAATCCTCATTCAGCACACAGGTGATGGCTTTATCACAGCCTTGACTTGGGCTAGAGTCTAAGCTTTACTGCTTGATACCTGTATAAGCTAAGGCAGTTAACTTAGAGTGCAAAGTGGAAATGTGTATCTTAGTGCTTCTCAAGGAGGAATTTTACTGCAGTATAGCAGTGTGTGTGCGCGTGTGTGCGTGTATGTGTGTGTGTGTGTGTGTGTGCTGTGCTCAGTTGTTCAATCATGTCTAACTCTTAACAACTTCAGGGACTGTAACCCACCTGGACCCTCTGTCAATGGAATTTTCCAGGCAAGAATACTAGAGTGGATTGCCATTTCCTCCTCCAGGGGATTGAACCTGTGTCTCTGGCATCTCCTGCATTGGCAGGAGGATTCCTTACCACTGTGCCACCTGTGTAGCAGAGACCATGCTGGATCTTCACTATACCTGTTTTCCTTCACCTCCTGGATCCATGGGTAAACCTCCCGTCCCAGTGTCCCATGCTGTTAGGTGGGGTCATGTGGATGAATTCTGACCAATAAGATACGATGCTCTCCCTTCCCTTATCTGCCAGCTGGATGCAGAGAATCCAGTGGTGGCCCTGAGGCTCCAGGAAATGATGGAACCTTTCGATGCAAAAAGCCTGGGTCCTGGAGTGACTTTGTGGAGAATCCCCACCTGCCCATCACCTACATAAAATGGTGACATGACAATGAATAAACCTAGACCATGTTGTTTCTGCAATAATTAACATTCCCTGCCTTGACTCACCTACCCAGCATTCCCTGCTTTGACTCACCTACCCAGCATTCCCTGCTCTGACTTACCTACCCAGTATTCCCTGCCCTGACCTGCATACCCAGTATTTCCCAATGTCTGATAACCAAGATGATTTAGATGGTATCCAGTTATAAACTTTAAATTGTAACACACTTATTTTATAGGTATTAGAAAAAATATAGATATTCACAGAAAACTAGATCACCAGTCTTATGATTTCAGAGATATCATTACTTGGGACAAGGGCTGATTTAATGAATTGAGTCAGTTAAAAACACTGAGTAAATACAGAACAGGTGTTAAGTGAAAATGGTAAAAATGGAAACAGTGGCACACACATGCTGGCTTACTTTGTGAAGTGGTTGTGAGACTAAAAGGACAGCCAAGTAACTCTCCTAGGCCTGACACTTAGGAAGTGAATGATAAATGGTAGCTCTTATCATGTAGCTCACGAACCTGTAACATAGGATTTATCACACTGCACCGTGTGGCTGGCTTATTGTTTACTTGTTCATCACCCCTGCTCACACTGAATGCCTTAGGAGTAGGATCTATCTTATCTCTCACAGAATCTCTAGTACTATCTCAGTGACAGGCACCTAATGGGAAGCCAATAAATGGAGATTGAATGTTGATAATCTGGGAGTGTAATATCCTTTCTAGGACTGCAGATTTGAATACACCGGACTATGAACCTCATACAGACAAGACCCATGTCTGGCTCAGTGCTGGGTGCAAGCACGCAGCCCAGTAGCTGATACATTGTTGGTGCTCAAGAAAGACTTGTTGTGAATAAACATGTTTATTTTCATCATTATCACAGAGTACACCATCCACACGGTCCTGGACCAAGAGAACAATACTTCTCAGCTCTAGATGAGGGAAGTGAAATCTGGAGAAGCAAAGTCACCTTAAGAGATCACATAGACACAGGAATATACAGTGGGGCCTTTGAAAGTCCCACAGGATGTGGAATAATTCTTCATTGTAAAAGACTGTTCTGAGCGTGGCAGGACATGTAGTATGCTTGCCAATGCCTGCTCCTACCGGTGGTGTCCCCAGTTATTGCGCTCATCAAATATGCTCTCACAGATCTTGAAATGCTCCATAGGGAGCAGTACCCTATCTGGGAACTACTGGTCCAACCTACCCTCTGAAACAGGTGAAGAACTAAGACCTAGACAGGGAGAGAGACTTGCCCAAGTGACAGAGCCAGGATTTAGACCCAAGTCTTGATATTACACCAGTAACCTTTCTCCAATCATTGACAGTGTGAAAGTTTAGATAAAAAACCTGAGTTTGGGGAGGGAGCAGGGGTTTGAGGTTGGTCATGACTTAGCACCCCAAGATGGTCTCAGGGCTTCTCCCACCAGCTGATGAAGTGTGGAGTCCATGGGATTCCCCTCCCTTTTCCCCTCATCCCTTCTCTTGTCTCTCAGCAGCTCAGTCCTGCTTTGGGGGAGGAGGCAGCATTCAGGAAGGGGGAGAGAGTGGCTGATGAATCTCCCTCCCAGGTAAGAGCTGGCTCTGCCTCCTAATAGAACTGAGATGAGTGTGTGTATTTTAAAGCAAATAAATGTTTCAGGCCCCAAAAGGGAGATGTTAATGGCTCCATTCGAATCCAGTGGAATTTATTTTCCATCAGGTCCAGACTTTCTGAGAAGCATGGTTCAGTCAAGGATAGACATGAAGGAAGCACTTGTGGACTGAATGGACACAAAGTCAACCCCAAACATTCATCCACTGCACATTTCTTAATTAAATCTCTGCAGCTGCAGCTGTCTCTGGCTGGTACACAGAGAGACGTGCTAGCTTTTGCTTGCTCCTTTTGGCTTTTTCCATGGTGGAAAAGGTAATCTTTTCAAACTTGTTTTCACAATCAGCTCTGAGACAACCAGCTAACTAACTACCCAGGCTAATCCATGTGTCTCCATCTGAGAGGGTGCTTGTCAGCCAGTAATGAGAAGTTTGGCCAGCCCTTTCAAAATAATTATTTTAAACAATGAATGGTGTTTACAGAAGTGAGACTGGGAATAGAGATTCATAATGAATAGCTCCAGCAATAATTGCTTATTTTCTATATTTATCGAAAATGACTACATACAGTATTGCTGTTTTCTCTGAAGAGAAAAATGCGGTAATTATCACAACTATTTATCTACTTTCCTATTTTAATGAATTGCAATTGGTATTTTTTAATTACTAGGGCAAAAAAGGAAAATGGCAATCCTTAGATGAGATGGCTTTAGTGTCGTTAAGAACGTGTTTGTACATTAATATCAGTAACGGTGTGCAGAGAAAAAAATATATATGTCAGGCTTTGGGGCTTTGCAACATAGCACCCAGCTGTTAAGCCTATGACAGAAAAGCAATTTGGCATTGAAACTGTCCCTTGGATTCCTCAAATGACCTGTTTTCCTTGGAGTTGTATGGAAACTACCCCTTTTAATCAAGCAGACATATTCTGATAGCACATGTGCATTTTTGTTTAATGATAAAAGTCCTGATATAATGTTGGCCAATTTCTGTAGTGTAAATGGTCCCTTCGTGGCAGATTTTAAGATACCCTCATGATATCATTGAACATGCATTTGGGTCAAGATGTCTGTAACTGACTCTCACAAGCCATTGTGAGCTGGCTCCAGCACATCACTGTATATAAGTTACATCTGATATACATTGATTGAGACCCTACTGTGTGTGAGTCACTGTCCTAGGTGCTGAAGTCACCACAGTGAACCAAACAGGCAAAGCTCCTGCCCTAAAAAAGTGTAGAGTAGGAGAGACAGACGGTAAACAAACAAGCTGGTCAGTAAACATGTGACATACCTTCAAAGAGCTATGAGTGGAAAATGAGGCAGAGTAAGAGGGTGAGTTGTGACAAGGTGGGGGCAGGAGTGTTTTTCTGTACAGCGGACAGAGAGGCCCCCTCTGAGGGGTGTCATGAGAGCACAGGTTCAGTGAAGAAATGAGTCCAAAGGAGAAAACGAGCATAGAGTTGGTGAGGTGGGAGTGGGAAGGTTGCCGGGGGGGGGGGGGGGGGTTTATTTTGTCTGTTTCCAAAGGGCCAAGATGTGGGAAGCCTTGGGTTATCATCTAAGACCCAGACCTATTTCTGGTGATTCATGCTCCAATGAAGCATTCTAGCCCTAAATTTAGGCAAGGGTCAAGACTGGGTGGGTGGCCCACAACTCTCTCTCTTATCCAAGTACAAAGGCTCTCTTTCGAGATGTGTGATATCCTAGTTTGTATTCTTGTGTCTACCATGCCTCCAGCTCCCTGTTTCTTCATGGAGATCAGCTCCTGATTGCCACATCCCGCTTACATTCAGACTTATGCCCCCTGCCTGGGATGGCGCTCTATGGGGAAGGATTTGTTCACTGCTGATTTCCCATCTCCCAGGAAACTGCTTGGTCCCTTGCCTCCCCGCCTACCCCCGGTTAACATTCAGTAAATATTGAATTAATTAACACAAGAAGATGCGAGCATCTAATTAGTTCATTAAGACTTCCACTGAGGTCTGGCCTAAGCTGTTACCTCACACCCTAAACATTTCAATGGAGAAGGAAATGGCAACCCACTCCAGTATTCTTGGCTGGAGAATTCCATGGACAGAGGAGCCTGGCAGGCTATAGTCCACGGTGTCACAAAGAGTCTGACACCACTGAGAGACTAACACACTACATGCATTAAAAACCCTCTTCCTGCCAGTCTTCCTCACTGTTCAGCACCTACAGAGTTGCCTGGGAACAGGTTCTCATAAACCATTCAGCCATTTATTGAGTGGTTGAGAGCATGGATCTTGTTTTTTTCCTATTGACTTCAATTTTTGTTCTAAATTACTTTTCTTTCATTCCTCCTCCTTTCATTATAGATAGGGCATTCTATTGATTTTTTTCTTCAATTGTGTGTGCAGGGAGGTAAAATTATCTATGAATTTTATTTCAACACAGCAAAAGAGGCATTACAATCTGTTGTTCTATGAAGGGGTTGCTGGATCTGACAGGTGTGAGAATTCCTGGGCTGGACAGAATGAGTCTTGGCTACTTTCCAGTTACTAACAGGCCTTGAGGGGTCACCTTGAATATCTCTGAGGCTGTAAGAGAACATGGGCAGCCTGAGGGCAGCTTGCAGGACCTTAGGAAATGCCACGGGGGTCTTCAATGAGACCCACATCTGGAACAAAGGCAGGCATTCCTTTCCGGGCATCCCCAGTGAGCATGAGTTGAAATCAAGAGCAAGAACTGTTTCATTTCTGGTGCTTTCAGAACCTGTGCAATGATTCAGAGTGTGGGGGTTTAAAGTGTTTCTCACTTCACGCCACATTTGATGTTCAGCACACAAAGAAAGTACAAAGTCAGAGAGGTGATCCGAGAAGTGAGAGTCCCTTCCTGGTGGGAGCAAAGTCTTGCTGGGTTTAAACACAAATCGGTGTGCTCTATGCTAATAATGAGATTGGGAAATGTATTGACACTGGAGGTGTTTTAAGTGTGAAGATAAAACAGACAGTTCTTTTCATCTATTTATTGGTGACAAGTCTCCCAGCTCGAGATTTTGTTGTTCTATTTTTTTTCCACACT